>NW_024742051.1:30000-55000 GCF_018991925.1 Homarus americanus | reverse complement strand
AGATTTTTGTTGTATTTTTAGCGTTATTTTGTTATTGGTGATAGAGGTGGAAGGGGGGGGGGTAGTGTGGTGATAAGGAGTGGTAGTGGTGGGTGGTAGATGTGGCAATGTTGGGTTTGTTTATGTGGTAGATGTGGCAACGTTGAGATTGTTTATATCGAAAGTTTGGCAGAATTTTTAATTATAATAGAAAATAATTTAATATTAGATCATTAACTTCTTGGGGAGGAGGAGGAGGAGGGGGAGGGGATACTTAACCTAACTTAACCTAATCTTCCCTTACTTGGGTTAAATTGTTTTAGGTTATGTTAATAAATGAGAGAGAATTGATGTCTCTACTGTAAAATTGTAGTTTAGATTAATAAAAGATATAAAATTGATGTCTTTCGACTGTAAAAATCCTTTGGCTTAGCTCAAAGGATTGGTATAATTACTGTTTGTATGGAGGAAAGAAAAGTGGATATTGTTTTTCTTTTGTTTTTATAATGAGGGCAGCTGGAGGCCATTTTATTCTGTGTGTGTGTTTTTTTGTTGAGGGGATGTTTGTGTACTCTCTCTCTCTCTCTCTATCTCTATCACACACACACACACACACACACACACGTCATAAACCCCCCTTCACTCTCGCCAGGAATTTAATATCATCGAATTAACAACTTTCTAAATTTTGATTTAACAACTTTTGCATATGATTTTATTAGTTAATTAAATATTAGGTAAATTGAATATAGATATAATGGTGGATTTTTGTATTATTTTTTTATACATTGAGGGATTTTAATTTTGGTTTTTATTTGATATTTTTATTTAATTTTATAAGTATAGGTTTTACATATATATTTTTTTATATTAATACAGATTCAGGTAGAGACAAAGTACAGGGTCATATGGAAACTACAGGTACAGATACAAGCTTAAGTGAGTCTGTTAGATACGTTCTCACATCACCAGTTAGGAGGAAAATTGAACTTAGGAACCTTTGAGAATCCTCATATAGCATTCTCGGAAATGTAATCAAGACGGATTCATATTATGAGTTAGAAAAACGGGATGAGGGGCTAGGCTATATTTTTTCTTTGTATTTCCTTTTTATTTATTTTTTTTATGTTAATTAAGTGACCTGTGGATGTGAGGTATTTAACTTTACTCTCTCTCTCTCTCTCTCTCTCTCTCTCTCTCTCTCTCTCTCTCTCTGTGTGTGTGTACTGCTCTTGTTGTTGTTGTTGTTCTTCTTTTTCTTCTTCCTCTTCTTGTTCTTCTTGTTCTTCCTGTTATCACCAGTCGTCATTACACACACAATACCGGACGCCAAAGAATGATAATTTTGTTAAATTTCTCAAACTACCATCCCTGGGCGTCCGGTCTGGTGGTGGTAGCAGTAGTAGTAGTAGTAGTAGTAGTAGTAGTAGTAGTAGTGGGGATGGTGATTGGGTTGGTTATGATGGTGGTCTGTCTGTCTAAATCTCTCTCTCTCTCTCTCTCTCTCTCTCTCTCGCTCTCTCTCGCTCCTCTCTCTCTCTCTCTCTCTCTCTCTCTCTCTCTCTCTCTCTCTCTCTCTCTCTCTCTCTCTCTCTCTCTCTCTCTCTCTCTCTCTCTCTCTCTCTCTCTCTCTCTCTCAGTAACACCCCCCCCCCACCTATTACTTTACCCATCTACCTATTAAAATTCATTGAACTGGTATAATGAGGATAATTAAACCTTAATGGTCCTCGTTAATGGGGCTTCTTACACCACTTAGAGGGCATGTGAGAAAGACTAATGGGTGGTAAATGGGGTATTGATAAGTTATTATTAATAGGGTAAAGTTAAACTAATGGGGTAATAGGTAATAATGAGTTAGCTTTAATGGGGGCGAATGTATGATTAGTTAATGATGATTAAAGTCATGTAATGGGTAAAGTAATGGGTTAAGATGATATAATTGGGTTAAAAATGGGTAATGGTAAGCTAATATTAATGGGTTAATATATTCAAATAGGGGTAATGGGTCTCTATCTGGTACTAAAACCCATTATATTGACAGTGGGTTCAATTTTACTTGAGGTTCGAATCTCAAGAGTTCATTTTGTCTCCTGGTGTTCAGTTTATGTTGAATCACAGGTCGAGGTTCATTTTATCCCAGGGGTTCGGAGTTTTGTTTTCACTCACTTGGGAGGTTCACTTTTTGGTGGTTTTTCAGGGTTTCAGTTTTTTTGGGATTCACTTTTTGGTTTTCCTCCAAGGGTTCAGTTTGGTTGGATTCACTTTTTGTTCATGGTTCAGTTTGGTTGGGTTCACTTTTTGGTGGTTCATTTCCAGAGGTTCGTTTCTAAGGGTTCAATGGTGTTTGTTCGGTAGCCATTGATAATTTTGTTATTGTTGTTATTGTTATTGTTGTTGTTATTGTTGTTGTTGTTAACGTCACGACACCACTCCAGTCCACCTCTTAATTTAACCCCAGCAGAGTGAAAGGTGTTCGATATCTGTCTGTCTTTCTGTCTGTCTGTCTCAAACCTTTCACAGACGCTCTTTAATTTACCCAGCAGAGGAGAAGGTGTGTATGGAGCTGTCTGTCCATATGTCTGTCTGTCTGTCTATTTGTCTCACACTGTCTATCTTTTTGTTTGTCTATTTGTCTATCTGTCTTTGCCCGTCTATTTGTCTGTCACTGTCTGCTTCTAATATTCTGTCTCTATGTCCCTGTCTGTCTTTTCCTGTCTATTTGTGTGTCTCTGTCTATCTGTCTATTTAAACTTTCACGGAGACTAATTTACCCAGTAGAATGGAAGGTGTCAATCTCAGTCTGTCTGCCTGTCTGCCAATCTGTCTGTCTGTCTCTCCCATCCATTAAGCCTCACACACATATTTCTACAGGGATTTTTATCTCCAGGGATTTTAATTACCACGACGCTATATTCAACACAGGTAAATCCAGATTTTTTTCCCCACAGATTTTAATTAGTCAGATTTTCCCACACTCCAGCAGGTATTTTCAGATTTTTTTCAGGTTTTTCTTATTCGACAGATTTTTTGGTTTAATTATTTTTGAATTTAGTTGTGGTTCTCAAATACAGGTGGGAATGTGTATGGTAGAATGTAGTCCATTATATCGAGGTTCACTAGATATAAAACCCTTATATAATAGACTGTCGGAGAGTAAAGTCCATTATATCAAAGTCTATTAGATGTGAAACCTCCATATAACGGACTATACCCTAGATTGGTGTTCGTTAAATTGAAGTTTTACTCTATTTGGGTCGTGTCAGAGGCGGTGTGGATACAGTATACTGCACTCAACTACCATCACTCATTCACACTAAAATCAGTATACCTATTTACAGCTGAACGGCCTACAACTACCATGGGATCAAACCAGTGACCCTTGGGATAGGAATCAAACTCACTATCCACTCACCCACCACACACATCTCAATAATTATCCAGGTAAGTTATAATTAATTTTTCTATATTTAATCACTATATCATTATTCTGAATACAGGTAAATTACTAATACTTTTACTAATTAATTATTGTAGATGTGTAATATTTTCCTGCAGTGTTGTCAATTCCATCAACCATTGTGTCATAATTTTTAAACACAATTTTGTGGTCTTTTGTGTGATTGTAGTCTAATCCCGTTCATAATACAGGTACAGTAATCCCGTTCAAAATACAGGTAGGGTAATCCCGTTCAAAATACAGGTACAGTAATCCCGTTCAAAATACAGGTAGGGTAATCCCGTTCAAAATACAGGTACAGTAATCCCGTTCAAAATACAGGTAGGGTAATCCCGTTCAAAATACAGGTACAGTAATCCCGTTCAAAATACAGGTACAGTAATCCCGTTCAAAATACAGGTACAGGTCTGGAAGGTGGTAGAGCTTTCACACACACGTAAAGTATATTGAGACACACCTGTACACCCTCTCCCCTGACAGGTGTGTTGGCGGCTTATTAAACACCTGTGATTCACCTGTGAGTGTTGCCAATGGGTGTGTGTGTATGTGTGTGTACGTATGTATGATGTTTGTGTATGGCCGTATGTGTGGTTTTTTGAGGTGTATGCATGTAGGTATGGGTGTGTGTGTGTGTGTAGATTATGTATATACAGTATATGGTTGTGTGTGTATGTATGGTTATGTATGACATGTATATAGATATGAATGTATGAAATATATACATAGCTAATAATAAAATACACAGACATATACATAAATACATGTATAAAATCACACTTGTATGGTTGTATGAATGACGAGTCAGGGGCGATCTTGGTCAGACTGTCAGCTGGTAATCTTATTGTCAGCACACGTCAGCCATCTGGGGGTAACTGAATGATGCACTTTAAGTTGACCTGTGACGATTGACTTGTTGAAGACATCTTGCTGTTGTGACTTGTGGCCTCCAGATCAACAGTGGAGAGAGAGAGAGAGATAGATAGATAGATAGATAGATAGATAGATAGATAGATGGAGAGAGAGAGAGAGAGAGGTTCCAACTCCTTGTAAACTGACTCACAACTACAGGCCCAACCTAACTCGAACCCCTCCCTCCCTACACACCTGTGCTGTACACCTGCTGGGCTAACGACACCTGTTCTCTCTCTGTCCCTTAACCCCCTCACTCCAGGTGGACCTCGTTAGTGTGGGCTAGAGACAAGTAATTACATAGGTTTAATTTTGAGGGGTTGGATTAACGGGGTTCTGAGGTGATTCTATTTAAATATGTATTGGGCTTACATGATCGACATACATACATACATACATACATACATACATACATACATACATAGATAATAGATACATACATACATACATACATCCACAACTAGTTTACATGGAGGTGCGTGTGATGTGTGCATGTTTTATCATACATACACAGCATACACACACACATACACACACACACACATACACACACAGGTATAAAAATACTTAAGGTGTGTTTAATAGGTAATTAGTTGATGCTAATGAGTAGGTAAACGATTAGGGTATGAATAATTAATTGGTAAGGTGTCTAGGGAGAGGGGGAGGGGTAGGGGAGAGAGGGGTGTGGGAGGGGAGGGGGTGTAGGGGAGGGGAGGGTAGGGTGGGAGGAGGAGAGGAGGGGGTGGGGGGAGGGGGAGGGGGTAGGTGTTGAGAGGGGGTGAAGAGGGAGCTGGTTGGGAGAGGAGAGGAGGGAGTGAAGAGGGGGAGGAGGAGGAGGGGTGTAGGATGGAGGGGAGGGAGAGGGAGAAGGGTAGTGTAGAGTGGAGGAGGAGGAGGCAATATGGGGATGGAAGGAGGTAGAGGGGGTGTGGTTAAGGGAAGGGGTGGAGGGAAGGGGAGGGTAGTGAGGGGTGATTGGGTCAGGCTATAGGTAAATTCAGTTACCATCACCACCGATAGACTGAGAGAGACAGACAGACAGACAGACAGACAGACAGACAGACAGACAGACAGACAGACATTTCATCATTCCTTTTGGTAATTACGTCACTCATTAACCAAACTAACTTAATTAACATCATACAGGAAAGAGTTAATTCGCCAGCAGAGAGAGAGAGAGAGAGAGAGAGAGAGAGAGAGAGACCATCTAATATTTTTCACCTCTAGTATATCTCATTTCATTATCTTTGTATTCTCTGTAACTTTCAAATCACGTGTTAAGTTTTTGTTACCTGGGAAAGTAATTAAATATTTTACCTGTGTGGATATTTGTCTTGCTGTAACCAGATAATTATGTACCTTGTGGGATGTATTGGTAGTTTATGTAACTTTGAATTTAGTTACAGTTTTATGTATCTTACTGCTTATTGATTGATATTCTAAAAATCAAGGTGGCTAGTTTGTACCGGAGAAAGTATCATTATTTGTGAAACCCCCATTTAATGAACTATATGGAGAGGAGAGTCCATTATATCGAGGGTCTGTTAGATGTGAAACCCCCATTTAACGAACTATATGGAGAGGATAGTCCATTATATCGAGGGTCTGTTAGATGTGAAACCCCCATTTAACGAACTATATGGAGAGGATAGTCCATTATATCGAGGGTCCATTAAATGTCTAACCTCAACATAACGAACTATAGAGAGATTAATATAATGTCCGTTATATCGAGGGTCCATTTAACGGATTATAAGGAGAGAAGTCCATTATATAGAGGTTTCACTATACCTGCTGAATTTTTTTGTATTCCTCTACCTGTTATTATGATTACAGTGAATATACAGGTAGACTAATTAACTCTTCTTACCTGTCAAGCAATTAAAATTTTGTAACTATTAGACTGAATACATTTGATTACAGCGTTAATGAGTTGTGGTTTTGTGGCGATGAAACGTACTGTAATTTAATTTTGCATTTTTGAGATTGGTTACAGTTTCCCACCTGAAGATTAGACACCCTAGCTTATTTCACCTGATGATTTAACACCTGAATGCTACCTGTGGTTTGGTTAGGTTAGGTTAGTTTGGTTAGGTAAGTTGGGATAGGTTAGGTGTCTTATCTCCACGTGACAACAATTTCCTACCTGTAAACACATTAGCATTACTCCACACCTGCTTACACCTGCACACATTGCCTACACCTGCACACCTGCCTACACCTGCACACACTGCCTACACCTGCACACACTGCCTACACCTGCACACACTGCCTACACCTGCACACACTGCCTACACCTGCACACACTGCCTAACCCTGCACACCTGCCTACACCTGCACACGTCATCTTTTTGAAGTTTTGTTTACACCTGTCAGACTTTGCTTCAATAAGGTGGATAAGTGTCTATGAATTTACCCATAATTAAGAGAAAAAAAAATTGCCGCTCCAGGTAAAATTTGGCATTGATTCATCTTTTTTTTTATGTGTCAGCTGTTGTGATACATACATACATACATACATACATACAGTACATATGCATACATACATACAGTACATACATGCATACATACATACATACATACATACATACATACAGTACATATGCATACATACATACAGTACATACATACATACATACATACATACATACATACATATGTACAGTACATACATACATACATACAGTACATACATACATACATACAGTACATATATATACATACATACAATGAATTATCACTTCTTGATGTGTGAGAGAGAGAGAGAGAGAGAGAGAGGGGTGCCCAGTACAAATCAACAAAATGAGGTCCCCTTATTGAGTTACAGCCTGACCAGACCTTGAGGGGGGGGGTGGGGGTAGGAGGAGGAGGTGTTGTTCTTGTCATTGTTGTTGTTGATGTTTTTGTTGTTCTTGTTCTTGTTTTTGTTGTTCTTGTCATTGTTTTTGTTAATGTTCTTGTCATTGTTTTTGTTAATGTTTTTGTCCTTGTCATTGTTTTTGTTGATGTTTTTGTTGTTCTTGTTCTTGTTTTTGTTGTTCTTGTCATTGTTTTTGTTAATGTTCTTGTCATTGTTTTTGTTAATGTTTTTGTTCTTGTCATTGTTTTTGTTAATGTTTTTGTTCCTCTTGCAAAAAAAAAATGGTGATAAATTGAGAAAACGACAGAGTCTCAGCCTCTCTACGAACGATAATCCCTGACATAAAGTCCTTCAGGAGTGGAGGGAGTAGGGAGAGGGTAGGAGTGAAGGGTAGGAGGTGTGGGGAGGGGTAGGAGGTGTGGGGAGTATATCCTACGCGGCATAATCCTTTGGGGGAGAAAAAACACGATATCCTAGGCAGGGTAAACATGGTGTGGGGAGGGGAGAGGGAGGGAGGGGAGGTAGGTGTGTGAGGGGAGGGAAGGGGAGGGAGGGAGAGGAGGGAGGTGTGTGGTGTTTGGAGGGAAGGATATGGAGGGAGAGGGGGGGAGGTAGGGAAGGAAGGGGGGGAGGGGTACTAGTGTAGGGTGATGGCTGGAAGTCTGTGTGTGTGTGTGTGTGTGTGGTATTTCTGTCAACTACAATAAAACACAGTAGCCTCTCTCTCTCTCTCTCCTTTTATTGAAGTAGA
The DNA here is from genome assembly GCF_018991925.1 of Homarus americanus. Lineage (NCBI taxonomy): Eukaryota > Metazoa > Arthropoda > Malacostraca > Decapoda > Nephropidae > Homarus > Homarus americanus. The sequence goes on along the minus strand of NW_024742051.1, from coordinate 47,041 downwards.
ATTTTGCTTATTGAAAATTAAAAGTAAAATATGAAACCTTTCTTCAAAATGGCCGACCAGCATTCAAGATATAAACATTTCTTTGTACAGTATATATAATCCCTCAACGATGGCTTCCAAGGATGCTGTAATAACGTTGTAAAGTCCTCCAAGATGCCAATATGTTTCTTCAACTGTGATTTTTCTTCTTATTTCTAGAGGATTAATTTTTTTTTATGTACCTTAGAAAGTTTTTTGATGGAAAGTATTGCTGGGTGTCCTGAGAGATTTTCTTCCTAATTGGTGATATGAGAACGTATCTAACTGCCTCAATTAAGCTACCACACAAAGATGGATTCTCAAAGTCTCTCTCTCTCTCTCTCTTACCTTTTGATAAATTAGAAAAAAGTTCAGTGTTTTTTCACAGAAATTCTTCAAAAGTTTCGACAAAGACCTACACATGCACTTTACCTTCCGTGTGTGTGTGTGTGTGTGTTGTATTGTGTGTATACCTGTGTGTGTTTTAGTGAGCTGGTGTATACAGTATATGCAAGTGTGTACATTCTCTCTGTGTGTTAATTTTTGGTCACACATATCAATAAAAAACACAATATATACACTTCAAACTGTTTCATCTCACAAACAAACAAAGAATTAGTGTTTTTTTTCGTCGTAAACAAAACATCAGTGAGGTAAACAAACAAACACACACACAAAAGGCAGAGAAAATTCCTTGTCTAGAGGCGGGGATAAAAATACTGAACCCGGGATTATTATTCTCTCTCTCTCACACACACACTTTCTATCTGTGTGTGTGTCTATTTTCACACACACACACACACACACAAAACACAGGGCAGGTTCCACAGTAATTTAATTTACATATACAAGATGAGTGAATTTCCTCATAAGCCTTGTGCAATTAACTTAGTGTAATGTTAACTGAATCATGTTAAATTAATCTGAAGTTAATTTAGTATAATGTTAACTGAATCTCATGTTAAATTAGCTGTATGTTAAGTTAGTCTAATATTAACTGACTCATGTTAATTTAGTATATTGTTAACTGAATCCCATGTTAATTTTATCTAATTTTAACCGATTCATATATTAAATTAACCTGTCATTTAGTCTAATATTAACTCATCTCATATGTTAAATTACTTAAACCTTAATTTAGCCACATTAATTAAACATGTTAACGCCCCAGGTAAAAAAAATCAGTGAAATTAACATGTTAACTCAACCAGGTGTGAACAGGTAAGGGAGGTAATTGGTCGACAGGTAGGTAGCGATGTATTGGTGTAAATCGTTCCGTGTCGCATCGAAAAGTCACCATCAAAAAGTTAGGTTGTGTTTGATGTCTGTCTGTGCGTATGTGTTAATGGCTGTGACAGGGTGGGTTGGGGTGGTGGGTGTGGATTGGGTTAGTGGGTGGGTTGGGGTGGTTGGGTGGTGGGTGGGGTTGGTTGGGTGGTGGGTGGGTGGGTTGGTGGTGATTAGGGTGGGGGAGGTGGTAATAATTTATGCTAATGCTTGTTAAATGTCTAAATCTCTCTCTCTCTCTCTCTGATTAGGTTAAGTAGGTTAGATTGTTAGGTGAGGTTACGTTAGATTAGGTTAGATTAGGTTTGTTAGGTTAGTTAGATTAGGTTAGGTTAGGTTAGGTTATTATGATGGCATTGCTGATAAAGTGATTATCTATCTCTTGGGCCTTTGATTTGGTTGGGGGAGGAGGAGGAGGAGGAGGAAGAGGTAGGTAGAGAGGAGGCATGTGTGTGTGTGTGTGTGTGTGTGTGTGTGTGTGTGTGTGTGTGTGTGTGTGTGTGTGTGTGTACCATCAAAGCCTCGCTGGACCAACCCTCAGAAACTCAAAATTGAGTCGTGAAATATTGATGTAGAGAGAGAGAGAGAGAGAGAGAGAGAGAGAGAGAGAGAGGTAACTCAGTAGGGCTCTAATATCTCTCTCTCAAGGCGTCAAAACAAGCTGGGGAGGGAGAGGAGGGAGGGAGAGAGGGATGAATAGATGGTCAAATGAGGAGGAGGGAAAGGGAGAGGTGAATGAGAGGGAGGAGAGTAAAGGATTGAATGGAGTGGGAATTAATAGGGGTGGGAGAGAGGATGAAGTCAGTGTAGAGGAGAGGGAGGAGGGAAGTAGAACAGTGAATGAAGATGGAGGAAGAAAGAAGAGGGGTGGAAGGAGGGAGAGAAAAGGGGTAGAAGGAGGAGAAGAGGGGGGAAGGAGGGAGAGAAGAGGGTAGAAGGAGGGAAGGAGGGAGAGAAGAGGGGTAGAAGGAGGGAAGGAGGGAGAGAAGAGGGGTAGAAGGAAGGAGAGAAGAGGGTAGAAGGAGGCAAGAGGTAAGGATGAAATAAACACAGTATTTCCCAGTAGGTAATCAGCTGACTCAAAGTAAACATACTCAACCAGCTGATTTTAGTAAACAAACAAGGATGTGTTTTGATCAGCTGACTGTAAGTAAACAAACCATTGAAGTAAGATCTCTCTCTCTCTCTCTCACACACACACACACACACACACACACACACACACACAATTTACTAATGATTGCAACAATGCAGGAAACTCACTCCTCACCCTACTCTCACCCCCACCCTCACCCCTACCTCACCCTCACCCCCTCACCCTCACCCCCCTCACCCCCTCACCCCCTCACCCCTCACCCCCTCAGCCCCCATCAGACAACTGGCTCTTCACTGGACAAGGAAAAGATGTTTACAAAAATATCACTTACGTCTAACCTTAAAGAGAGAGAGAGGAGAGAGAGAGAGAGAGAGAGATGTATATAAAGTAGACAGATAGATAGAGACAGACAGACAGACAGAAACAGTCAGATAGGCAAAGACAGATACAGGCAGACAGACAATGACAGAGAGAGGCTGTAGGTATGTAAGCAAATAAATAAAGAGAGAGAGAGAGAGAGAGAGAGAGAGAGAGAGAGAGTTGTAAAAGAAGATTGTCTTTAAACTTTGGCAGAATAGAGAAGATGGTGTTAAAGTGGAAGGCTTTATAGTCTCTCTCTCTCTCTCTCTCTCTCTCTCTCTCTCTCTGTCATTATTACGATCATTATATTGCTGATGATGATGTCTATGATGAGAGACAGACAGACAGACAGACAGACAGATATTGCAGGTATAAACCAAGAAAATCGATAAAGATGGATAGATAGATAGAGAGGGCGATAAACAGAGAGAGGTCAGGTATACTATGAGGCCACCTGAGAGGTTAATTACGAGGTATTTTACCTTCAGGTGTTCATTGTTCTTCTTGACAATGACCGCCTTGTGATCGATGAGGAGGGGGGGGGGGGGGTGGAGGTTGAGGGAGGTGGTGGAGGTTGGGTAAGGGAGGTGTGGGTGGAGGTTGGGTGAGGGAGGGGGTGAGGGGAGGGGGAGGTGGGGGAGTGGGTAAGGGAGGTGTGGGTGGAGGCAGGGAGAGGGGGGAGGTGGGAAGGGAGTGGGGTGAGGGAGGTGTGGGTGGAGGGGGGGAGGGGAGGTGGGTAAGGGAGGTGTGGGTGGAAAGGGGAATGTTTTAAGGTAGGGAGAGGTGGAGGTACTTTAGTGAGATCAGAAGATTAGAGAGAGAGAGAAAGAGAGGTGAGAGAGAGAGAGAGAGAGAGAGAGAGAGAGAGAGAGAGAGAGAGTGGCAATCAACTAATTAAATACAGTGACAGACTCATGTGCCAAAGAGAGAGAGAGAGAGGCTATTAACTAATTAAAGAAAGTGATAGCCCCAGCTCCATTGACAGAGAGAGAGAGAGAGAGAGCTAGCAGGCACACTAAGAGCCAGCCACCCCCTGTAGTCACCAATATATAGTGTTATCGCAGCCACAGCAGGCGTTCTCTCACACCTAAGTCACCCGTTCCTCCATTTTCTTTGACTTGTTTATATTCAGCCATTTTCTATATCCCTGCCGCATTTTACATCTTTGCTTATATTCCCGAAAATCCAAGAAATATACAGTATTATATATAGTTTTTTTATATTGTTGGTTATTTAATCAGTTATATATATAGTATAGTATAAAATTTATATTAATGTCTGGGTGTTATATTTTACGTAATAGCAAAAATTTTAAAATTATTATTACCTAAATATATTATCATTGGAATACTGTATATAATTATATTTATTAATACCTATACTACATTAAACATATAGTAAAACATATAATTAATATAAAAATAAGCCTCTAATAATTTACACGTATATGAACGATTTAAACAAGTAATGAATATTTTAAGTGTGTTATGAGTATACTATAGGACTAAACTATACTGAGGTAAGAAAGAGAATAATTAGTTGTTTTAGGTATTTTTTGTGTTAATAGGAAGGTTAAATTAAGTTAAATATTACGTTTGTTTATATTGAGTTAAATCTCGGTTACGTCATGTTTACATAATTGTTAAATGTCTCTAGTTATCTATATCATCATTTTTGGTACTTTTTTATGACTTTTTAACATTGATTAGTGTTTATTCTAGTTATATATGTTAATAACAGTTTGATTTTATTAGGTTTTTATGATTAAGTGGATAAATATTAAGGTTTAAATCTCTGCCTTATCAACTGGATCGTATTAAATCAAGGTTACGTATTAGAGAAAATTACTCGGATTTTCCCCAAGAATAGTAATATAATATCTCAAAGACCTTCAGATAATATAATTAACAATATTTTTCTCGTTTCTTGACATTAGAGGAAGTAGGAAGGAGTGTTGAAATTTTTTAATAATAATTTGAAAATTTCCTCCATTATGTAACCTTGGCGATGGTGACGTCATACGGAACCATCTTGATGTGTAATAATAATAATAATAATAATAATATAATAATATAAAATGGTAGTTAAAGTTTATTGAACGAGCATGACAGTCGTAAGGCTGAAAATATACAGTTACATAATTGGTGAATGGGTCTCTTGATTTACAAATAATATACAAGTAACATAAGTGATGCAAATATGATATATAATAACTAGGTGGGGAGAAGGTCAAACTACAGGGCATTTTAATATAGTGACAGTGCAAGGAGTAGTGTTTACTGGGAGTGATATCTGTTGTTTGTCCCTGGTGGCCATAAACTCATTGGTTGCACTTTGAGGGCCACTGACACTGGTAGACATGTGTTAATATTTGTCAGTCAGTCCTTGTCCCTGGCATTTAAGGGTCGTGTTTAATTTAAAGTTGGGGAGAGTGTGTGTGGTGAGAGGAGATGGAGGGAGAGGGAGAGAAGGAGAGGGTGGATGGGAGTGAATAGATAAATGAGGGAGAGAGAGAGAGGGGAAAGAGAGGGGAGAAGAGGAGATGGTGATGGCTGCAGAGACTTGTCTAATGAGGATTATTTTACGCCCTCTAGTTCACGCGTCTCCTCCCTCTCACCTCCCACTCCCTCTCACCTCCCACTCCCTCTCACCTCCCACTCCCTCTCTCTCCCTTTCACCTCTTTCACCCCCTCCTCTCTCCCCTTCCCTCCTTTCCTCCTCACCTCCCTCCCTCACTCTCCCCCAATCAGCTATCTATTAACCCATCTATCTATCTATCTATCTATCTATCTATAACCACCTATGAATGTATGTATATGTATGTATGTATGAATCTCTCTCTCTCTCTCTCTCTCCACTAGTTACTAATCTTACCTGCCAAGAGTTGTATAAATTACTCACCTCACCTGACCTGTACTCATAATGTGGCCAGGTAACGCGGCCCTTTATTATATTTTTGTGTGTGTGTGTGTGTGTGTGTGTGTGTGTGTCCTTGGTGTCTGTTTGTATGTACAGACACACTGATAGACAGACACACACACACACACACACACACACACACACACACAGATAATAGATAGATAGATAGACAGACACGCAGACAGACAGACAGACAGACAGACAGGTTGAGGTAACAGTAATTAACTGAGCTTCTGGTCGGGATTAGGTGAGGCAGAGACTCGCTTACCTCCCATTGACCCAAGATATGTAATGCTATACTCTCACTTTCTCCCATTCTATCCTTCCTTTTACCTTTCTTTCCTCTTTCTTCACTTTCTCTCCCTCTTTCTCTTCCTTCACTTCACTCACTCTCTCTCTCAGTCTTCCTTCCTACCTCTCCCTTCCCTTCTTTATTCATCATCTTCCCTTCTCTCCCTCTCTCCCTCATGCATCATTCCGTGTCTCATTATTCCCCTCTTTATCTTTTTTATGTCTGTTATCATCATTTTCTCCCCTAATCTCTCTCATTCTTCTTAATTATCTCCCCTTCTCTCTGTCTCCTTCATCTTCTGCTGTCATCTACACTGTCTCCCAGATTCTCCTTTTCTGTCTCTGTCTTTTTCTCTCTCCCAGATTCTCTTTTTCTGTCTGTCTGTCTCTTTTTCTCTCTCCCTGATTCATCTTTTCTGTCTGTCTGTCTATATCTACTCCATACTTTCATCTTTCTACCTGTCTCTTTCTCTCTCTTTCATCTTCTCTCCTTCCTAGCTTCTCTTACTTTAAACACCTCAAGGACCATAATCAGAGAATCTCTCGTAAACTAACCTTCTCAGTCTCTCAGAAGCCCCACTTACTTAACCTAGTATAGTCCCCCATCAACCCCATTGTCTTCATAGAAAATGGGGTTTTATTCGCTGTTTTAGAGAATTTGGGGTTTTATTCGCTGTTTTGGGAGAAATTGGGGTTTTATTCGCTGGTTTTAGGGAGAATTTGGGGGTTTTATTCGCTGTTTTAGGGAGAATTTGGGGGTTTTATTCGCTGTTTTGGGGAGAATTTGGGGTTTTATTCGCTGTTTGGGAGAATTTGGGGTTTTATTCGCTGTTTTGGGGAGAATTTGGGGTTTTATTCGCTGTTTTGGGGGGAATTTGATTTTGGTACATTTAGGGATTATTTGTGGATTTAGGGGAAATTTGGTGTTTGATATACAGTTTTTAGGATTTTATTATTGGTATTATTATTATTATTATTAATATTATTATTATTATTATTATTATTATTTATTATTATTATTATTGATGCTATTATTGTTATTGCTGAATTATCATCATCATCATCATCATCATCATCATTATTATTCCCACCATTATCATCATGACTACCGTAGCTAAACAAACCATCAGATTATAACTCTTCAAATTAATATCAATATAATTTTACCAGCTCGTGTTGAGAGGGCAGGTGAGAGCCTAGAGCAAGAGAGTTCACCTGTCCGCTAATTGGATTCTTCAAAGGTGAGGTAAGTTATTCATTTTTTAACCTTCTCTTGAGCCAGGTGGAGGTATATTGTGGTTTGTGTTTGTGTGTGTTGTGTGTGTGTTTGTTTGTGTGTGTGTGTGTGTGTGTGTGTGTGTGTGTGTGTGTGTGTGTGTGTGTGTGTCACAATACTGCTGATAGATGGGACACATAAACCCCATCTTGTCTCTTCCTTCCTTCCTTCCTTCCTTCCTTCCTTCTTTCTTTACCGTCTTTCCTTCTCTTCCTTCTTTCCTGTCCTCTCCTTTCTACTCTCTTCATCTCTCCCCCTTCCTTCCTCTTTCTTTACCTTCCTTCCTTCTCTTCCTTCCTTCCTTCCTTCCTTCCTTCCTTCCCTTCCTTCCTTCCTCCTTCCTTCCTTCCTTCCTTCCTTCTTCTTTTCCTTCTTCCTTCTCTCTTCCTTCTTTCCTTCCCTCCCTTTCTACTCTCTTCATTCCTTCCTTCCTTCCTTCTTTTCTTTCCTTCCTTCTCCTTCTTCCTTCCTTCCTTCCTTCCTTCCTTCCTTCCTCCTCCCTCCTCCCTCCCTCCCTCCTCCTCCTCCCTCTCTCTCTCCCTCTCTCTCTCTCTCTCTCTCTCTCCTCTCCTCTCTCTCCTCTCTCTCCTCTCTCCCTCATCTCCATCTCTCTCTTTCCTCCTCTCTCTCTCTCCTCCCTCTTCTATCACAGTTTTGCTTTTAGTTCAATTAAATTTACGACGAGTGGAAACTAAATATAATAACAAGTTTACATTTAAATTCTATTCAAGTCAGGTAAAGTGATTATCTACCTGTAATTAAGATGATTAGATGGATTGGAGGTGATTAGGGATAGATAGATAGATAGATAGATACTGTAGATAGATAGATAGATACTGTAGGTAGATAGATAGATGGTTATAATTGATTAAGGTATTTTGTATTCTTGGTGAGTGTATTGGCTACACCCACTCACACCCTCTTACACCCTCCTACACCCTCCTACACCCTCCTACACCCTCTTACACCCTCTCTACACCCTCTTACACCCTCTACACCCCTCCCACCCACTTACACCCCCTCCTACACCCACTTACACCCCTTTCACCCTCTTACACCTCCTACACCCTCCTACACCCACCCTTACACCCTCCTACACCCTCCTACACCCTCTTACACCCTCTCTACACCCACGAGACTAGTATATTAACTTGTACTTTCCCTTTGAGGAAGTTTGCTCTCTCTCTCTCTCTCTCATAACTTTCAAACCATTGAGAGAGTTTGGAAGTTGGTCCTTCCTTCCCAGCTTCCTTCTCTTCCCCCCCTCCTCCTTCCTTCCTCCTTTTCTTCCCTCCTTCCCTCCTTCCTTCCTTCCCTCCTTCCTTCCTTCTCCTCCTCCCCTCCCTCCTTCCCTCCCTCCCTTTCCTCCTCTCACCTTCTCTCTCCCTCCTCCCCGTACAAAGTTTGGTCACTGGTTGTGTATGTATGTATGTATGTATGTATGTATGGTTGCATCCTGGGCTGGACTACACTTGTCCATTATCTTTATGGAGCTAAACCCCGGGGCCTAGTGTGGAGAGGGAGAGAGAGAGAGGAGAGGGAGGAGGTGAGGGAGAGAGAGAGAGGGAGAGAGAGAGAGAGAGAGGAGAGAGAGGTGAGGAGGAGAGAGAGAGAACCAATATTAACAGCAACCCCTCACTCCTTACCTCCCCCTCCCCCACCCCTACTCCCCCTCCTCCCACCCCCCTTACCTCCTTCTCCCACCCCCTTGTACCCCTTCTCCCACCCCCTTACCCCCTTCTCCCACCCCTACTCCCCTTCTCCACCCCTTACCCCCCCCTCCCCTACCCCTCTCTTACCTCCCCCTTCTCCCACCCTTTTCTTTCCTCCCTATCTCCCCACAACCAATTTTCTCTCGTAGCAAAATAGTTCATCATAGAAAACGGATGTCGAGGGGTGACTTAACCATTTGTTCTGTGTTGAGGAATTTCATTTAAATTCTCAAAAATTAAAGGTGAATTTTCTGATGAGATTCTTGGCCTAATTGTTTTTGTCTATGGGCCTGTGTGTCTTTGTGATGTTTGTGTGTGTTTGTTGAAAGACATAGAGCCAGAATAAACAAACAAACAAACACACTCACTCACTCACTCACTCACTCACTCACTCACTCACTCACTCACTCATTCCTTTCATGTACACATTAGTTTTGTACACAGACCTCTTATGTACACATGCCAACTCGCTTGCCATGTACACATCAGCACTCATGTACGCTCCAGTTAAGTGACCAACCAACCGTGCTCTTCTTAACACGTGCACCAACCTGGCCTTACTTACATGTACACACCAACTCCTGTACACACAGCTATTGGGTATTCATGTTCACACTTGTCTATGTATACACAACTAATCCACGTTCATGTGTACATTAGCATTACTTATTTACACACAGCCATCTATGTACACACAACTAGTGCCTATTCATGTACACACCAGCTCGCATCGTGTACACACCAACCCAGTTTATGTGTGCACCGTATCTGCATGTACACACAATTAACCCTTCTATGTACAGACAGGGGCTTCATGTAAACATACTACCTTTCATGTATGTAAATTTTTCCATCTACACACAATTCCCTGATGTACACACAGCAACTCGTACATACATACATACATACAATCCCTCAATACACACACACACACACCAACCAACCACTACCATGTACACACACACGCACACAAAACCTTTCTAACGTACAATCTCCCAATGTACACACAACCTCGGTATCAACTCACACCATCCCCTCGTGTACACATACCCCCCCCCCCATTGTGTTCAGTATGTACACACAATCATCTTATGTACACACAGTCCTCGTCAGCGGTGAGTCAGACACGTCACAACATGTTTCTTGACCAGCTGATCTTACACAACATGGCGGCCATATTAAAGCAAACTGGTGGTATGTTGTTGTTTGGGGTTGTGGTTGTTGTGGGCTGGTTGTGGTAGGTGGTGGTGATTGTTGTGGGGTGGTTGTGGTAGGTGTGAGGTGGTTGTTGTGGTAGGTGGTCGTGTGAGGTGGTAGGTGTGAGGTATCTAACCTTCATTTCACCTTTCATTATTCCCCCACCACAATAAACACCCGTCACCCCTCCCTTCTTCACCCCAACACACCCCCGCCCCTCCCCTCCCCACCCTCCCCGCCCCACCCCTCCTCCCCACCCCATATAGCTATTATCCCACCCAGGTATTATTTTTTTCCCAGTATTAACAACAGATAAATCTCTCCTTCTCATTCTTTTCCCAGGATTACCACCGTCTCCAGAGGTCATATATAACTAGGGTGCCAATAGTGACCTGTTATAAGTGGCACTGACCTGATCTTCCTATTTTATGACCTATTAATGGTGTTTGTGACCTAGGTTAGTGGGTATGGGAAGGTGCCATTATAGTGCCAATGGTGACCTATTTTAAGTGGCATTGACCTATTCTGTCTGTGAAATTACCTGTTAATGACCTTTGACCTTGTTTAGGGTAGATTATGTGACCTAGTTTAGTGACCTTAGTGAGAGAGAGAGAGAGAGAGAGCAGCGAGGTAGAAATTACTCCACAACTCTGAAAATATTTCTTGATATGTGTAGACTCCTCACCTCCCCCACCTCCCTCACCCCCCTCCTGCCCATCCTTTCTACCTCCTCACCCCCACCCCACCCATCACCTCACCAATTGCCATCTCACCACCCTCACCCCACTCCCCACACCCCCCCATCCTTCTTACCCCTCTCTCTACCTCCCTCACCCCTCCTCTCCCCACCTCCCCACCTCCCTCTGCCTCCCACCCACTCCCACCTCCCACCATTACCCATCTCACCCACCCCTCACCCCTCCCCACACACCCACCCCACCATCCTTCTTACCCCTCTCTCCCTCCTCACCCCCCTCCCTCTCACCCTCTGCTCTCCACCCCTCCTCCCTCCCTCCCCTTCCCTCACCCCCTCCCCCCCTTTCCTGGAATTCCTAGACTGTTTGACACGTTTTCCAGTTTTCGGGGATAAATATATATTTTTCTCTTTTTCTCCAATTCTCTTTTTTCTCTCTCTTTAATAGGGCCAAAAATGTCTTACCTAATTCTCTCTCTCTCTCTCTCTCTCTCTCTCTCTCTCTCTCTCTCTCTCTCTCTCTCTCTCTCTCTCTCTCTCAGGTTGTGTTGCACTCCTGCATTGTCTCCTCATTCCTATCAAAAGGAGAGGTGTAAGTACTCGCACAACTCTTTACCTCAGAAGGTCGATTTTCTTATGGGAGGGAAAGGAGGAGAGAGATATTTGACTCGACCAATATCGCTGTATTCGTCCCAAAGGGGTTAGTGGTTCATGGGTCGATTTTTACGGAAGGAAGGGGGGTTATATGGCGCTAGGAGGGTTGTGGGGGTGAGGGGGAGGGGGCTGTCACAGTGGGGGAGGAACGGGGGATGGTTGTAGGGGGTGTGGGACGAATTATTGTGGAAGTTTTCATTCCAACTTTGATTCCAGTTTTCAATTCCAGTTTCAATTTCACCTTCAATTCCTGTTTTCAATTCCCTCGTTCATTCCCACTTTCAATCCATTTCTTTCATTCCAACTTTCATTCTTGTTTTCAATTCCAGTTCTTTCATTCCAGTTTCTTAGTTTTCTTTTATTGAGTCACAGGGAGAGAGGGTGTGTGTGTGTCATGAAGATAGATAGATAGACAGATAGATAGATAGATAGATAGATAGATAGATAGATGACTAGAGAGAGAGAGAGAGAGAGAGAGAGAGAGAGAGAGAGAGAGAGAGAGACAGACAGACAGACAAAATACAACTCCTACACAACTCCGGCTCTTCATTCCGGCATATTTTTTAGTTTCCAGAGGGGCATTTTCTCCTATATCATTACAGAGGCATTATTTCCCTTATATATAACATTATAAAGGCATTATTTCTTATATATATCACAGTAAAGAAGGGATTCTGGCATACACTCTCAAAGGCATTATTTAACGACTATATAACCATCAAAGGCATTATTCCTTCTACATATCGCAATAAAGAGGCATTCTGGCATACACTGACTCTGAGGGCATTTTTTTACCATATATACGGGTCGGGCATGAGCACACGTCACGGAAATTAGACAGACAAGCTTAGAGATATAATTTCTATCTGATGTTTTTAGCTTTGATGCAGTGGGTGGGGGGGGAGGAAGGGGTGAGGAGGAGGGGTAGGGGATGGTGTGGGGGAGGGGGGAGGGGTGATATGTGTGTGTGTGTGTGTAAAGGAGAGAGAGAGAGAGAGAGAGAGAGAGAGAGAGAGAGAGAGAGAGGTCAATAACAGGGGTGAACAAAACTGCATTTATTGCCATCTTGCAATAACATGACTGCCTGCAACATTGCCTCTATTGGTTCGAGCCCAGTTGATGTATTGCAATGAGAGACAGACACACACACACATAGGCACAGACAGACATAGACACAGACAGACATAGACATAGACTTGGTTAAATATCTGGTTTATTATGTGTTAATTTTCATTTTGGATTCTCAAAGGTTCCTAAGTTCAATTTTCCTCCTAACTGGTGATATGAGAACGTATCTAATTGACTCACTTAAGCTACCACACAAAGATGGATTCTCAAAGGTTCCTAAGTTCAATTTTCCTCCTAACTGGTGATGTGAGAACGTATCTAACTGACTCACTTAAGCTACCACACAAAGATGGATTCTCAAAGGTTCCTAAGTTCAATTTTCCTCCTAACTGGTGATGTGAGAACGTATCTAACTGACTCACTTAAGCTACCACACAAAGATGGATTCTCAAAGGTTCCTAAGTTCAATTTTCCTCCTAACTGGTGATGTGAGAACGTATCTAACTGACTCACTTAAGCTACCACACAAAGATGGATTCTCAAAGGTTCCTAAGTTCAATTTTCCTCCTAACTGGTGATGTGAGAACGTATCTAACTGACTCACTTAAGCTACCACACAAAGATGGATTCTCAAAGGTTCCTAAGTTCAATTTTCCTCCTAACTGGTGATGTGAGAACGTATCTAACTGACTCATTAAGCTACCACACAAAGATGCTTTCTCAAAGGCCCCCTACCAAAAATTCCTCTCACCCTCCACCCCTCCTTAATCCCCTCACCCTCCTCACCCCTCCTCAGCCCTCCCCACCCTCCCCCCCCTCACCCCTCCTCACCCCTCCCCACCCCTCCCTCACCCCTCCTCACCCTCCTCTCACCCCTCCCTCACCCCACCTCCACCCTCCCTCCCCTCTCTCCCCTCCTTAATCCCTCACCCTCCTCACCTCCTCCCCCCTCACCCTCTCCCACCCTCTCCCTCCACCCCTCCTCACCCCTCCTCACCCCCCTCACCCCTCCTCACCCCCCTCAGCCCATAACTGACGCAATAACAACTCCATAACAACCTGAACTGAATCAACCACACAAAGACTACGTTATTAATGGCGTCGAAATAGCGCAGTGACTGTACTGTAATGCAGAACATATGATAGCTCTTCTGTGTGTGTGCGTGTGGTTACTTAAAGCTGATGTGCACTTCTAATGTGGTTAGTAGTGAGTTAATATGAAGTGTTAAGTGTTTTAAGTGATAATTAATAGTTAAATGTATGTATAAAGTGAGATTTAAGTATTAAGTAGTAAGTTTATTGAGGAAAAGTGTGAAGTAAATGTTTATAAGTGAGTTGTGATAGTTATAATAATGATGATTTTATTATTATTATTAGTAGTAGTAGTAGTAGTAATAGTAGATGTAATAATAATAATCATAATAATAATAATTATAATAATAATAATAATAATAATAATAATAATAATAATAATAATAATAATAATAATAACAATAATAATACCAACACCAAACAGGAAAACAAACAACAACAAAAAACAGGTAATAAACAACCCAATCCAATTAAAACAACTAAACAACACTAATCATTGCCAAACGTTCCCAGAGACATTAATAAAACTCTTGCAATAAATAAAACAGTTTGCAACATGATGCCGCCATTTGAATTGCAACATCAATCCCACTACACTCTTGTCAGCACTTTATTACATGTAAAGCCGTGGCAGAGTGGGTAGAGAGCATGTTTGATGTACTTAGAGGTCATTGGTTCGATCCCCAGGTGTCCACAGTCCATCTAGGTGTAAATAGACCGGTGGCAAAGTGGGTAGAGAGCTTGTTTGATGTACTTAGAGGTCGCTGGTTCGATCCCGGGGCGCCCATGGTCTACCCAGGTGTAAATGGGTACCTGGCGTTACAGTTGAGGAAGTGGAGGTGGTCGAGTACAGTGTCTGTCTGTGTGTGTGTCATTGTGTCTGTTTTATCTGTCTTTTTCGTTGAGTTATCTTGTCTGTCTGTCTGTCTATCTGTTTACATATCTGTCTATCTATCTATTTACCTGTCAACCAATCTGTTTACTGTATATCTATCTATCTATCTATCTATCTATCAATCAATTATATACATTGTTCATTAAATTATTATCATCTAATTTACATATTTTAACCTGGTCTCATTATTCCTTTGTATTTAGTAATTAACTTCTGTCGTGTTAAAATGTTCTGCTTGGTGCTTTGTGTCGTGGTGAGAGTGAGAGAGAGCGAGAGAGAGCGAGAGAGAGAGAGAGAGAGAGAGAGAGAGCGAGAGAGTGTGAGGGGTGTGTGTGGGGGGATTCACAAACGAACCCACAATATGAACCCCCTTCCTCCCCCCGCTTCTCTAAATGAACCCTTATAATCGAACCCACAATATGAACTCGCTGATGCCTTTCTACTAAACGAACCCAGGCGGAAACGGCTATATATTCACTTCTGTTTGAGCAGCCCTGAAGGGAGTCAATAGACCCTTTTGAGTTGATGCTTCGAAGCGTGGTATTTTAAGTTGGGTGTTATGGTCGAAACTCGCGGGCTTTTGGCTGCTGGTGTTTTGTTTTGGTCATATTTGGCAGGACAAGGTGGTAATTTTGTGGGAAAGGGGTAATTTAGCCGGGAAGGGGGTAATTTAGCCGGGAAGGGGGTAATTTGGCAGTAAAAGGTGTAATTTGGCGGGGAAAAGGGGATAATTTGTGTGGACATTGAAATTATAGTAGGAAAAATGTATCATTTGGCAGAAAACAGTAATTTGGATGAAAATTGGATATGTTGTACAGATGCCGTAACTTCTTCACTCCTGAGCAGTTGCTTCAGTTAGATAGGATGGAATCAAAGGCATTTCGTCTTACTAACTCTCCTCCTTTAGTCGACAATCTTTCTTCCCTTTCTCTTCGCCGCAATGTTGCTTCACTCTCTCTCTTTTACAGGTACTTTAACGGGCAATGTTCGGTGGATTTGGCATCCTGTGTACCGCCGGCAAGGCCGTGGGCTCGTAACACACGTCTTGCCCGCGGTGCCCACCGTTTCTCTGTGGATGTCGGTCACACTAGAATAACCCGTTATAGTACCTCCTTCTTTCCTCACACAGCCAAACTGTGGAATGCTCTGCCTTCTTCTGTTTCCAGACTTATACAATCTGTCTCACTTTAAGAAGCTGATTTTCCGGCATCTTCGTGGTGTAGATTAACACAGTACAGTATAACCTTTTTCTTCTCTATTGTTAATTTCTTTCTGTTCTTATGTTTTCGCCCCCCAGGCCCCGTTGTGGGTCGTTGGACCTGTGCCCGGGTGGGCTAATCCCTGTAAAAAAATGTGTATGTATGGAAGTACAGTATGTAAGTATAAATTAGTACCTTACCTTTCCTTCACCTGCCTAATTAAGGCCTCACACTCACCTGTAAAGAAACAATAAAAACATTAATTAATTGTAAAAACAAAATAATAATTTATAATGCTGTTATTTATCTCAGTTTATTATTATTGTTGTTGTTGTTGTTATTATTGTTATTGTTGTTGTTATTGTTGTTATTATTGTTGTTATTGTTGTTGTAGTTGTACTCTTATCCATCCATCTTTTATCAATCCATTCAATTTAAACTTTTTTTTTCGCTTGATATGTTCCTAGAGTACTGTTATTTACACACACACACACACACACACACACACACACACACACACACACACACACACACACACACACACACACACACACCAATAATACCTCCACACAACCACTAATTAATACACCTATTCACCTGACAGGTATACTGGCAAGTTTCTGATACCGCTACCACATGTGTAGATTATGGGTATACATATGTATCCTGTGTAGTGGTCCTGAGGCTGATAGGAGGAGGGGTGTGTGTGTGTGTGTGTGTGTGTGTGTGTGTGTGTGTGTTTTATTATTATTACGGTATTAAACTCAATGGAAACACAGACCATCATTTCAGTAACACAAACATTCCACTACTACTACTACTACTACTACTATTACTACTACCTGTACTACTACTATTATTATCATGGCTACCACAACCTTTCCCACTACCACCACCACCACCAACACCCCACACCACCACACCACCTACCACAACACCCCCTTTACCCACAACCACATCACCTACCACAACCAACAACCACAACTACCACAACACCCTCTTACTACAACATCATCATCCCCTCCCATTACCCAGCTACTACCACCACCCTTTACCACAACCACCACATCTCCTCCTACCTACCACCATCACCTACCACCCCAGATTTACCTGGCTGGGGGACACTAATTACCCACCCACTCAGTGTTAGTCAGGTGAGATCTATACAAGGCAACACTTTAACCTAATCTAATCTACTGCATCAAGAGCACACCTGATTACAGTATACTAGGGTGGGAAGGTGGTACTAAATTAAGAGAGGATACTAGAGTGGGAAGGATACT
>NW_024742051.1:0-25000 GCF_018991925.1 Homarus americanus | reverse complement strand
ATCCCAGTCCATTAGTAGTCTATTCCCTGATATTCCTAGTCCATTCCCACCCACCTAGTCATTCCCAGCGAGAGATCAAAGGCAGTATTCAGGAATCGTTGAAATCGAGAAGTAAAAATTGGAATCCGTCTCTCAATTCCCGGGAGGCCACACAATCCTCCAGGAATCTCTCTCTCTTGCTTGATCACGTTGCTGCTAGGGGTGGGAGGGGTGAGGGAGGGTGGGGTGTGAAGGGGTTGGGGTGCGGGAGGGGGTTGGGAGGGGTTGGAGGTGGGAGGGGGTTGGGGATGGGAGGGGGTTGGGGTGTGGGAGGGGTGGGAGGCGGGGGGGGGGGGATGGGTGGGGAGGGAAAGAAAAGTGTTGGAGAGGATTGGAGGAGATGACAACTTTGGATTGCATTAGATCTTGTGGGGACGACAGGGGTGGGGAGAGAGGGGAAGGGAGGGGAGATGTAGAATAGAGGAGGGGGGGTGGGGGTTGATGAGGGAGGAGGAAGAGGAGGGGAGGAGAAAGGAAGGTTGAAGGAGGAGAGGGGAGAGGAGGGGGAAGACAGAGGAGGGGCTGAAGGAGGAGGATAGGGTGGGGGTGGGGTGACAGAAGGGGAGGGAGGGTGGGGGAAGACAGGGAGGTTGATGATGGAGAGGGGTTGAGAAAGGGGGAGAGGAGAGGGTGAGGGGAGAGGGTGAGGGGGAGAGGGTGGTGAGGGGAGAGGGTGGGTGAGGGGAGAGGGTACATATTCACTCACCTGGTCATTAAAGAACACCTGTGAGTCTTTTAATGGTAACTAAGATATTTTGTGTGTGTGTGTGTGAGTGGGGTGGGGTGGTGTGTGTGTGTGTGTGTGTGTGTGTGTGTGTGTGTGTGTGTGTGTGTGTGTGTGTGTGTGTGTGTGTGTGTGTGTGTGTGTGTGTGTGTGTGTGGGTGGGTGGGTGGGTGGGTGGGTGGGTGGGTGGGTGCAGCTAAGTGAGTCTGTTAGATACGTTTTCACATCACCAGTTAGGAGGAAAATTGAACTTAGGAACCTTGAGAATTCAGCCTGATCTCTCTCTCGGCGTGTGTTTCCGGGTTATAACAAAGAGACGGATGCTATGTTGGTATTGAGATGTGGCGCTGAATATTTATTTGAGGTTCACGTAATGGAGACAGGGTAATCTCTCACCATTACTACCACCATCAACCACCACTATCTACCACCAAACCACCACAATTACCACCTCCATGAACCAACACCACCACCATCACCACCAGCAACCAACACCACCACTACAACCATCATTAAAATTTAAAACACATCTCTACAACACACACACACAACACACACACACACACACACACACACACACACACACACACACACACAGCCTTTCATTTCCTGTACCCAAAAAATTTCCTTAAAAAAAAATTCTGTTTCGCTTTGTTTACACTTCTAACAGTAAACAAACTTCTCTTTATTTATTTTCTTTGATTCTAAACAAGTTAGAGATTTTGTTTACGTAGTCATTTAATACGTCTGTTTACATTTCTTTGTTTACACTGAGATCTGGATTTCCCGTCGTCTGGGTGAAATGTTATCGTTTGGTCATATTTTATTCACAGGACGGTCTACGCCTTAGGGGGCCAAGTCAGACAGCAAGACAGAGTGACAGACAGACAGATCACACAGACAGAAACATACACTGCCTAACATTACTTACTTAACACACACACACACACACACACACACACACACACACACACACACACACACACACCGTTACACCTGTCGTCTTTAGCCAATCAACGCCCCTCTTTGTTGACGGGGCTTGTGATTGGCTGCCCACCTTCTCGATATCATTTCACAGGTGTGGGTGAAAAGCTCATTAACGCTGATTAGTGTTCAGGTGTGGGAAGGTATTTATAGCACCTGAGTTAAATGCGGTGGTGGTAGGTGGTGGTGGTAGTGGTGGTAGATGATTTTAATGATGGTAGTAATGGTGGTAGATAGTGGTTGTTGATGGTGGTTATAGGAGGCAACCACATTCACTTCCTCAACTGTGACGTCAGGTCCTGTTAAGTTTTAATACTGTATTCTGATTGGCTATTGGACTCCATGTCGCTGGTTACAATCATCTGCCAATCAATATACGCTCTAGGCAGATGCTTTGATCTGATTGGTCCAGACTTATCCTACTCTCTCTTCCACGTCCCTCTTTCTCCCCTCCTTCCTGCTCTCCTCCCCCTCCACCTCCTCTTCCTCTCCACCTCCTCCTTCCTCCTCCTCCCCCTCCTCCTCTCCTCTCCTCCTTCCTCCTCTCCTCCCCCTCCTGCCTCCCTCCTCTCTTCCTCCACCCACCCACCTCCTCCCCCCCTCCTCCTCTCCCCCCTCCTCTCACACCCCCTCCTCTCCCACCCCCTCTTCCCCCCTCCTCCTCTCTCACCCCCTCCTCTCACCCCCTCCTCTCACACCCTCCTCTCACCTCCTCTCACCCCCTCTCTCACCCCCTCTCTCACCCCCCTCCTCTGTATAGCGGATCATCAGTCATATATACCTGTCTAAACCCCGACCAATCAGAATTCACCTATATCTGTCGCTGAATGGTGATTGGTTGAAACGTAATTCGTTTTATTTGTGATATATTCTTCCGTGTGTGTGTGTGTTACGTATGTATGTACTAGTCTGTGTGCGTATGAGTGTGCGTGCATTTCGTGAGTATCTGTGTACATATAAAACCCTGTAAGTATATTGTGTGCGTATCAACGTGTACACATCCACTGTTTATATACGCGTGTGTGTGTGTGTGTGTGTGTGCCAGTAATGTGTTAACGTATCTGTGTATGTATATATCTGTGTGCGTATCGTTGTATGTACGTATTTAATGTGTACACACGCTCCGGTGCACACGTTGAGGGATAGATATTGGAAACCTGTTGACTGTTTACCAAGTATTGTGTCTGTCTGTCTGTCTTTCTGTGTCTTCCTGTCTGTTTCTTGGTCTACCTTTGTCTGTGTGTCTACCTGTCTCTTTGTCTACCTCTTTCCCTTTGTCTGTTTACCTGTCTGTGTTTACCTCTGTCTGGGTGTCTGTCTGTCTGTCCAATATTTACATCAGAACATTGAGTCCTCAGTTCCCGCGTAAATCGTGTTACATCAACGCCCTCGGGGCCATTAGGAGCCAGGACGTTTTTGATTGGTTAAACTCCCTCCATTTTAACCAATCAAGGTACTTCGCGCGTAATTTTCCCGTCCAATCAACTTTCTCCTGAAGGAATTTTGTTTTAAAGTTGGAGCGTCTTTAAAAATTACTTTATTTAAGGTTTCTACTTAAAATAGAGTTTAACACACACACACACACACACACACACACACACAAAACTTCAAACCAAACACACACAACCAGACATAAACACACACACACACACACACACACACACACACACACAAATTCAAACCAAAACACACACAACCAGACACAAACACACACACACACACACAACCAGACAAACACACACACAAAAAAATCCAAAACACACGACCATCTACCATAAACAAACACACACACACAAACATCATTATCTCCCAACACCCGCTTAGTTTAGTAGTAAAACAAAACACAAACAAACAGGACGTGTATAGTTTCCAAACAGCGAGAGTTGGTCCTCCCTTTGTTTTATTACTGGAGGTTTATATTTTTTTAGTGTTTGTTATTTGGAGAGGGGGGATAGGCCTAGTGTGTGGGGGAAGTAGGCCTAGTGTGTGGGGGAGGGTGTGTGGGGAAGAGGCCTGGTGTGTGGGGGGAGAGGCCTAGTGTGTGTGGGGATAGGCTTAGTGTGTGGGGGCAGGCCTGTGTGTGTGGGGGAGTAGGCCTGGTGTGGGGGGTAGGCCTGGTGTGGGGGGTAAGAGGGGTGTGTAGGGGAGAGGAGGGATGGGTGGGGGGGAAGAGGAGGTGGGGGAGGGGTGTAGGGGAGGAGGAGGGGTGTAGGGGAGAGGGATGAGGGATGTGATGGGAGGGGGTGGGGAGAGGGACAGAAGGGGAGGGTGGAAGCATGTATGTGTGTATGATGGGGGGAAGAGTCTGAAAGGTGTGGGGGGGAGGGTTTGTGTGGGGGACTGGAAAGTTTGTGTTTATAGGGCAAGGCTGGTAGAGGTGTGTGTGTGTGTGTGTGTGAAGAGTCTGGATGTGTGTTTTGGGGTGGGGGTTGATAGGATTTGTGCATGTGAGGGGGGATCGGTTGGGTTTAACATGACAAACACCTCTAGCAAACACAATAACACAACAAACACCTCTAGCGAACAAATTTGGCGCGAAACTCAGGTTGAAAGTAAAATTGGCGCGCAATTCCCAACTATTCCATCCCGTTGTTTTGGTTTCTGATCCCTGGAGAAGCGTCACAGTCTCTTAAAATAACACACCCCTCCGTCTCTGTGTTCCAATAATATACTGTATATATTTAATCTTTGTCTGTGTTCAATCTTTCTTGTTTTTGTTTATTTTTTGTATTGTTTATTTGTTTGATTTATTTATTGTTTATTTGGGGTTAAAGTGAGTGAAGGAATTATTGGCTTACGTATAAATAATAATAATAATAATAATAATAATAAGGTGTAAATTTTCCATCATGAAAAATAAATTTGGCTCTGTCAGTCGAATATATATACGGTATTAATAGTCAGGTATAGAAGGACACACCTGTAACCACACACCTGGATGCAGAAAATCATTAAGTATCGCATGTTAACATATAAATTTTGTTATGTGTATTGACAAATCTAGCAAGCTGTCTGTCTGTCTCAATTAAACACACACACACACACACACACACACACACACACACACACACACACACACACACACACACACACACACACACACACACACACACACACACACCTGAGACACCAGGCTACTAATCAGCAAGCAGCACCATCAAACACCTGTTGGTTGAGATATAATTATATATTAAAGTTTATTACAACATCTATCCATCTATCCATCTACGTTGTGTCTATCTACTGTGTATATAAATCTCTCTCTCTCTCTCTCTCTCTCTCTCTCTCTCTCTCATTACTCGCTTCACCTGTTCTAAGTTAATTAGGTTTTGCTCAGGTAGTACTCCCGGGAACTCGAGTCAGCTGATCACTACTGTTTACATGAGTCAGCTGATCACTACTGTTTACATGAGTCAGCTGATCACTACTGTTTACATGAGTCAGCTGATCACTACTGTTTACATGAGTCAGCTGATCACTACTGTTTACATGAGTCAGCTGATCACTACTGTTTCATGAGTCAGCTGATCACTACTGTTTACATGAGTCAGCTGATCACTACTGTTTACATGGTCAGCTGATCACTACTGTTTACATGAGTCAGCTGATCACTACTGTTTACATGAGTCAGCTGATCACTACTGTTTACATGAGTCAGCTGATCACTACTGTTTACATGAGTCAGCTGATCACTACTGTTTACATGAGTCAGCTGATCACTACTGTTTACATGAGTCAGCTGATCACTACTGTTTACATGAGTCAGCTGATCACTACTGTTTACATGAGTCAGCTGATCACTACTGTTTATGGTCAGCTGTTTACGTGACAGTAGTTGTGATGAACGGGCCATTGTGGTAGTATCATTATTATTATCATTATTATTATCATTATCATTATTATCATTATTATTATCATTATCATTATTATCATTATTATTATTATTTTAAGAAAAGTAACAACTTTACCTTTTGAAAGTATATATATTTTTCAACTAATTTCCTCACTACTAATTACGTGAGAATTTGTATTACCTACCGCAGTTATTTTTGTTATTGACGCGGTTACTGTTAATTAGTGTGTGGGACAGGTGTATGGGACAGGTGTGTGGGACAGGTGTGTGGGACAGGTGAGGCTATTACAGGACACATGTGGTCGAGTCATGATATTATTTAATCTATCTAATCCTAACCTAACCTAATTTAACCTATTCTAACCATTTTAATTGGTTGTCAGATAATGAAGGTTTTGATTGGTCGCCAGGTAGTCAAAGAATCGTTCCTATTGGTCGACGGAAAATCACTTATTTTTTTTAATTGGTGTCTAAATAGCCAAAGAACCATTGCTATTGGTCGGCAGGCAATAAACCTTTCTTATTGGTCGCTAGGGAAGCCAAGAATCACTCCCATTGGCCAGAAACATATGGCTCCCGGTGACGTCATTATGTACGATACTTTTTTCCATTTCGCGTCAAAAACTTCGAATAAAAAAGGCGCCTTATCAGTAACTTCTAAATGACGCCGTTGATTGCTAGTTATTAATTTTCTGCGTGAGTGACGTTGTGTAGTCTTCGTTAACGATAAAATCACCTAATTGCCTTAATATGGATGGTCATTGGTGGCCTTCATACGTCAGCCAGTCGAGTGGGGCTCTATGGCGACGTAATTGGGAGTCGCTGATTGGTGGTGGTCAATAGGAGGCAGGAGGGTCGACAGCCAATGATAGTGCTGGATTTTTTTTTTACCGCCAAAAGTAATGTACCTATAAATCTCTCTCTCTCTCTCTCTCTCTCTCTCTCTCTCTCTCTCTCTCTCCAAACAAACAGATACAAACACATACATAAACAAACATATATAAACAAACAAACACACACACACACACATCAACAACTGAGGAAATATTTTTGGTGTTTGGAGTTATTAATAGTTATTTAATATACAACAATACATTAAGGTGTGTGTTGTGTGTGTGTGTGTGTGTGTGTGTGTGTGTGTGTGTGAACAACAACAACAGGCATCACACCCACCGCACCTCTCCCACACCACCCCACCCCACCCACCTCTCCCCACCACACCACACCTCCCCACCCCCACCCCACACCCCACCACACCCCTCCCCACCACACAACACTAACCACACTTGCAACACAACAATCAGACCACAACACCTGAATGACTTTCCACACAGGTGAGTTAATGACCTAATTAAGGTAATATAGACGTGGGAGAAACACGTAATTAAATAGTTAAGTGTTTGTTAAAGGTTAGGAGTCTTATTCTTTCCTCACCTGTTGTAAATACCTGTGGTTGTGGTTGATTGGTTGGGTTGTGGTTGTGGTTGGTGGTTGATTGTTGGGTTGGTTGTGTTGGTTGGGTGTGGTTGATTGGTTGGGTTGTTGTGATTGGGTTTGGTGTTGGTTGGGTTGTGGTTGATGGGGGTTGTGTTGGTTGGTTGGGTTGTGGTTGATTGGTTGGGTTGTGGTTGTGGTTGGTTGGGTTGTGGTTGATTGGTTGGGTTGTGGTTGATTGGTTGGGTTGTGGTTGTGGTTGGTTGGGTTGTGGTTGTGTTGGGTTGTGGTTGTGGTTGGTTGGGTTGTGGTTGATTGGTTGGGTTGTGGTTGGTTGGGTTGTGGTTGATTGGTTGGGTTGTGGTTGGTTGGGTTGTGGTTGATTGGTTGGGTTGGTTGTGGTTGGTTGGGTTGTGGTTGATTGGTTGGGTTGTGGTTGTGATTGGTTGGGTTGTGGTTGATTGGTTGGGTTGTGGTTGTGGTTGGTTGGGTTGTGGTTGATTGGTTGGATTGTGGTTGATTGGTTGGGTTGTGGTTGTGGTTGGTTGGGTTGTGGTTGATTGGTTGGGTTGTGGTTGTGGTTGGTTGGGTTGTGGTTGATTGTTGGGTTGTGTTGGTTGGTTGGGTTGGTTGGTTGGGTTGTGGTTGTGATTGGTTGGGTTGTTGGTGGTTGGGTTGGGTTGGTTGGGTTGTGGTTGGTTGGGTTGTGGTTGATTGGTTGGGTTGTGGTTGTGGTTGGTTGGGTTGTGGTTGGGTTGGGTTGTGGTTGGTTGGTTGGGTTGTGGTTGATTGGTTGGGTTGTGGTTGTGATTGGTTGGGTTGTGGTTGGTTGGTTGGGAGATGACAAAGGTAGATGTAGTGTGTGTGTGTGTGTGTGTGTGCCTCTCTCTCATTAATACCGCCCCGTATTACCTAACCTGATCCGGAAGAGCCTTTGGCTATCGTGTCACAGTCTGGCGGTACAAGCCCAAAGGAAATGGCTTGTGTGACCTAACCTAACCCCTGCTGTCATTAAATACGGCGCACACTATGGATTTTATATACCTTATGTTTGATATGTTAAAAAAAACCCGGGAACTCAATCCGGGTTACGTCATGGGGGGGTAAAAAAGACGTGATTGGTTATCCCCGTCGACCAATCAGAGAGGACCTTGGGTAATATAGCGGTCGTTAAGGTTATCAAACTACCAGGTGACAAGGTAGTTAATGGAGGGGGGTAATTAAGTGTGGGTTTTTTGTTGATTTTAAATGAGGAATGGAAATTTAGGTGTAAAAATTGGTTTAATTGGATTCAGGAGTTAAAGGTGTAGACATGTTCACTACACACACACACACACACACACACACACACACACCAACAAGTGAACCATTTATATTCACAAAAAGTAAAAAATATTAGAAAAAAACTCGCCATTCTGAATACTCGAACACATCTATGTATGTATGTATGTATATGTATGTATGTATGTGTATTAATTTTTATTTATTTACAAAGCAGTAATCCACTTGAAAGCTACACACCTTCAGTTGTATACATAACAACAGCTGGTGTGAGCACGTGGATTTGTTTACATTCAGAAAAAAAACGCGGGAAATTCGTCAGCTGATGACATGTAAATAAACAAGGTCCAAAACAAGTGACTGTCGTGAAAGCGTGGGATTATTTGTGTGTTGGCTAGACCTTATTATTGTATTATTATTATTATTATTATTATTAGTAGTAGTAGTAGTAGTAGTCATGTAGTAGTAGTAGTAAATAAAATGGTGGCGAAGGTGTGGCTATTATTGGGAGGCTGGAGACAACGTAGTAGTTGTAGTTGTAGTAGTTGCTTTAGTAGTTGTAATAGTAGTAGTATTAGTAGTAGTTGTGTTTTATTTATTTATTATTATTATTATTATTATAGTCAAATTGTGTGTGTAAATGCCGTAGACTTTATATACACACCATAGCCCCAGGTGAGACTAATTAATATCTACCTCCCAGGTGAAACAGGTGAGATATTAATGAGTCGTGAAAGCAATATAGTGACGTAATGAGTCTCTGCTTTCGTTGGTACACAAGCACAGGTGTATCTGATATTTTTTGTGCTTGCGTTGTTACAAGTCGTTTGGGAGGATGAACTGCTTGTGGTGCTTGTTAAATGTGAAGGATAAGTCCCTGTTTTGTTGCTTTAAGAGATACAAGCACAAGTGTTATATAGGATAGGATTTGTGCTTGCGTTGTGCTTGATGTAAAAAGAAATGATTAAGTGCTTGTATTTCTTTGATACATTGAAGGTTTACTTAACTGGGAGACAATTTTTGTGCTTGCTTTAACCTACCCAGAGGCCTTTTGGTGACCTGTGCTTGATCAACCTCCAGGCAGTGAGACAGATGGATTATTCAAGCACACACACACACACACACACACACACACACACACACACACACACACACACACACACACACACACACCACCGACCCCGTGCTTGTGTGGCCATTGACAGGGGTGAAGAGAGTAGTGAGGGGAGGAGAGAGAGAGAGAGAGAGAGTAGGAAGGTGAGGTAGGAGGCAGGAAGGTAATCAAGGAGAGACAAGCACCTGGGGGTCACCTGAGTCTCCTAATTAATCTCACCTGGGCAGACCGTCACCTAAGCCTGTTTACCTGTCCAGAGGTTTCAGCTTAATGACCATGTTTTTCCTGGGAATAAAATCAGTCTTGTTTATTTTTTTCATTGACTCGTTTTTGCTTTTTGTTGTTGCTTTTTTGTGTTTTTTCGATTGTTTTTGAGGGTAATGTTTTGGTTGTGTTTGTTTGGATTCTCACACACATACTCCCTCCTCTCTCTCTCTCTCTCTCTCTCTCTCTCTCTCTCTCTCTCTACAATATTTAATTTTCTATATATCTGTCTATCTATCCAACCCAACTATCTCCCTATCCATCTATCTCCCTATCCATCTATCTATCTATCCATCTATCTATCTATCCATCTATCTATCCATCCATCTATTCAACTACAGCGGTACAATACTTCCTCCCATCGCTGGCACCAATATCAATATCTTCACTACACTGTTCTTGTGTATGCATTAATTAATTACCTGTTGTTATAATACTGTGTTGATTTTATTGTATATGATTAATTTAAGGGTGTGTGTGTGTGTGTGTGTGTGTGTGTGTGTGTGTGTGTGTGTGTGTGTGTGTGTGTGTGTGTGTGTGTGTGTGTGTGTGGCAGCCCCGGACTATTGTTTATGTTTCATCTACATTTGGTAACGTGGCCTCTCTCTCTCTCTCTCTCTCTCTCTCTCTCTCTCTCTCTCTCTCTCTGTTTGTATCGACTTTTGTTTACTATTGGTTTACCTCTTGTTTGTTTACCTTGTCTACGTTCATTGTTTGTTTACGCTATTGTTTGTGTACCTACCTACCTACCCACCCACCACCCCACCCACCCACCCACCCACCCACCCCACCCACCCACCCACCCATCTAAACACAATCTACTAAGTAAAACACAGCCTTCCCTTAATACCCAGGGAACAATGTCAAAATTACCCCATCTTCAAGGGTCACTCAAGAGGGGGGAGTAAGGAGATGAGGGATGGTTGGAAGGGGAGGGTAGGAGGGAGGTGGGAGTAGGGAAGGGGCAGGGTTGGGATGGGGTGGTAAAGAATGGGGTGGGGGTAGGTAAGGGGTAGGAGGGGTGAGGGTAGGGTGGGGTAAGGGTAGAGGGGGGAGTAGGGGCTCGGTTTAACTCCTCGAACACTTTCATTCCTTAGGTTACGTAAAGGTTTGTTTGGATTATGTAATGTGTGTGGTGATCTTGTCGTTGTTTTGTTTCTGTTACAATTCTTTCTCCTCCTCATCGTCTTCCTCTTCTTCCTCCTCCTCCTCTTCCTTCTTCCTTACCTCCTCCTTCAACCACACTCACTCACCTTCCTCTCCTTCTCTACTACCTTTCTCCCTCTTCCTTCACCCTCCTCTTCCTCTTCTTCCTCCCTCCTCACCCTCTTTCTTCATCCTCCTCCTCCCCCAGATAATGGCCTCACAACAACACGCCCTTCCTGCTCCTCCCCCTTGACCCCCACCTCCTGCTCCCCTCCCCCCTTGACCCCTCACCCCCTCCTTCCCCTCACAATCTTAAAGCTTCATACGATAAATTATTCCTAATACTCTAAGTCGTTGTGTTTCCTAGGGTAAGAATTTAGCGTCGTTGTTCATCCTAGAGTAAAAAATTTAGCGTCGTTGTTCATCCTAGAGTAAAAATTTAGCGTCGTTGTTCCATCTAGAGTAAAAAATTTAGCGTCGTTGTTCGTCCTAGAGTGAAAAATTAAGGTCGATGTTCGTCCTCGAGTGGAAAATTAAGATCGTTGTTCATCCTAGAGTGGAAAATTGGCGTCGTTGTTCGTCCTAGAGTGGAAAATTGGCGTCGTTGTTCGTCCTAGAGTGGAAAATTGGCGTCGTTGTTCGTCCTAGAGTGGAAAATTAAGATCGTTGTTCATCCTAGAGTTTAAGACTTTAGTTGGGGAGATGACTTGAAATATTTATTCTAATACTTCGAGCTTAAAGAGGAGAGGAAGGAGGGCAGCAGAGAGGAGATACTGAAGAAGAGAGATTGACAGGGACAGTGTGATGTGTGAGAGACAGAAATAGACAGACAGAGAGATTGACAGAGATGCAGAAAATATGCCTGTGTTAAATAATGCCTGTGTTAAATAATGCCTCTGTGTTAAATACTGCCTCTCTGTTAAATAATGCCTCTATGTGTTAAATAATGCCCCAATTGTGTTAAATAATGCCTCAGTATGTTAGATAATGCCTCTGTGTGTTAAATAATGCCTCTCTGTGTTAAATAATGCCTCTATATTTAAATAATGCCTCTATGTGTTAAATAATGCCTCGCCTTGTCTGTCAGAATGAGGAAATTGATATCTCTAGGTTTTGAAATACCTCTATTGTATTGTATAATGGGAAATAAGGTGAGGGAGAGGAGTAAAGGGTGGGGAGAGGAAGGGGTGAGGCAGGAAGGAAGGGGTGTTGGAGAGGGAGGAGGTAAAGGGAAGGGAAGGGGGTTTGATTGAGGAGGAAGGGGTGGTTGTATGTAAGGGGGGAAGGAGGAGGAGGGTGTATTAAGGGAGGGAGTTGGGGGGAGGGGAGGGAGGGGAGGGGGGGAGTGGCAACACAATTATTAAGCATCTGTTTGAAAGACTCTACTTGATGACGTCACTGTTTCGTCATCAAAGTCTCGTCTGTTTACAAACAAACGAGTTTTTTATCCCAGGATGGCAAGGTAATATAAGACCTTCACTATAATGAAGATAAGTTAGGTTAGACTGATGTTGATCGTCCTGGGGAAAAATTGAGATTTGAGAAGGATGTAATGACTGTGTATCTGTCTCTGCTGGCTGGCTGGCTGGCTGGCTGGCTGGCTGGCTGGCTGGCTGACTGGCTGACTGGCTGGCTGGCTGACTGACTGGCTGGCTGGCTGGCTGGCTTGGCTGGCTGGCTGGTTGACACACACACACACACACACACACACACACACACACACGAGTCAATTTTTTTCCCCAAAATTTAAAATTACTTTTTCACAAACTTTGATCCTATGAAGAATATTTCTCAAAGTTGTGATGGTAAAGAAAGTAGATATTGACAGTAGAGAAAGTACATGTTGACAGTAGAGAAAGTACATGTTGACAGTAGAGAAAGTACATGTTGACAGTAGAGAAAGTACATGTTGACAGTAGAGAAAGTACATGTTGACAGTAGAGAAACTTTGTCCTAGAAAGTACTTAAAAGTTTGTGGAAAGATATTTACAGTAAGCTTAGGTGACTGGAACTAACAAGGGGGGTGGGTGGGTGAGGGGTCGGTGGGGGGAGTGGGAGGGGAGAAGGGCTGGGGAGGGAGTGAGGGGCGAGGGAGGGGAAAGTTAGGGTGGGGGGAGGATCGGTAAGGGGGAGAGGGCGAGGGTTGGTGGCAAGGGGGAGAGGGGGCGGTATTTTGGTCTGTTTGGATATCGTGTTTGTGTGTTTAACTGTGTGTGGATTTTGTAGACTTTGTGAAGTTGTAATACAGATACACACACACACACACACACAACACACACACACACACACATCTTGTATACACCATCCCTCCCCCCTCTTCTCCCTCCTTCCTTCTCACTCCTTCTCCATCTTCCCTCACCCCTCCCTGTCTCCATCCACTCTCCCCCACCCCCCACCCACCCCCCAGGCAGTGATCTTGGCTCTTGGTGAAGGAAAAATCTGCCTTGACAATTTTTAAGTTGATACGTTTACTTGGGAAGATGCGTGTAGGGGGCGCTGGTGTGTGTGTCGGGTTGTATGGCGACTCGGAGTAATGGTCAGCATGCTCGCCTCGTAAGTGAGTGGACCCGGATTCGATCCCCTGCAGGGAAACTATGGGCAAGTTTCTTTACGCCATTTGCCTCTGTCTACCCAGCAGTAATTGGGAACCTGGATGTTAATCGTTTATGGGGTAATGGTTAGCCAGTGCAGTTGGCGAGTTGTCCGGTCTTCACTATTCCTTGACACTGGGTCATGCAGCTCGTTAACTCAGGGTGGGTTGTTGGCGACAGCTTCTACACCTAAACACTGGGTCATGCAGCCCGTTAACTCCAGGGGTGTGGTTGTTGTTTGCCGACAGCTTCTACACCCCAAAAACACTGGGTCATGCAGCTCGTTAAATCAGGGTGTGGTTGTGTTGGTGACAGCTTCTACACCTTAAACAAATTCACGCCCAGGAGGCCCTTGGGCCGGGCCATCCTCGTTACAGAGGGTCAACCATTATTATAGGTTAGTTGTATGTGAGGGGAGGAAATAGTTAGGTTAGATCAGGTCAGGCCAGGCTTCGATAGGTCAAATCAAGTTTACCACCACTACAACTAGCGTCACTACCACATTATATAACTGACGTCACTCCCTCCCTACTACAGATCTTCTCACCCCCACCACCATTACCCTCCCTTCCCTATAAGCTGTATCCAGGAGCCTAACCTAAATAGAGGTTCTCTCTCTCTCCATGAATATATCACTTCCATCCACTAATTTAACCACCGATCTATCCACCCATCCACTCCACCCCCACCACTGTCCCCCCACCCACCCATCCCTGACCTCATGACACAGCCATTGGGAATAAGGTAGTGTTTCATATGCAAATAGAATTGAATATATTATGAAATGTGTGTGTGTGTGTGTGTGTGTGTGTGTGTGTGTGTGTGTGTGTGTGTGTGTGTGTGTGTGTGTGTGTCAATACTTTCTGTTAACCTTACATGAGAAATGTAAGTTAGAGAGAGAGAGAGAGAGAGAGAGAGAGAGAGAGAGAGAGGATGAACTCACGATAAAGATTAAAATAAAACAAAAAATGCTATAATTCTCTACTAATTTCTTGCTAGTGTATCTAAATTTATTTCCTCTCTGTTATCTCTGGGGTGAGGTTAGTCTGTTGTGGTGGTTGTGGTGGTGGTTGTTGTGGTGGTGGTTGTGGGTGGTGGTGGTTGTGGTGGTGGTGGTGGTGGTGGTGTGTGGTTGTGGTGGTGGTGGTTGTGGTGGTGGTGGTTGCAGTGGTTGTTGTGGTGGTGGTTGTGGTGGTGTGGTGGTGGTGGTGGTTGTTGTGGTGGTGGTTGTGGTGGTGGTGGTGGTGGTGGTTGTTGTGGTGGTGGTGGTTGTGGTGGTGGTGGTTGTGGTGTTGTGGTGGGTGGCTGGTGGTGGTGGTGGTGGTATGTGGGTGGTGGTGTTGCTGTGGTGGTGGTGGTGGTGGTTGTTGTTGTGGTGGTGGTGGTGGTGGTGGTTGTTGTGGTGTGTGGTGGTGGTGGTGGTGGTTGCTTGTGGTGGTGGTGGTGGTTGTGGTGGTGGTGTGGTTGTGGTGGTGGTTGTTGTGTGGTGGTGGTTGTTGTTGTGGTGGTGGTGGTGGTTGTGGTGTCATTGTTGTTTTTGTTATTGTTTGTTTTTCTCTTTCTCCTCCTCCTCCCTCCTCCTCCTTCTTTCTGCATCACTACTCATCACAACAAAGCAACAAGCGAAAGAATAATATATGTGTGTGTGTGTGTGTGTGTGTGTGTGTCTGTGTGTTAAAAACCCCGTTAATGACTACCTTAATTAACCTGTCATTCATCCCTACCTGGTGGATAAATATACACACATGGGGATAGATGTACACATGCACACATACATGATCCACAGGAAAACGTACACACACACGCACATGGATTAGTGGGTATGGGTGTACACATAGATAGACAGAGAGAGAGAGAGAGAGAGAGACAGAGAGAGAGAGAGAGAGACAGGTAAACACAGGTAAGGAAAATATACTTTTCATGGCATGGGGGAGGGAGGGGTGAGGGGTGTGGGGATGGAGGGGGTGGGGGGAGGAGAAGGGGGTGAGGAAGGGGTGGAGGGAGACACACCAGAGAGAATTAATAAGGAAAGACCAGGTAGAAAGCCTCACCTGATAACAGAATCTATAGGTTGCATTTAGAGACGAGGAAATTTGACTTGTAGCTGTGCTGTGAGGGGGGGGGAGGTAAGGAGAAGTGAGGGGGGGGAGAGGTGAGGTAAGAGAGAAGTGAGGGGAGAGGTGAGGTTAGGGGTGAGAGGGGGGGAGAGGTGAAGGGGAGAGAAGTGAGGGAGAGGTAAGGGGAGAGGGAAGTGAGGGGGGAGAGGTGAGGGGTGAGGGGATAGGTGAGGTAAGTGAGAGAAGTGAGGGGGAGAGGTGAGGGGTGGGGATAGGTGAGGTAAGGGAGAAGGAGTGAGGTGTGAGAGAGAGGGGGGGAGCCATAAAGGATCAGTGTCTGTCTGTCTCAACCTAACCTAACAGGACAGACAGACAGACTAGAAAAATTCTTACGACAACATATACAGTACAGCAGTTTTTAATCTTAGAAACAATGTGTGTGTGTGTGTGTGTGTGTGTGTGTGTGTGTGTGTGTTGTGTCGTCGTTGAGATGATTTAATTTACTTGAGTGAGAGATGAAGGTGTAAGGATTATCTCTCTCTCTCTCTCACACACACACGCATGAGGGAGAAGGGAGGGGTGGAGGGAGGGAGGAAAAGTAGGAGGGTCGTTTATCAAGATTAGACTAACTGATAACATGATCCTCCTCCACACCTTCCTCCCTCCTTCCCCCACGCCTTCCCTCCTTCCTTTCCTTCGCATTTTCCTCTCTCCCTTCCCTCCACACCTTGTCTCCCCCTCCCTCCATACCTTCCTTCCTCCTTCTTTCCTTCTGCACTTTCCTCCCTCCCTCCCCCACACATTGTCTCCATCCTTCCCTCCCTCCCTTCTTTCCCTTCCCTCCACACCTCCCTCCTTCCCTCCCACACCTCCCTCCTTACCCCTCCCCTCCCTTCCTTTCCCTCCCCTCCCCTTCCTTTCCCTTCCCTCCACACCTCCCCTCCTTCCCTTCCCTCCCCTCCCCTTCCTCCCCTTCCCCTCCTTCCCCTTCCCTTCCCTCCCTCCCCTCCCCTCCCTTCCCCTTTCCTTCCCTCCCACCTCCCCTCCTTCCCTCCTTCCCTCCCACCCTCCCCTCCTTCCTCCCTCCCCTCCCTTCCCTTCCCTCCCCTCCTTCCTTTCCCTTCCCTCCACACCTCCCCTCCCCTCACTCCATACTTAATTATATCAATGGGCAAGAGGCGGAAGCTACTGCAATTGGTTCAGTGTGTGTATGTATGTACCGTATGTCTATCTGTGCTGTATGTATGTATGTATGTATGTATGTATGTATGTATGTATGTATGTATGTACCGTATGTTTGTCTGTGCTGTATGTATGTATGTATGTACCGTATGTCTGTCTGTGCTGTATGTGTGTATTTAATAACAATAACAACAATGATAATAATGATAATAACGTTTGTGGTATTTGTGTTTGTCTTTGCCAACGTTTTAAAGTGTTATCCACTAAACGTTTTTAAATGACATCTGAAAAACGTTCCTCTTAAGTGTTTTCCTCTTTAAAATCAACGTTTTTATCTATGAAAGAAAATAATAGATAAAATACGGTATTTAACTTACCCTTACGAGAGATGTAATTGTTAATGTATTTGTGATTTTGTTGTCAAGTAGCGGAGGAACACACACACGTCAACCCCCCACGGTGTCTGGATAGTGACTGAGGCTGTGAGGGAGGGAATGTTCAGGACTGGCTGTTCCCTTCCTCACTCCACCACCTACGCCTCCTCCTCCTCCTCCTCCTCCTCCATACGCTCTTTGTTCTCCTGGAGGATGAACGACTTTTTTTCTAGGACAATTAATTACATTTATTTCTGACTTCGCCTCGTATGATTTTTTTCCAAGGATGGTCGATTTTTTAATCGTAGTAGTAGTGGTAGTAGTAGTATTAGTAGTAGTAGTAGTAGTAGTTTTGTTTAAGTTTAACAAATTTATTGACAAAGCTTAGAGTACAGTTTGCCTATTCTGAGTAATTCTGTCAGGTCTTGACACTGAGGGTGGTATCACTTCTCACTGCCACGCAGGACAGAGGTTCGTACACAAAGAAATACATCATATTCATTGACAGTATATATAGGTCAGAGTCATGTGGGTGATGTTACTGTTCACTGCCACGCAGGACAGAGGGTCGTACACAAAGAAATACATCATATTCATTGACAGTATATATAGGTCAGAGTCATGTGGGTGATGTTACTGTTCACTGCCACGCAGGACAGAGGGTCATACACAAAGAAATACATCACATTCATTAACAGTATATATAGATGAGAGTCATGTGGGTGATGTCACTGACCTGCATGGTAGTATTAGTAGTAATAGTAGTAGTAGTATAATACCAACAAACGCAAAATTCATCGTAAATATAAATACTCCTCACTGATAGGCAAATCCGGGTGTGTTTGTGCAAGAACGACGCAAGCACACACAGTTCCGTCTTCACTTCCGCTAACTAAACTGTCGGCCATAATGTCTGTCTGTCTGTCTGTAACACCAAACTTAATAAAATGATTTATATATAAGTATAAACCTCTCATAATAGATACATGGCATTAATTTAGTAGGTAGTAAGTAGGTACTACCGCCTGGAAAGATATTGGAAGCATTAAGGTAGACACTGCTGCCATATGTGACCAAATCCCAGGTTGCATTGAACTGACTTTCTGCCTCATTTACACACAATTGCAGGGTCTCAATTGTTTCTCTTACTTTAACAACACAACATACATATATTGTTTCTAACTTGATTTTTTGTTTGTTTTTTGCATTTTTTATAGTATTTTATTATTATTATTATTATTATTATTATTATTATTATTATTATTATTATTATTATTATTATATTTTCGCCCCCAGGCTAATCCCCGTAAAAAAAAATAGTAAATATAAATACGCATTTTATCTAGGAAATAATTTAAGCTCTATGTATGGGTTTAGAATTTTGTTTTTTATAACCCCCATCTCATTAGCCAGTTAATAATGTAAAAAACAAGGATATATGTCAAAAAATTACCAAGGCTGGTCCTGTTAGTTGCGCGGGAAAAATTAACACAGCAAATTATGTCGCCAAGATTAGGATAGGTGATAGCCCAGGCGTTGACGATGGTGCGTTCTAGCGCGCGTCCCGGATGGTGGTGGTGATGATGATGATGATGATGATGATGATGATGTTGATGGTGATGATAGTATTCTAGTTCGCGTCCTAACTGGTGGTGATAATAATGTTTGTGAATCTAAGTGTTGTAGTTGATAACACCATCACCACCACCACCACCACCACCACTACTCAACACCATCACTACTCACTACTACCACCACCACCACCAATTACTCACACCACTCACCACCAACACCACCACCACCACCACCACCACCACCACCACCACTCTCACCATCAATATCACTTGTAATAACAGTTATCGAACACACAGATGACAATTATGATCACACAAAAAAACTTTACTCTCATGTTATGATAAAATCTTCAAGAATTGTCATGTGTTATGTTGTGTTATGCTGTGTTGTGTTATGTTGTACTATGCTGTTATGTTGTGTTATGCTGTGTTGTGTTATGTTGTACTATGCTGTGTTATGTTGTGTTATGCTGTGTTGTGTTATGTTGTACTATGCTGTTATGTTGTGTTATGCTGTGTTGTGTTATGTTGTACTATGCTGTTATGTTGTGTGTTATGCTGTGTTGTGTTATGTTCTGTTATGCTGTGTTATGTTGTACTATGCTGTTATGTTGTGTTATGCTGTGTTGTGTTATGTTGTACTATGCTGTTATGTTGTGTGTTATGCTGTGTTGTGTTATGTTCTGTTATGCTGTGTTATGTTGTACTATGCTGTTATGTTGTGTTATGCTGTGTTGTGTTATGTTGTACTATGCTGTTATGTTGTGTTATGCTGTGTTGTGTTATGTTGTACTTTGCTGTTATGTTGTGTTATGCTGTGTTGTGTTATGTTGTACTATGCTGTTATGTTGTGTTATGTTGTGCTATGCTGTGTTATGTTGTGCTATGTTAAGTTATGTTATTCATATGTGTCTGTATTGCGGGCCGTGTAATGGGTGGCAGGGTAAGTGTAGTGGGCGGCAGGGTAGGTGTAATGGGCGGCAGGGAAGATGTAGAGGGCGGCATGACAGGTGTAGTGGGCGGCCGGGAAGGTGTAATGAGCGGCAGGGTAGGGTGTAGTGGGCGGCCGGGAAGGTGTAATGAGCGGAGGGTGGGTGTAGGGGCAGGTCGGCAGGGCAAGTGGCAGGGTAGGTGTAGTGGGCGTCGCTGGAAGGGGAGCGCAGGGCAGGTGTAGTGGGCGGCAGGGTAGGTGTAGTGGCGGTAGGGTAGGTGGGGCGGCCGGGAAGGTGTAATGAGCGGCAGGGTAGGTGTAGTGGGCGTAGGGTAGGTGTAGTGGGCGGCCGAAGGTAATGAGCGGCAGGGGTAGGTGTAGTGGGCGGCAGGGTAGGTATAGTGGGCGGCAGGGAAGGTATAGCGGTCGGCAGAGAAGGTATAGCGGGCGGCAGGGAAGGTATAACGGGCGGCAGGGTGGGTGTAATGGGCGGCAGGGTGGGTGTAATGGGCGGCTCTTATAACCCGCCATAATAAGGTACTTGACAGCGCTCGCTCGAACACATCTTCCGGGTGGGCGGGGCTTATCTCCCTCACAACATCGGCCAAACATCCTAAATTAATTTGTACTTTTATAACATAATTATTGATATATTATTTATATATCCTATACCGTTATATACTACCAGTTTATGTTATATAATTGTTTATATATTAATTCGTTAATTTATCCTGGAGTGATTTATATTATTAGTATTATTGATTTATATAGATGTATATTAGCGAGGTTAATTAACTTGTTGAAAAATACTAACATTGATATTTTTAAAGAAATTTTATTATTCTACCCAAATAACCTTAAATAATAAGATATAACTTTTTTTTTCTTTTCTTTTCAGAATATTTAATTCCTTCAACATCTGGAGACTGTAGCTTCCTGTACTCTAGTTCGATCCTCGGGGCGCCTATGATCCACTCAGGTGTAAATGGGTACCTGACGTTACAGGTAAGGAAGTGAAGGTGTTCGAGTACAGTGTCTGCCTCACCTTCCCTCCTCGTGTGCTGTGTGTGTGTGTGCTGGGTCATAGAAATGGCTGCTAAGTTTAAGGTCACAGTGTGAAAGAGGATGCACCTGGGTCGTATCAACAGTAAGGAGGCGTATCACATGTCCCAACCGGACGAAGAAACTTCATTACCAATAGAAACTGAATGTGAGAAGGTCCTAGGTGTGTATGTTGACAATGAGCTGAGGTTCTCGGGCCATTGTGAGAAGGTGAATCAGTCAACTAAATTATAAGGTCTTATAAGAAGGTCGTTCAGATATCTAGACGATTCGTCCCTCGTAACTTTTACTTTACTTTTACTCTCTTCACAACTGATCAGCTCGTTAGCCGCTTGGGCGATCGGTCACGTCTCTATCACGCACTGTTGGCAAGTACTGGCTCTCTCTTACACACTGTTGGCAAGTACTGGACATGTACTGGCTCTCTCTTACACACTGTTGGCAAGTACTGGACATGTACTGGCTCTCTCTTACACACTGTTGGCAAGTACTGGACATGTACTGGCTCTCTGTTACGCCCTGTTGGCAAGTACTAGGCATGTACTGGCTCTCTGTTACACACTGTTGGCAAGTACTGGGCATGTACTGGCTCTCTCTCACGCACTGTTGGCAAGTACTAGGCATGTACTGGCTCTCTGTTACGCACTGTTGGCAAGTACTGGACATGTACTGGCTCTCTGTTACGCCCTGTTGGCAAGTACTAGGCATGTACTGGCTCTCTGTTACGCACTGTTGGCAAGTACTAGGCATGTACTGGCTCTCTGTTACGCACTGTTGGCAGGTACTAGGCATGCACCGGCTCCTGGATGTACCTGAACCTGCTCCAGTGTTGAAACAACTCACACTCGGTGCCGTCACAACACTCTCTGGTAGATTGTTCCAAGAGTTCACAACTCTCACTCCGAAAAAGTTTGCCCTCACAGTTTTCTGGACTTGCGGCTTCTTCATTCTTGAGCTGTGACCCCTTGTAGGGCGAGCGTCCGCCAGCTCCAGGTAAGGGCACTCGACTGAGTAGTGCCCTTTGAGATGCTTATACACCTCAACTAGGTCACCCCTTGCCCGTCTGTAGTATAAGCTAGGCAATTTCAGGCGCTCTAATCTCTCAGAGTAGCTGAGGTGCCGTAATGCAGGCACCAGTCTGGTGGCCCTCCGTTGGACATTATCAGTCAACTGACAGTCCCTAGCATATCTCGGGGACCAGACGAGGTGATAGTACTCCAGGTAAAACTCTGCCTCAACACGCCTGGTTCACCGTCCAGCCCCTTGTCTCTACTGGTGGCTGGTGCCCTGGGGGGGGGAGGACATCTGCCATCAAGTAATAGCTTCTAACACATGTATGGCAATAGACACAACCCAGGTATACAAACAATGTAGGTACATACATTTCAAGTACACAAACAGTACACATATAATAACATAATGTACACAGACAGCATAGGTTTACTACACATAGTACAGGTAAACTATGTACTGTACCAAGTGTACAAACTATACATAGTTCAGGTGTACAGTGTAGGTATACGTACAGTACAAACAAATGCAGGTATACAATGTGCAAGACTAGACCAGTCCCTTATCATCTCCAGCTCTCCCATTGGCCAGCACAACACACATACACCAGAGTCTATGATATACTCTACTGAATATATAGTATTAATAGTATTTTTTAATCCAATCGTATTAAATAAACTTATTGAAGTAATCTCCCTACCAAAAAGAAACCATTTTCTTCTTGCCGACAGAAAATGGGGTTTTTTAGGAGCTACTATTATAAATATTTAGCTTACGTCTTTAAGTAAATTCAGTACAGCATAATACGAGTAAAATATTTACTATCTATCTATACATATGTATCCATCTACCCATCTATCTGTACATATGTATCTGTCTACCTATTTATCCATATATGTTACTAATCAGCGTTAACAACCCAGTGGGTAATTACCGTATTATTTACGTCGTTCGTGAGGGCAATTTGTCTATATTTTTCCAGGTAAGGTTTTCTGAGTTAAACATTTTAGTTATTTGTAAAGTATTCTATTAATATTAGTTAAAAATACTTGCGTTGTTAGTAAAATAGAGTATTTCTTTGGTATAATTAGGTAAACAAAAATTGTTGGCAGCCATGTCTCGTCAACTGTGGGGTTGGCTGGTGTGCCCTGCCGGCTGTTGACACTCCCTCCCTCCGTTTTTCATATTTACGGTAAGTTTTATTCCCTATTTATTCAAATGGTTAAATTAATACTTATGCAAATGTATTGATACTCTTAAGGTTATTTGTAGAGTGAGTCATATTAATTTAAGATTGCATTGCCGGGAATTATTGTAGGAATTTGTCAGTGGAACAATGGCGAACCTGGCTGAGTAGCTTAATTGTTTATACCTTCAGTACTTTGAAGTTAAACCTGTAATGGCTATATTTTAAAAGGAGATAGTAATACAAATAAGATAACAGAAGTAGGGAAGTTAATTTACGTGTGTGTGAACAAGCATGAGCGAATAAGGAAAGTCATAGGCGAGAAAGGGGGTGTAATGGTCCCTACCAGTTCAATTTTAACCAGCACATCCTTCCAAAATTTGCCATCTCCTCAATTTTCATGGATTTTTCTGTGGGATTTTCATTTCTGTAGTACAGTTTATCCTGGAGTTTAATAAAGCAACTAGAGGGGTAATTGTCACTTCAGTGTTTGACAGCATTGTTTACTTACAGTGTCGGCTGTATCTTTATAGTACAGGCATTTATCTGTATGCTGTCATATATATTTTTTTTTCAGAATTGATTACTTGTCTGAGGAACCTGAAGCATCCCATGTTGCCAGAAGATTGACTTGATGGGATGTTCTCGTGAAAATGGTTCTACCTCAGATGATGGTGATGGCACAGGTCCGCTCATGAGCCTTCAAAACATTGTGAGTTTATTTAATTGTGTGAAGTAACATTTAACCCTTAACTGCTCATTGTCAGTGTGACTCATTATTTCAATAATATTCAGAGTTCTCAAAATATAATGATAAACATAAGTTACATACATATGAGATTAAATAAATAATATAAAGTCTGGGTTAATATTGATGACTGACCCATGGACTAGTTATATGTTTTACTATTTGGTTAATATTGATGACTGACCCATGGACTAGTTATTTGTTTTACTGTTTATTATCTAACGTTTTATTTGCATCAGTAAGCTCTGATAAGATAATCATTTCTTGTGCAAATGCTTCGTTTTGTAGATAATTAGACACCTGGGTGCTCACTACTTTGTCTTCTCGGCAGTAATGGGTTTGTGTGCAAAGTTTGTTGTATATGACGTATTTCAAAACACTCACACCGCCTGGGCCTCGGTAAGGAAGTTAGGAAAGGTTAGGTTAGGTTGGTAAGGTCTGTTTTTCAAACCCACTAAGGTTAGGTTAAATTTAGAAATAACCATTTTTTAACACATTTGCACAAACTACAACAGTGTCCACTATAAAAAACAGTGAAATTGTGACGTTTTTAAAATCGTTTTCTATGAAAAGTCGGCCACGGGTCTTTTGTCAATAATTAACCTATTTTGAATTGGTTTATTGTTGCTACTGTACAGTTTACATAAAACAATTAAAATAGTAACTTTATTTGCTGCTTAACTTCTTGAACTAATAATTGTACTGTAATAGTTTATTTTAATTGTTTCAACTTTGTTAACACTTGAGTAAAGTTCATCACACTTTAAGTTGTTCTTAATGTTAAAGGATTTGTTTAGCTCAAGTATTTGTGGTAAATTTCCATAAGTGGGCCCCATTCCAACCTAAATCACCCAATACGTATTTTGGTAACCGTCTGTGCCGACGGAAATGCTATAGAAGAAAAGTGGTTTGGAATATTCTGAACTATGCCAAAAATGTGTTTTTAAATAAGAAATTTATTTGGGGGGAAATTTCAGTCATGCACCGGTCTTTCTCTCACTGTTATTAATATGTTTTCATAATGTTTAGACTATTCTAAGGCCTATTTCTTCTAGGATATTTCCCCCCAAAATTAAGGATAACCGAGATTATTTTTTCAATATAGTATTAAATTTGGTCAGTCACAAGTGTCGCCATTTGTTGCTTACGTCTCACAGAGGTCTGACCGCCCATCATGCGGTGCTCCTGGTCATTCGGTGATACGGAGAGAAGAGAGCATTAGCTCTGAGGGTGCAAGAAGGGTACAGTACAAGGTAAAGTTCAGAAGTGGGAAATATAGGAGGAGGCTGACAGCAGGTGGGCTATCCACCTTGTGGAGACGAGGTTTTTGTCTTCCGTCAACAGTGCTGCATTAGAGGACTCTTGCGGTTAGGGAAGGCCAGTCTTAGCCAAGCTAATTAAGTTGTTCTATTTGATGTTTCCTTGGGGCATCTTACGTTAGAAGT
>NW_024742050.1:0-15496 GCF_018991925.1 Homarus americanus | reverse complement strand
TAGTGTGGTGATGTCTGTGTAAACTGGTGCTAGGTTAAGTTTGTTTAGTTCGAATCGTGTCCTGTAGCAGTGAAGTAGGCGTTGAGTTCTTATGGAGGGTGTGAAGGAGTATTTTCTCTTGAACCGGTGTTTAGGAATGTGGGTATCTGCTATGGTGGTGATAGTGTTGAAAAGGTGTGTCCAGGTTTCCTCAATCATCCTAGTGGGTTGGTGTTCGAGGTTGAGTGTGTATTGTTGTTCAGAGAGTGTGGTTTTGAAGGCATCCCAATCTGCGTGTTGATACTGGTATTGAGGTGAGGTTGTTGGGAGGAGGATGGGATTGTTGGAGAGGTGAAGAGTGATGGGAATGTGGTCTGAGCCTGATAGGGGGCCGGGAGTGATGTAGTGTTGGAATTGGAGGGCAGGGGTGGTGGTGATGACGATGTCTGGAGTGCCTTTGCCGTGAGCAGCGTAGAATGTGGGGAAGAAAGGGCCAATGTGGTGAAGGTTTTTGTGAGTGACCAAAGCGTGTAGTTGTTGGCCAAGGGGGTCGATGCGGTTGTGTTGGAATGCGGTGTGGTGTGCATTGAGGTCGGCCATTAGTATTACAGGTAGGTGTGCGTTGTTAAAGATGGAGTTTAGGTCTGTGAAGGGGATACGCGAGTTAGGATCTTGAGTATGTTGTGCAGATGATAATCTGTCCGTGTGGAGTGTAGATCTTGGCGGCCATGAAGTGTTTGAAAGCAAAGTTGGTGATGAATTCGTGTTTCATGGAGGATCTGATGAGGATTGCAACGCCCTCGAATAGTTCGTGGGGTGATTGTCTGCTTGTGTAGCCGAAGTGCTTGATTTTGGTGTTTGTGCATGTTGAGTTAAGGAGGAGGATGTCTGGGTTGTGCTCTTGTATGAGGAGAGAGATGGCGTGTCTGTTTGAGTGATATGCTCTACAGTTGTATTGCATAATGGTGATCATGTTGTATAATTTGTTACTTATATGAGATTGAAATTCTGGGGTGCAGGGATGAGGTCTAACTTGTCGAGTGACTGTGAGCGAGGTCTGAGGGAGGTGTATGTAGGTGAGGGATGGGCGGTTACGTGACTGTGTGTGTGGGGGAGTCGGGAGGATGAGTGGAGTGTGCTAGGTTCGTGTCGGGGTTGTTTCCTGTTTTCTTTGGGGTAGTGCCGAATAGATTTACTTTAATTATAGATTTAGTTGGATGTGTGTATTTTATAATTCTTTTGCAGTCAGGTGTGTAGGAAGAAAGGGGGGAGGTGTTCTTCCTCTTAGGTCTAGTGGTCTTGACCACCAGTTCAGTGGGGGGATGGGCAGCCATTTTATTCTTGGGAGTCTGAGGTGTTAGGGGAAGATTGGGTTTGGTTCGGATTTTTGTGGTCCGGGAGTTCATCGTAGTCGTGTGGGAAAAGTCAGGTGTAGGCAAGCTCAAGGTGGAGGGGTCGGGAGGTTTTGGACTGATTACTCCGGGGGGTGAGGTAATAGTAGGTTGGTGAGATAAGTCAGGTGTGGGCATGGCAGAAGTGGAGGG
The DNA here is from genome assembly GCF_018991925.1 of Homarus americanus. Lineage (NCBI taxonomy): Eukaryota > Metazoa > Arthropoda > Malacostraca > Decapoda > Nephropidae > Homarus > Homarus americanus. The sequence continues at coordinate 13,973 of NW_024742050.1, read as the reverse complement.
GCGGAGGGAGATTGCAGTGGCTTCTCTGGGGGGAGGGGGTGGCATGCTGGTCCGGTCGGGGATGGGGGCAGTGGGGAAGATGAGGTCGGGACCGGTTCTGAAGGAATCAGGAATGTGTATGGTAGGGAGGCCGTTCTCCCTCAAACCATCAATTGCCAGTTTCAGAAAAAGAGACCTGTTTCCGTTGCTTAGGGTATGTGCCAGAAGTATGATGGTAGTGATTTTTGCATCCATGTCGGAGGAGGGTGGGGGGGCGGTCACGTTGTTGGTCCAGCAAGTGCGGGTGGGGAGGGCCGTGGCAGTAGGGAGTGAGTGGTGGGGAGGTGGAGGTGGTGCTGTGGGGGGGGCTGTAGGAGGTGAAGGTCGGCGGGGGGGGAGTGGTGTTGTGCTATTGTCGAGTCTGATTTTGCACTTGTTGCTGATGGCAGCGTGAGGGCCTTTACAGTTGCAGCATTTAGTTACCGTGGCAGTGCAGTTTCGGTATGAGTGGCCTTGATTGGCACACTTTGAGCAAGTTATTGTGTTACTGCAACGGTTGGTGTTGTGCCCGAATTGAAAGCAATTGAAACATTGGTGTACTTGTATGAAGTGTTGGAATTCAATGTCTCTTGAGGGGATGATATTGCTGCCGATTTTTATTCCGTATGATTTTAATTTGATGGCGTCAGTTTGAGTAGCCGTAATGATTTTTAATATGGGGAGAGTTCCCATCCGGGCTGTATATGTCATTTGGGGGGTGTTTTGTGAGTTGAGGTCTGTCAATAGGTTAGGGTTGTCAAGGATCTGAGGGATGACTTTTCTACATATGAGGGTGCATTTTGCGCGGTATTCTGGTGAACTGAGGACCGTTAGGCCATTGTCCCTCAGTCTGTTGTTCATTGCTGGGGAGTGGAATAGGTCGGCATCTTCATCAGTTTGTACAAATATTTTGATAATGTCGTCATTGGTGAAGGAACGGATCTGAAATATACAGGTCAGCTGGAAAATAAGTGAGGCGAGGTCCATGCACGGTTGGATGGTACGGTCCACTTTAATTTTAATTGAAGGCATGTTAACTGTTTGAATTGGAGATTTATGGAGATCTCCCCTAACAGTCCCTAATTTCCTGCGCCCCTCACGTAGGGGAGGCCCTGCACCATCACAGGGGTCCCCAGGCGTATCGGCAGGCTGTGCTGACCCTCCACCCTTCACACAAACACGCACTAGCGAGGTGTGGGGACAGAGGGCGTTTCCAGACGAATACTCCCCTGTACGTCAGCTGACAGGGGAATAGGTCCTTTCACGGCACGGAAGAGAAGGATTAGAGTAGAAGAAAAAGGTCTGAAAACTCACTGCCGACTCTCTCTTCACACCAAGCCCCTCAGCAGCATTCGGGGTTCCTAAGGGAGGTCCGATACTGTAGGAGAGGCTCAATGTGTTGATCGAATCAACAGAATTGTCAGTTGGAGAATTGAACAGTCGCGCGTCAGGTCAGGTTAGGTCAACACGGTTGGCCAGACATATTCTCCGATCTAAAGTGTTATTGGTGGGGACATACTCGCTGTGTGGGAGCGGGAATTTGACAATGTGTCCGTGAATATCGGATGTCACCTTAAGCATTGCCACCCAAGGTTTCTTCTCATCCCCGACGGCATAAATTGTAAATATTCCGTGTGTTCACCGGCGTTCTCCAAGTGAGTGGTGACCCATTGCTGGGTCAGTGGTGGGATAATGAGGAGGCTCGGCGCTAAGGTCAGTGTCGTTAGGCCTGCTTTGACAGGGGTGGTCCCGAGACTATCGCCCCTATGGGGCCGAGAGTGCTGCCCATGCGGTCGCCCCCACCCCCACCTCCACCATAGTAACGGACACTTAATGTAGGGTCTCGACGAACCAAATGAGGATGGTCTGAGGTGTTGTGCCGGCAGAAAAACAGAGTTACTATTAAGAACAAGTGAAGTGTAATAAAAGTGCTAATAAACTGAGAATACACCTGTTACCTTACACCACACTCCCTCCGCTCCCAGGAGGCCCTCCTACCCTCACACCGTTGATGTCAGGCTCCTCTCTTCCCTTGTCCTATAAGAGGGTTTACGCCTCAAGGACATCGCTGGCCCACATGTCGCCTCTGTGCCCCAGTGTATATGACCTAGATTCCATCTAAATCTAACCATGGCAGGAGTCATCGCTGGGCGGCGCTCTGCCTATGTCCTTGATGAAGAAGATGAGGAGGACAGTCATAGCGACACTGAAGCTGGCTTTCAGAAGTTTCAGACACGTCAGCAGAAACGCAAGATGAGGACCCAGGGAAGGAAGCAGAGGAGAGCCAATAGGGGCATCCCCCACCCCCCACTCCCATTGCTCCCCGGGCTAAGTACATGCGCCTTGCCTTCCCCGAGAACGCAACCAATTTGATGAAGATTAATTGGTTGACTGCCCTGAATAAGGATTATGGCATGGCTAAGCTGAATGTTGTCGTGCCAGGTAACACCCCTCGTTTTGTCTATGTAGGCCGAGAGGAGACAGAAGCTATCCAACGCTTCATTGATGGTAGGGTCGGTTCAATACACCTTATTAAGCGAGATGAACCTGTTCGACCTCAAAAAATGAAGGAATACCTTGTCACCCAATTCCCCAAGGGTATTCCTCCCAAGAGAGCTCTGTCACTCCAGGGTGTCCACAGTGCAAGAAGACTCTATAAGGATGGTGCACAACTTAGTAGGATCATCATTGTTTGGAAAAGGAAGGAACCACCTCCTGAGAAGTACAGCTTCTTTGGCAGCACGTACGGTACCCCTAGTAACATCAGTCGGTGGATTCCTCCCCCTGTGGTGTGCTACAACTGCTTTGGGGTCAATCATGTGGCGAAATACTGTAACAAGCCAGCTACCTGCGGCTACTGCGCAGGAATGCATAGCACAAGCAGCTGCCCCATCAAGGAAGGTGCCTCTCAGGACGGAAGAGAGCAGGACTCCCCATTTGAGTGGCAGTGTGCCAGATGCAGGAAGAAGGGTGTGACGGCCTGGCATCCAGGTTGCCCTGGGAGCCCGCCTCCACCCACAAAAGCGGTCCCACTCAGTGATGCCAACAGCAACACTGCGGGGTCGCCTCCAGCACCTGAAATCAACAGCGACACCTCCCCACCCAGGGGGCAGTGTCCCAGGTCCAGGGAGGAGGGTGTGACGGCCTTGCACCCCAGTTGTCCTGGGAGGTCGCCTCCATCCACAATAGCAGTACCACTCAATGATGCCAATGCGGCCGGATCGCCTCCACCACCTGAAGTCAACAGGCACAGTGACTCTCCTTCGTTAGCCAATGCAGGTCAGGTTAAAGCCTGCCAAGTAAGTGTACCAGTGTACAATGACAGTGATAGTGTTAGTGGTGCTTCTGAAGGAGCTCGTGCCTCCTCTCATAATGATGCGAACTTGAGGGTGAGTAGCCAGAGCGAGACCGATAGTGATGGTAGCATGGATGGGGAGAATGAGCCCCAGACTGCCAGCGTGGTCTCTTTAATAGTCCCAGGTCTGAAGACTGTTCATGACCCTGTAAGTTTTCCATTGTTTACGGAGGAGGAACTCGCGGGACTGATGAAGGAACCCGCGTATAAAAATCCTACTGGAATAAGGGCTGTGAAGAACATTATCAGGAAATCCAGAGGTACAGAAATTGGAATGGTCAGCTTATTGGTCAGGCTGATCTATGAAGCCAGCGTGCGACTCTCTACGTTAAATTCAAGGTGGGAAAAGTAACACGAACGCTTTGGTTCATTTCATGGAACATCCGGAGTGTTAATCGCAGAATTAATGATCTACAATGGTTTGTTAAAGCTCTGATGAACTATTAGACAGAGTGACACTACTATCAACACTTACAGTAAAGACAGCAAACAGTCAATTTTCGCTGTATAACATCTATGTTCGGTGTAATGAACTACGAGCGGACGTGTTACCAAAGCCATCAGGTAACAATGCTATGCTGTGTATGGGTGACTTTAACTCTCGTCACACTGTTCTCGGTGATGTCCAGTGTAACTCTAATGGGAGGGTGTTCGTGAATTACATCAATAATCATAATATCACTGTATACGACACAGACAAAGTGACACATCTGATGGGGGGCAGACTTGATTATGTGATTGGGTATAACCTAGTAGACAGTAATGTCAAGGCTAAGGTCATCTCAGACTACCTTGTCAGTGATCATTATGCAATACTTACTGAGTACACTGTTGCTGATGTCAAGTGTGAACCCCATCCTAAGCTCAGAATTAATATCCCAGATAATCTTAAACTGCACTTCAAGGCCTACATCCACAGATGGTATGCTGGATATACACCTGGGTCAGTGGATGAATTTTGCTGTGATCTTGTAAATGTCATTACCACATATTATACCACCTCGGTTATGTCAAGGAGGAAGGGGGGCAGCACTAAACCACCTCTGTGGACACATGACCCCATCCTCACCAAAGAAGGAGAGAATGTAAAACAGCTTGCCAACACTTATAAGCAAAATAAAACTAGTGATAACCTTTTGGCATTCCTCAAAGCTAACAGAGAATTTCGTGAACTCAAAGGTCAGGTGAGAAACACCTATTGGGAACAATTCTTACAGGGGATTAATAGAACAACCACTCTAGCAGAAATGTGGAAGAAAATTAGAGCCATTACCAAGTCACCCACCCCAGTCCAGCTTCATCACAGCCCTGCAGAATATGCTGACATGCTATTAGACCAATGGTCTAGTGTGTCACGAATCACTTCCCTGCCTCCTGACATACAGCAATATCTTAACACCTCACACATTAATAGGGGTTTCAATATTGAAATAGCCTGTTCCTCACCAGACCTTACTGACCAGTTTCCTATAACGCACCACGAACTAACAACAGCACTAATGAAAGGCGAGTCATCCTCTCCTGGTGAGGATGGCATAACCTATAACACCCTGAGATTGTTGAATGAGATCCCTAACCATCCACTGCTTGACCTGTATCAAATGAGCTAATTCTCCAAACTTCAGGCCAATTTCACTTACATCCTGTATGTGTAAAGTCCTTGAAAGAGTTGGTCTAAACCGTCTCATGTTTCAAGTCACAGACAAACTCGCCCCTAATCTGTACGGGTTCATGCCCGGGCGTAGCACACAGACATGCTTTGCAGAATATCTTGTTCACTCAAAAGATAAGACACAAATAGCCTTCATAGACCTTAAATCACCCTTTGATGTAGCTAATAGAGACATTATACTTGAGCAACTAGCCAATTTTGGCATACAAGGTAACCTCCTGACATGGATAAAGGGTTATCTGTCCAACAGGTATGCCAGAGTTCTGTTTAGGGGAGTTAAAAGTAACAGAATGAGATCATTTGAGCTGGGCACGCCTCAGGGAGGAGTGTTAAGTCCTATGCTCTTTAATATACTGATGCACAAGCTTATTGCTGACATTCCAGTTCAGCCAAACGAAGCCGTAATATGCTATGCTGATGATATCTGCATTATGACACAAACCAAACTCAGGCTCCAAGCCTTGCTGGATGTATTTGCTCGGAGAACTGTTGAATGCGGTCTCATAATATCTGTTGACAAGACGAGGGTCCTCAATCCTCGTCCTGCTCACCCTCTGCCTCTTGACTATAACATTAACAGCATGCCCTTGGAACTATGTAGCTCCTACAAATATCTTGGAATTTGTGTGAATGATGCAAACTTTGTCAGCAACCTTCGTGACAAACTAATGCAGCGCATTAAACCCCTCAGAACCCTTGTTGGCAAGGGCTATGGAATTAACATCACCTATGCTCGTACTTTCTATTTCCACTTCATTCGTTCTGTAGTTGACTATCATGCTCTCCATCTTGTGACTATTCCGCCTAAACAACTCAACAGCCTTGAGGTAGTGCAAAATGAAGCCATGCGCATCATCCTAGGTTGCCCAAAATCAACCAGAATTGTAAACATGAGGAAAGAGCTCGGACTGCCCTCCCTATCGGAGAGGATAGCCCTACTTAATACCATGTTTTGTGTCAAAGTTTTGAAGAACAATAGTTCTCAAACTACAACTCAAACTGAGTTGATGTTCTATCTAAGTAATCCCGACCATCTCGCCAACCTTTCACAAAAGACTCTCTTTGGGGCGTGGCTTCATAAAAGTGTTGCAGATCTCCTGAAACTGAATGTCCCAATCACCCCAGACGAACCTATTAATGCCATTCCTCCTTGGCTGGACATATCAGTTCCTATTAAGTACACTCCTGTTGGTAGTAAGCAAATGTTAAACACCGATGTGGTGAGATGTGTCACACTAGAAACTATTAACAGACACATAGAGAGTATTAAATCAAGTGAATGTTATGCTTTTACTGATGGTTCTGTGCAAACAAACACAGGTAGAACAGGCTGTGCAATTGTAATATATAAAGAAAAAGAGATGATAGTGTCAAACAAACAAAGGCTGAACAACTGGGTCAGCACAACACAAACTGAACTAACTGGAATCTACTTAGCTACAGACTACCTCAAAGAAAATGGAGGTGGGGTGATATTCTGTGACTCTCAAAGTGCTTTGAAATCAATGAACAGCCCGTCAGGCTCTATGTCTAAAGTTGCATGTGATATTAAAAAGGAATGTGATAACTGCCAATGAGAACAACTTTCGTATCGAATTTGTGTGGATTCCGTCCCATGTTGGAATCAGGTATCATGACCATGGTGATAGACTGGCCAATGAGGCATGTAAGAAAGATGAAGTGAGAAATGCAGAGAGACCTGACAGTTGTAGCATTAGTAAATATGACAAATTTTGTAACAAGAGGTACCGGTATGGCCAGCATAAGGACAGAACCAGACAATGTGATGTAGTCGTGGCCAGAATTAGGCTAGGATACAGACACATCTGGCAAGTTAGTAACGCTGTACCCATACCGGAACACTCAGCATGTAAACTTTGTGATAAACCTTTAAAGCATACACTTGAACACTATATTATTGAATGTGACAATGTCAAAGACTTCAGGCCACCTGACTTACTGTATCTTGAACTATGTAATTACTTCATTGAATCAGGTGTGCTTGAGGACATTCTTGCTGTTTATCCCAAATTTGCTAGCCCACACTGATTAGTCTTCAATTAGAATATGACTCCAATGTATGTGATCCACTGACCTATATATGCTGCTGGTGAATGTGATGTATTTCCTTCCTTGTGTACGAACCTCTGTCCTGCGTGGCAGTGAACAGTGGCATTACCCACATGAATCTGACCTATATATAGTGTCAATGAATATGATGCACTCTTTGTGTACGAACCTCTGTCCTGTATGGCAGTGAAAAGTGACATTACTCACATGAATCTGACCGACGTATATGTGTGTGTGTGTGTTTACATATATGTATATGTACTGTCAATGAATATGATGCAACTCTTTGTGTACGAACCTCTGTCCTGCATGGCAGTGAACAGTGACATTATCCATTTGAACCTGACCTATATACATTTATAGTTGTTAATGAATATGATGTATTTCTTTGTGTGTGAACCTCTGTCCTGCGTGACAGTGAGAAGTGATACCACCCTCAGTGTCAAGACCTGACTGTACTACAAGCTCTGCCAATAAATTTGTTAAACTAACTGAGAATTGAAGTCAGGTGCTTTGGTTTTCCAAGGTACGTGGGAAGGTGGGATAGGTCCAATGACTAGCCAATCAGCTGTGTCTGTTCCTTCTCCGACTTCCACTTCGCTCTGTGACTGACTGCTACTGCTCCTGACTGCGACTGCACCCGACTGCGACTGGCGACTCACTGACTGGTGGCGGTAGAACGAGGAAGACTGAGGGCATTGCCCCGCCGCTCCTCGTCACATAGGCCTACAGTTTCCAAGCCTTAATTTTCACTTTTGTTTCTCACCTTAACACTTTTCGCTATATTGCCTTATAAACCCATATTTTAATCCTAAATTACACACTAATGTAAGGTCTTGGTTTGCTAGTTCTTGGGGTTATTATATCAACGTGGCAACTGAGGCGGGTACATGACGGACGCACCTTGAAACAAAGGCTGGATGTTCATGGCGGGGGTGTATCACCTTCACTTAAAACTGTAATGAGGGATCCTCCTCTCACACAGACATAAGATTCTCTGATCACTGTACCTGTCGTGGGTATATGTCACGTGAGGATACGAGGTGTATTAAATTCATACCGACGCATACAAGATATTTCCTTTCAAGTATAGTTTCTGGATCACCTCACATAGTTCTGATACATTTATCCTTTTTCCAGATCATTGTTCTCATATGGGAGTTATGTTCGCTACACGCTGACAGACGTAAATAGTATGACCTTCAAACCCTGATCCCCACTTAGTCTTACAGTACACTAGTCCGGCTCAACTGGACTTTAACAGTCATCTTATGTATACCCTGAGTTATCCTTAATGCTATGACCACATACACTTAATATGATATAACTGTACAATACAACACAAGGTCTAGGAACATTGAGTTGTCCTTTATCAATGTTTCCCGTTGTCTGAGGTTATATAGCGTAATATGAATTAAATGGGATTTTTAGGAGTGACAATGATGTGTGCAGTACATAGGCATCTTTAGTTGTTTGAATCCCATGCCACATTCTAAGTCTTATAATGTTTGACAGCACCAGTAGTCTTACCTTGAGACAGCTGAGTAGCAAAACAGGCCCATTAGAATAATTTGTGGACTTAGAAGAAAATATAATGGTTGTGGACTTATAAAAATTATTATCCTGTGGACTTCTAAACATTTATTATGTTTGTTGACCGAAACATTTGTTATCCTTTGTTTACTTGGGATAATTTGTGGACTTCGAAAAATGTATTATGTTTGTTGACTTATAAAATATTTGTCGACTCTGAAAAAATGTGGTGTTTGTTGACTTATAAAAAATGTCATGTTTGTGGACATAGAAATAATTTCAGTGTAACAAACAAAGGCTGAACAACTGGGCCAGCACAACACAAACTGGAATCTACTTAGCCTCAAAGAAAATGGAGGTGGGGTGACTCAAACTGCTTTGAAATCAATGTAAAGTTGCATGTGATATTAAAAGCAATGTGATAACTGCAAATGAGAACAACTTTCGTATCGAATTTGTGTGGATTCCGTCCCATGTTGGAATCAGGCATGTAAGAAAGAAAATGTTGACCACGACCTTGGTCTGTCCAATGCCGTAATTAAAAACATTCAAGTCAGAATCATGATGTGAGAAATGCAGAGAGACCTCACAGTTGTAGCATTAGGCCAGCATAAGGACAGAACCAGACAATGTGATGTAGTCGAATACACACACATCTGGCAAGTTAGTAACACTCAGCATGTAAACTTTGTGATAAAGCATACACTTGAACACTGTCAAACACTTCAGGCCACCTCACTTACTGTATCTTGAACTATGTAATTACTTCAGGTGTGCTTCAGGACATTCATCCCAAATTTGATAGCCCACACTGATTAGTCTTCAATTACAACAAGTCTAATAAAACAAAGCATATAATCAATCTCTTTATTTTTCACAACGTAAAGTACAGCCATATTTGGAATACAGAAACTTCTACAAAACGGGATCACCTACACAGCTGGCGTCGTAGAAAACGGGGGTTTTCGACAAATACAAAATATACCAAAGTTTCCCATTAAATTACAAAATTTCCCATTTTCTCCAAGTCAACAGAAAACGCCACTTTTTTCCAAAAAAATTCATTATCTTTATTTTTAAAGATAGGTTCTGCCATATTTATATATATAATTAAGTGAAGCGAGCACCTCTAAGTTAGGACATACCTCTAAGTTAGGAAGGTTGGGAGAAGTTGGATGCTGAATGGGTTGTTAAGCAGTCCACAATCTTACCAAACTTTCGTGTGTGAATGAATGCGAAGCATTCATTCAGATACAAAGGGAGCAGCGAATCCCCTGCCCCATTCTAAGTCTGGAAATGTTTGACAGCAACAGTAGTTATACCTTGAGACAGTTTAGTATGGAATTTGTGAAGTTAGATGAAGTTGCTATGTGTGTGACAATGTTAGTTGTGAGTGAGAAAGAGTTTGACATTGGGTGGGATTGCCTGAAATTGTTCATTGCCTTTTGTTTTGAAAGAAAGAAGAAATAACCCTTGATAAATCCCTGCTGAAGTTGTATGGTGTGTGGTAAAGGGTTGCAATTAAGTGGTGTTGTGTTGCAATTAAGTGGTGTTGTGTTGCAATTAAGTGGTGTTGTGTTGCAATTATGTGGTCTTGTTGTTGCAATTATGTGGTGTTGTTAAAGGCTTGGAATGTAGTCTTACCTTCAGACAGCTGAGTAGTAAAACAGGCCCAGGGAGCAGTTTGAAGAAACCTCTTTGAAGTTGTTTGATGAAGTTGCCATTTCTGTGAAACATTGGGTGTGATTGGCTTAAGTTGTTCCTTTCCTTTATGTTTGAAAAAAAAAGAAATAACCCTTCATAAATCCCTGCTGAAGTTTTATGTTGTGTGGTAAAGGGCTGCAATTATGTGGTGTTGTTTGGAGTACTTTTTTTATCTTCTCCTGTTGATACAGAATTTGCTTGCTTGAGGGTTTTTATAGAACCTTCGATAACCTTTTTACCTAACCTGGGATACTGATGCATGAAGGGTGCCATAATGTTAGGCATCAAAGGGACCAGCGAATCCCATGCCAAATTATAAGTCTTATAATGTTTGACAGTAACAATTGTTGTTCCTTAAGACAGTGGACAGGACTTAGTCTGATGGTGAGAAATTTCAGACACAGCAGGAGTTGGAAAATGTTTGAACAAGTTGGAAAGTGTCAACACAGCTCAGTTTGTTGTGTAAGTGGACAATTTTGGAGAGAAACAAATAGAAGACAGTGCATAGTCCATATAAGAATTGGAATTACGTGCCAAAACCCCCAAAAATTGGAATATTTGGGAAAATTTCTCATTTCAGAAGTTAGATAGTGTTAATTGACCTTCATTTCTGGAAAAAAATATTATATTTGCTTGATGGAATATAGAACCTATTTAACACACCAAAATTCTGAAAAAACCATGAATTTAGAGAGAAATTGGTCAACACATTCCATAACTCGTGAAACTTGTCAAATTACGTGTTCCTCGCAAATCTCTAATTATTAGCAACATTGAAATAAAAAAATCTGAGAGTATGCCTAGTCATTGTGTCACCCTTTTAAGCTTCTTGGTTTTTTTCTATTCATGAATAAGATTTAGGACAGAATTTTGAAAAATTTTCATTTTAGAAGTTATGTCAGGTTAAATGACCTTTTTTTCTGAGAAAAAATATAGGAATTGATGGATAGAATCTAGTACATAATTAACACACAACAAAACTCTGAAAAAACCACGATTTTAGAGAGAAATTGGCCAATACCATCCATAACTCGTGAAACTCGTCAAATTACGTGTTCCTCGCAAATCTCTAAGTATTAGCAAAATTGAAATAAAAAATCTGACAGTATGCCTAGTCATTGTGTCACTCTTTTAAGCTTTGTTTTCCTTATTTATTCATGAATAAGATTTGGGACAGAATTGTGAAAAAGTTGCATTTTAGAAGTTAGGTCAGGTTAAATGACCTTTTTTTCTGAGGAAAAATACAGGAATTGATGGATAGAATATAGTACATAATTAACACACAACAAAACTCTGAAAAAAACAATAAATTAGTGAGAAATTTGCCAACAGAGTTTTCACGGTAAATTTCGTCAAAAGCCCAAAATTGTACATTTTACCCAAATCTAAAAATAAAAAGATTACAGTCTGTGAAGCATACTTGTAAGTATTATTGCCAAAATAGAGTTTAGGTATGATTATTATTGTGCCAAGAAAGGATATTGTTACGACCGTGTCGTATTTTTTCTATTTTTTTTTATATATAACAATATCTGAAGTACAACCTAAATGAACATAACCCCATCCAGAGTCAATATCTTGACCAAATACAGTATCTAACACAGGGGGTCCGGGGGCGCAGCCCCCGGTTAGCAACTAACCATTTGATTGCATTATCCACGATACCGCGTATTGCATTATCTCTGAGAATAGTTAGCAATTATCCATTTGATTGCATTATCCCAGGTTAAGGGGGGTTGTGTGTGGTTCCATATCACCAGATTTATTAAAAAACTCTACGGATAAAACAAATTTACGCGTCAGGTTAGCGGAGTAGAGTCAGTATTACCTCTACTCCGCGAGAGCTACCACTACCAAGAGCATCCGGTGTTTTATCTCTGACGTCATTGTCCTATCTCAATTCATATCCGGTCTGAAACTCTACGCACACACAACCCACATACTGTCCTAGTATTCATGTACGGACTTGCACCAACCTGTACTGTTGCGTATATATTATGGATGTTACATATTATGTAGAAGTAAAGGGTATTAATCCCGAATAAAGATAAAAAAAAATCATATATTTTGTATTCATATTCCTTTAAACTTAGGGGGTCCGGGGGCGCAGCCCCCGGTTAGCATGTAACCAACGTACACCTGTATCCATCGCAGAAGGTTAGGCCGGCAGTTAGGCCACTAACCATTTGATTGCATTATCCCAGGTTAAGGGGGGTTGTCTAAGGTTCTTATAGTCTAATAAACAATTCATCATGACCAAATACAGTATCTAACACAGGGGGTCCGGGGGCGCAGCCCCCGGTTAGCAACTAACCATTTGATTGCATTATCCACGATACCGCGTATTGCATTATCTCTGAGAATAGTTAGCAATTATCCATTTGATTGCATTATCCCAGGTTAAGGGGGGTTGTGTGTGGTTCCATATCACCAAATTTATTAAAAAACTCTACGTCAGGCTAAACAGTTTAGGCTAGATAGTGGTGGCTGCTTGGATTATTTCTTTGTCTCTTATTGACTTCGGGTGGCTAACCTCTATAAAATTGAGGACACCAATAGACTTTGTACTAAGGTTAGGTAAAACAGACACTTGGAGCAGGCCGCTACACACTTTTGCTGTAATGGAGTATTTCGCCATCGGGGAGCGTGACGAAACCTCCGGCGAAAGTAGTGGTTAGGTTAGGTAGTTGCCTGTATTATTATTCTATAAAATTTAAGGTCCCCCGTTAGAATTTACCACGGTCAGGCTAAACAGTTTAGGCTAGATAGTGGTGGCTGCTTGGATTATTTCTGTCTCTTATTGACTTCGGGTGGCTAACCTCTATAAAATTGAGGACACCAATAGACTTTGTACTAAGGTTAGGTTAAACAGATACTTGGAGCAGGCCGCTACACACTTTTGCTGTAATGGAGTATTTCGCCATCGGGGAGCGTGACGAAACCTCCGGCGAAAGTAGTGGTTAGGTTAGGTAGTTGCCTGTATTATTATTCTATAAAATTTAAGGTCCCCCGTTAGACTTTACCACGGTCAGGCTAAACAGTTTAGGCTCGATAGTGGTGGCTGCTTGGATTATTTCTTTGTCTCTTATTGACTTCGGGTGGCTAACCTCTATAAAATTAAGGACACCAATAGACTTTGTACTAAGGTTAGGTTAAACAGACACTTTTGCTGTAATGGAGGATTTCGCCATCGGGGAGCGTGACGAAACCTCCGGCGAAAGTAGTGGTGGCTGCCTGTATATCTCTATAAAATTTAGGCCGCCAATAGACTTTACACCAAGGTTGGCTGCTTGGATTATTTCTTTCTGTCTCTTATTGACTTAGGCTGGCTAGCCTCTATGAAATTGTGGACACCAATAGACTCTGTACTAAGGTTAGGTTAAACAGACACTTCTGCTGTAACGGAGGATTTCGCCATCGGGGGGCGTGACGAAACCTCCAGCGGTGTGGACTGCACCACGGTTAGGTTAGGTAGTAGTGGCTGTCTGGATTATTTCTTTGTCTTACTCAGGCTGGCAAGCCTCGCTAAAACTTTAGGACACCAATACACTCTTCTACTACCAAGGCGGACGTTTTCATCACCGTCTCCCACTCGGTGTGTGCAGATTCTCGGATCATTTT
>NW_024742049.1:0-8936 GCF_018991925.1 Homarus americanus | reverse complement strand
TTTCCGCTGTGGTCATAGAGACCGGAGTTGCTGAGGCTGTCTTCTACACAACTTCTTTCTTCCATCGTTTCGCAAGAACCTTCTTGAGCAAAGAATTGGTGAACGTTCATGATGATATTCCTACTCTGACTTTTCTATCTGCTTGGGGAGTGTAGAGAGGATCTGCCAACGTCATAGTGTCGTTTATTGCCTCTGATGTTATGCTGGACCCCGACAAGTTGTTCCATACATTCCTGCCGACAACACCCGTTTAAATATAGTGCAACCAAAACCATAAATATATAAAATAAAATAACAAACGTAAGGTTTGTCCGGTAACTAAAGGGAATTTAGTGTTGCTTTTACATACCATATCCGGCAATGCTTATTCTAATAAAAAATTACAATTGAAAAGAGTTGTTTAGCTACTTGAATTGAGTATTAGTATAGCAATTCATCGTATATTAACCATTTGACTGTTAAGAGATTTAATCACATAACTCAGCCAGAGCACGGGAGATGGGGAGGAGGAGGTATGTAACTCCTCCGCTGGGCCCTCCTTCCTCTCGTAATCTCATTAGACATTCTTCATTCGAGCAAAGACTACGCTCCTGCTCGGTTGGGTGGCGGGCACTGGTAAACACAGCTCTGAGTGCTAGCTCCCAAATTTGGGATGTTTTCGAGCCTATTACATTATCTGAAGGATATATAGACTTACCTACTTGTGTATAAGGACCTGTTTACCACACGAAAATAACTGCTCGGGGTCCCATCACTCCTGGCTGGGTGTTGTGGGATGTCAACATTGCCCCATGGAAAGTGAATTATCGCTTAAGAACTCTACATGGAAGAGTAAAGAAAAGATAGAATTGGACGAAGTTCTTGAAGACCTTGAGTTGAGTAGTGATGAGTCTAATACGAGTGATGAAGCACAAGGGAAGTTCGAAAGTGAGAAAATACAGCTACAACAAGAGGTAGTGAAAAAGAAAGAAAGTTCTAAAAGGATGAGGGAGACAAGCTGGCATGAGGACAGTGAAAGCGGAGAAGTGAGAGAGGAGAAGAGACAAAAAAATCTTGGACAAAAAACGTGTGTGGGTGGTAATAATAATGGAAATAACAGAAAGGAGATAGTGGAGAATGGATCAAGAACAGAGCAAAGTATGGAATTTGAAGGACGCAGACAAGAACACACACAAGGTAATGTTGGTAGTGTCAGGAAGAGATTAATTTTTCCACAGTCATGTCCGATGACCTTCCTTGAAAAATTAAAATGGGCAGTACAACTAGGACGGGAGCATCGCAGCTTTGAGCCTCTTTTGAAAGAAGGCACACACAAGCCTTATCTTACAGTGGGGACCATGGAGGCTGTGGAAATGTTGACAACTGTTGGGTACAAGGGATTACTGATGGTTTTGCCAGAGGAGAACGACATACTACTTACAAAGGTAATAATCTTCAGGTACCCTGTAATACTAGATCCAGAATACTTATTGCATGACGAAAGATTTGTTTGGGTCAAGAGACATTTAATAAGGGGCGAAGAGAGAAGCCAGGTTATTGCTCTAATGAGAGGAAAGGTTCCAGAGAAAGTGTTCATCACAGGAGCAGGGTATAGGAAGGTGGCACTATATGTGGAGGGACCAATAATGTGTCTCAAGTGTTGCAGATGGGGACATAAGGCCTGGAGCTGTCAACTGGACCCACGTTGTAGATTCTGTGGGAAGAGACACGAATCTAGCAACTGTATGGACAAGATCAATGCAGGAGAGAAAGTGAAGCCTTGTTGTTGTAATTGTGGTAAAACTCACAATGCTAGTTCAATTGCATGCGAGATGAGGCCACGTATGAGAAGTGACCAACAAAGGAATTATTCAGAGAACACTGAAGAAGTACGCTGTGGTTTGACAGTGACAAGACAGCAGGAGAACACACAGAAAGTGGAGACAGTGATCCTTGAGAATGCCTGGCATGAAGATTCAAGAAGGATAAGGACTGCGCTTGCGGCCGGAAGCGTTGTTGATGCCAGAAACAAACAGAGTAATAAACAAGTAGCAAGTGAGAGTAGTGGTGCAGCCCTCCAGGTTAGTGATAAAACTGTGCAAGAAATTCTGGGAGAAGAGGTGCTTAAGATGTTTCAGCTTTTGCAAAAGTTAGGTCAGAAAATAGAAGTGATAGAGAAAAGACTTGATACAGTGATAAATAAAGAAAGGGAAAACAAAGCTGTGAATAATGTAGAATTAGAAGGGAAAGAGGAAAGTGAAGAGTTCAAGCCTTTGAAAAATTCAGTGCTTAAAATAAGTATTACAGGGAAGGAGAGGAAAATAAAGGATTGTGTAGTGCAGGGAGCAAAAACTGAAAGTTTTAAAAATGTGTTGGTAAAGTGTAAAGATGCTGATAAAGAAAAACTTTTGAGGAAATGGGAATCTGTGCAGGAGGATTGGGCCTTCTTAAAGAATCTGATTGGAAAGGATATAAAATGTGTACATATTAATCCTGGATCTAGCTAGCCTTAAGATAATGTCCTGGAATGTTAATGTTCTACAAAATAGAGTGACAGATGTACATTACTTTACCCTTAAAAATAATATTGATATAATTACCCTTCAAGAGACTGGGGACAGGAAAGGCGACCTGCTTAAACTGTCTGGATATAAGAGATTTCATCTCTATTCGGGTGAAGGTATAAGAGGGGTCTCAACATACATTAAGAATTCCATACCAGCAGAACTAGTTGGAAGCCCGAGTAGAGTACAAGGAATAGAAAGTGTCTGTATAAAGGTATATTTGAAGGAAGGAGAATTGAACATAGCAAATTTGTACATTTCTGGAGGCTGTTTTGACCTCAACTTCTTTCCAGATTGCATGTTTTTGGACTCAACTTTGGCTGTAGGAGATTTTAATGCTCGACATCCAAGACTCCAAACAATGGTGAGAATTAATTGTAATGGTATAAAATTTTGGCAATTTTTACAAGATCACCCAGATGCTTACTTGTTAGGAAATGAGGAAGTGACTCATATTAAAGGAGGAAGGTTAGACTATGCTTGCATGATAAGCAGTCAGGGAGTCCAGGGAGAATGTGAGATAATAAGGGAGCTAGTCAGTGACCATTTTGTTGTGTATGTTCAATTACCATTAGGGAAGAGACAGGTGAGATATAGGAGGAAGAGATTGAAACTAAACAAGGATGACACAGAAGTAGTTACCCAAAATATAGAGAAATGGTACAGAAATTATACACAAGTCTGTATGGATAGCTTTTATAATGACTTAGTTGGGGAGATAGAAAGATATTTAACTAAGTCAACACAGAAAAAGATAAATGATAAGACACATGGGGCTAGGAAACACTGCTATACCAATGACAAAATGTTGAAGGGATGGACGCAAATGTTAAGGGCAGCACATAAAGATTGGGTAAAGAATGGTAGAAGAGAAGAAGATAGGGAAATCTTCATGGATATAGCCAAAATATGTGGGCAGGCTAGGAAGGAGGCAAGGGAGAAATATTGGCAAGACTTTGCACAGCACATTGGGGAGAGTAAAAATCTCAAAGAAATATGGCAGGATATTAACAAAATTAGAGGAAAAAGGAGTAATTTTATTAGTCATCCTCATCCAGAGGAAGAAGCTAATAAACTGGTTGACAAATGGGCTAAAGCAGCTAGTGTTGCCTCCCTGCCTAACAGGACAATAGAAGCATTAGATGAGTGGCAAAATGAAAGAAGAAGATTTATTTCATCAGCTCTAAATATTTGTGATGTAACATGTGTAGATATTACTAAAGATGAGTTATTAAATGCTGTTAAAAAAGGAAAATCTACAGCACCAGGCGAAGATGGTGTGACATATGAAATTTTGAACTGCTTAGTTGGTATGGAAAATAGTCCATTATTAGATTTATTCAACATGAGCTATACAGAGGGTAGATTACCAACAGAATGGAAGAAAGCGATAGTTATTCCTGTCCCTAAGGCAACTGGTGGATACAGGCCAGTGTCTTTAACATCTTGTTTTTCCAAGATGATGGAGAGAGTATTATTAAATAGGCTTGTATATATTGTGGGGGAAAATCTATCTTGTAATTTATTTGTTTTTTTTTTGGAAGGGAAATGTACTTCAGACTGTGTTATAAAATGTTTATCAAATGATGCAGACAGATGTGAGTTTTTGTAGATTTACAAGGAGCATTTGATAAAGCTCACAGTGAAGGAGTTATGAATGAACTGGCTGCTCTAGGGGTATCAGGAAAGTTGTTACACTGGATAGGTGACTACTTGCATGGAAGGAGAATCTGTGTATGGTATCAGGGATGTTTGTCTGAGGAAAGAGCACTTGAACTAGGCACTCCTCAAGGGGGAATATTGAGTCCAATGTTATTTAATGTGTTAATGAACAAGATAGCCTCACACAAATATCCCAAAGGAGTTGTAACCATCATTTATGCAGATGACATCATATTTCATGGAAACTCTGTCAAAAATTTGCAGATTGCATTAAATAATTTTATTGTTCTTTCTCAAAAGATGGGCTTAGTTATCAATGAAGAAAAAACCAAGTGTGAATGTAAAGGAAGAGGAACTGAATCCGTTTTTCTAAATGGAAACATTGTTGAGAAAGTGTCAAAGTATAAATATTTAGGAATGTATATTGGCTTTACTAGTGAAAGTAAAGAGGCAGAAATATATCATGTCCTCACTCAATGTAGAGCAAGATTGCAGCCCTTGAAGGCTCTAGCATGTTGTGGTAAAGGTGCTGGGGTACCCATACTGAGAATGATGTATATTTCTACCATCAGATCACTTATAGACTATGCACCTGTCCTCTTGTATCAGGACAGCCATGGAAGCTAGACTATGCAAAATGAAGGAACAGAGAATACTTTATGGTGTCAAAAGAATGCCAAGATTGAGATAATGAAAATGAACTAGTTGTGAGAGCATTTCACAGAGGGTCAAATGGAAATTAATAGCAGTCAGCAGTTCGATTAATGAGGGAGGAAACAGTGGGGCAAATTTGGTAAGATATAAATGGATGGTTTAAAAGGTAAAAGGATCTTCTAGGCAAGCGCGGAGAGGATACATGAATGGATTTAGGTAAATATTAAAAAATGTAATTGACAGATTGGTGTGCCAGCTGTTCAGAAGAGCTGTAAGAACTAACTGGGAAGAACGTGAGGAAGTAGGAGTTAGAATGGTGCCTCACAATGAAGTAAAATTATTACATGAACCAGGACAAATATGGCTCCTACAGAATATATTTAGTACCTAAAAATAAACGCAATGGTACAAAGGCCAGATGGTCTAGCTTATGTCAAGTGGTAGGGCAGGGTGCGGGATCCTTATAAGACAGTACACAGAACAAGGGAATGATGACATCAAAATTGGACTTCGGTTGAGCAGTTTTATTTCATCAACACAAGCTGAGTTACATGCAATCTTAGTAGGGTTGGAAAATGTTGTAAATGTGTATAAAGATGCATATTTTTTTGTTGATAGTAGGGCAGCTTTGGATTCTTTGAACAGTGGGAGTCCTGTCTTTGAACACATTATTGGTTCATGTAGAAAATTAGTAAATACAATAAAGAAAAATGGCCATAATGTTCAATTTGTATGGGTCCCTTCACATGCGGGGATTGGTCTTAATGAAGCAGTAGATATAATAGCAAAAAGAGCCACGGAAAAGGCCGAGATCGACATAATATGTACTAAAACCTTGAAGCAATTAAGGAGCAAATTACGGAAAATACAATCAATAGAAGATAATTTCAAAAGGAATGAAATATACGAGAAAAGTGAAACAATGAAACATTACCATCATGTTCTCATGAACACAAAATTTACATATGGGAAAGATAGGAGTAGGTGGAAACTTGGAGCTGAGAGAAGTGAACAGGATAAAGAATGTAGAGTTTGTAGAACATCCAGATCCCATACCCTGCCACATTATATACTGGAATGCCCATTGCTTAATGTATATAGAAATGCCCATATAAATAATGTCCCCATGCAAATAGAGTGGATGTTTAAAAATAGGAAAATAGATGAAATATTAAAGAAATATAGAAATTTTGCATCTAGAATATAACTATGTATTATAACTAATTATATGAAATATTAGGGATTTATGTGAGTCCTGAGAGGGACATTCCTGGACTGGGGTGGGGATGACTTATGTCACTTTTAATATAAACATCTCCAGGTGTTAATGTTCTTTAAACACCTAAACAAGTGACATTTCGTGTGTTTACTAACAATTAAATAACTCAATGTTTTACCTTATTAATTTACACCTGATGTTATTCGCTCTATACCGGTACTGATTCTACCATACATCAATGCTAAATTTATTTCAGTCTTATTTTATATTTTTCTGGAATAAATAATTTTTAATTTTTAATTGAGGAAGAAGTTGTGAATATTACCTCCACGTCTTGGCCACCACATACCTCCCTCCTCCACGTCTTGGCCACCACTCACCTCCCTCCTCCACGTCTTGGCCACCACTCACCTCCCTCCTCCACGTCTTGGCCACCATCTCCTCCTCCTCCACATCTTGCTTCACCACTCACCTCCCCCCTTCCCACGTCTTGTTACCACTGGCCACCACACACCTCCCTCCTTCACGTCTTGGCCACCACACACCTCCCTCCTCCACTTCTTGGCCACCACACACCTCCCTCCTTCACGTCTTGGCCACCACACACCTCCCTCCTTCACGTCTTGGCCACCACACACCTCCCCCCTCCACGTCTTGGCCACCACTCACCTCCTCCTCCACGTCTTGGCCACCACACTGACCTCCCCTCCTCCACGTATTGGCCACCACACACCTCACTCCTCCACGTCTTGGCCACCACTCACCTCCCTCCTCCATGTCTTGGCTACCACTCACCTCCCTCCTCCACGTCTTGGCCACCACTCACCTCCCTCTTCCACGTCTTGGTCATCACTCACCTCCCTCCTCCACATCTTGGCCACACGCACTTCCCTCCTCCACGTCTTGGCCACCACTCACCTCCCTCCTCCATGTCTTGGCCACCATTCACCTCCCTCCACCATGATTTGGCCACCACTCACTCCTCTCCTCCACGTCTTGGCCACCACATATCCCCCTCCTCCACGTCTTGGCCACCACTCACCCCCCACTCACTTATGAACTTTGTCATTAACTAAAGCTCACTCCAGGAGTCTTAGCTGTAAGTCTCACAGCGTATAATCTTACATACCGAGGATAAGCCATCAGCGTTACATAAGGAAGGTAGCTGTAGGCTTTCTTATTGACTGTTAAACATTTATTTCCTGGTAAAACCCTTTTTTTTCATCTGTTTGACACATATGTTAATTTTGTTAAAACCAAGGATTATGAATGAAATATACAAGTAATTTTTCTTGGAAATTGATTCGAAAAACATTATCAAATACATAAATCATATTTCATTACGTGTACTCGCTCAAAATGCTGGATATAATGTTCGAAATAAACAAATAAGAAGATTATATGAATTGTTTTCTACATTTTCGCTAATTACCTGAATAGATAAATTATTAAAGTAAATATATCTGTCCAGGTATGTAAGAGGGACATCTGTGCGGCACAGTGCACACACAGCAGGTGTAAGAGTGTTATGTTCATACACATTAACTCAGGCGGGAAGCAGTTTACTAACAACTGCATTACCTAAATTGAGTGAGAAGCGGAGATTTGTCTTTGCGTCTTAACTAAAATGATCTTTATTCCTGGACTTTTTGCTACGAAAACTAAGACCTTCCTTAATAAATATATCGATCCTACAGGGAAGTATTGTTATTTATAGTTTGTTTTGTGGAACGTTATGAGGCCCCTCTTAGTGGTGGCGACAACACAGGCCTCAGTTATCACCTTATCACCGCATTACAGTAATTGACTCCCGCATTTAAAAGGCTACGTAGTTTAGTTATATCCAATATGTTTGTCAAATTAAGTGCTGGTGGTTAACTTTTGGCAAGAAGCCAAGGCATTAACTGATGGGCTGTGTACTTAGTCTTGTCTAGCGTTCCCTCACCACCAAATTTATGGGTTTGTGTCCAGACAAGCTGGCGGGACACTAATGGTTTCCTCATCTTAAAGTATTACCTATAAAACTGTCGGAGGTGTGGGAAGGTAAGTGATGGGTCCTGACAAGGTGTGAAGTATATGTCGACTGACCGACCATTCGACACTGAAAAACAGACATACTGTCAGTTACGTAATGACCCCAGATAAGATGTGCAATGTTATTCATAAAGACAAGTATTTACAGTTACAATGTTAAGTACTGTGTTATGATGAAATATTATTGGAAACGGAAATGCTCCTAAACAACATAAACTGTCTTTATTCGCTTTATGTACCACAAATACAGTAAGTCGTTTGTCGCTGACTATCAAAATGGATCACAAAAACAACCCCAGATTTCTTCGTCTCTCAAATCATACACGGAGGGTTTTTTTTTTTTTGTACGGGGATTAGCCCACCCGGGCACAGGTCACTGACCCACATCGGGACCTGGGGGGCGAAAATATTATTATTATAATAATAATAATAATAATAATAATAATAATAATAATACAGTAATTCATAGTAAATAAAAATTTTATTCAAAAGTAAAATAAAATAATAATGATAATAATAATAATAACAACACTAATAATAATAATAATAATAATAATAATAAAGAAATACAAAGAAAAAAATCAATAGTGGGAAACGCTACACTACAGTATATGTATGTTGTGTTATCAAGTAAGAGAAACAATTGAGACCCTGCAATTGTGTGTAAATGAGGCAGAAAGTCAGATCAGCAACCTGGGACTTGGTCACAATATTCGTGATGCCATATGGCAGCAGGGTCTACCATTAGACAATACATTATGCTTCCAATATCTTCCCAGGCGGTAGTACCTCCCTGTTTGACAGCTGCCTACTACACTGTATAT
>NW_024742048.1:0-9707 GCF_018991925.1 Homarus americanus | reverse complement strand
ACATACATACATACATACATACATACATACATACATACATACGCGTTAATGTATCGTTAGAGAACATAACTTCGGAAAAGGATTTATTTTAGTCTATCTCATTATAATAACACTTGTATACTGGGAATAAAACGAGTTTCTTACGTGATATTTGTATTACTGTTGAGGTTTATTACGTGTGTGAAAGGTCATGACCCGGACTCTGACCTTTATCCCGGACAAGAACCTGACGTGGTGTGTATATTTAATTGACTCATTTAAGGGAAGTCCGTTATATCGAGGGTTCGTTAGATATAAAACCTCCATCTAACGAACTATATACATTTGAGAGTCCGTTATATCGAGAGTTCGTTAGATATAAAACCTCCATCTAACGAACTATATACATATGAGAGTCCGTTATATCGAGGGTTCGTTAGATATTAAACCTCCATCTAACGAACTATATACATATGAGAGTCCGTTATATCGAGGGTTCGTTAGGATATTAAACTCCATCTAACGAACTGGCAGATGAGAGTCCGTTATATCGAGGGTTCGTTAGATATAAAACTCCATCTAAACGAAACCAGTATAAGCAGACAGAGAGTCCATATCGAGGGTTCGATATTAAATCTCCATCAACGAACTGAGGTTAGAGATGAGAGTCCGTTAGATTTAGGGTTCGTTAGATATTAAACCTCCATCTAACGAACTATATACATTTGAGAGTCCGTTATATCGAGAGTTCGTTAGATATTAAACCTCCATCTAACGAACTATATACATTTGAGAGTCCGTTATATCGAGGGTTCGTTAGATATAAAACCTCCATCTAACGAACTATATACATTTGAGAGTCCGTTATATCGAGAGTTCGTTAGATATAAAACCTCCATCTAACGAACTATATACATTTGAGAGTCCGTTATATCGAGAGTTCGTTAGATATTAAACCTCCATCTAACGAACTATATACATTTGAGAGTCCGTTATATCGAGAGTTCGTTAGATATTAAACCTCCAGCTAACGAACTATATACATATGAGAGTCCGTTATATCGAGGGTTCGTTAGATATAAAACCTCCATCTAACGAACTATATACATTTGAGAGTCCGTTATATCGAGAGTTCGTTAGATATAAAACCTCCATCTAACGAACTATATACATATGAGAGTCCGTTATATCGAGGGTTCGTTAGATATTAAACCTCCATCTAACGAACTATATACATATGAGAGTCCGTTATATCGAGGGTTCGTTAGATATTAAACCTCCATCTAACGAACTATATACATTTGAGAGTCCGTTATATCGAGGGTTCGTTAGATATTAAACTCCATCTATCTGAAACTCATATACAGATGAGAGTCCGTTGAGGATGAGGTTCGTTAGATATTAAACCTCCATCTAACGAACTATATACAGATGCAGTGGCAGAGAGTCCTGTAATGTTATCAAAAACTCATAAAGAAGAAGATTACATATAGGAAGAATATTTAGTAAGAGAGTACAAAGAGAGGAAGATCTTGGTAGCGTGGCCGTGATAGATATTTACACTGTCAGTACACTTATCGTATCTTATACGTCAATACACTTCTATTACGTCTTAAGGGCGACTTCTCAAACACTGCTTCGTTACAACTCTTTATTAATTACGAACATGACATGGACACATTAATAACACCTTCTATCGAAGTTACTAGGACATTATGTTTACGTTACTAGGACATCATATTACGTTACTAGACACTCTGATTCTCTGACACGAACATGAAATGAATACACTTCCCACGTAAGTAACTCATCCCACGGAAAGCTCTGACAAACACTCACGTGACCTAGGGGAGGCCTAGCAGGTAGTCCTGGGTTGTTTTTATGGGAGACTGCTTAGCTGGGCGCCGGAGGGAGGTCTCGGTCCTGACCGGAGGCGACTGGCCTCCGGCCCCTGACTTCTCTCGAGCAGGACTCGGGGACGTGGTAGCTGGCCACCTTGTTACAAGACAACTCCCTCTCTGCCAATCCCCGAGGGAGGACCAGGACGTCCTATATATTGGGATGCGAGCCGTCAGGTTCAGCTGGCCGGGGGTGGCGCCAGGCGGCCCTTATAATTCCGCAATGTGTGTATCAGGTCGGACTTTTCAGAACTGTTCTGGAAAGTCACCAGGTGTGGGGGCCATGTGTATATTGGGAGGAGCAAACTTAGAGTTCTCACACTTGACTTCCAAACGTCGTCAGACTGGAGTTTTGAGATGTGCGAGAAGTCGCTGCGGGGGCCGTGTAACACGAGAGGCCCGAGTTGGGGCTCCAAGGCAAGCTGGCAAGTGACCTGGCTAATTGTGAGGTCAGGTCCGGCCTTTGTTCAGAGAGTAGGTTATTGTATATCGGAAGGGGGTCAGCTGGTGCCTTCTTACATGTTTTGTTGGGGCCACATGTCACATGGGAGGGGAGCTAGGCTGATTTACCATCCTTGGTCAACCGCAGAGTTACCCTATACTTTTGCCCTCGGCTAATGTCCGGTCAGACTGGAGTTTCTGAGATGTAAGCTGTGGCCTGACAACCCCTCACTACACCTCCCGCCAAGACCAAAGCTTACATGCTCAGAGAACTGATGACACATTTAAAGTAGACAGTAACATCATGTGCAGTATCTAATATAGTCCCTGAGGCGATAATGCATCCTTACATTTTACAAATTATAACCCTAGAGATGTATGTTTTTCTACTGGCATAGTTTGATCTGACAAAGCTTACTATACCTCCCGCCAAGATTAAAGCTTCTATGACAGGAGAAAAAAAATAAAATACATACACAGTAAGTGAACATAGAGTGATCTAAAGATCCTTCATAGTGTCCGAGGCAAACTTGCAACTCACATTCTACAAACAAAATCAGGTGTTACATTGCCAAACCAGGCCGTGTCAAAATAATAATTCATCTCAGTCAGTAAATGGCTACAACATTGTGTTTGGTAATACAAAACATTGATCAAATGAACTCATAGAGAAAGTGACTAATCTTTTTAAAAAAACATTCTTTGTAGTACATGTTAACAAAAATCAGAGAATGAAATACTTCATACAAAATGCTCCTGCTTAACATGTTAGGGTGTTATATCTTTTTATTACACATCAGCAACATCAACAACATCAGTACATTTGTTGGGTTCAGCATGGCTCAAGTCCTCCATCCAGCTGGTATCTGAAAATAAGGAATGCTGGCAGCACTACAACGGTAGTCGATTGGTCCTTCTGATTATCCACCTTGTCATCGTCGACTTTCTTCTGATGTCAGCACAGCGTCTCTTCTGTCTTCACATAGCACGTTTTTCTTTCTTCAATACCGCACTTTGTAGGTCGTGTCACCACATCTGACTTCTTCTCACTTCCTCCTGGTTTCTATCCTATTCCAGATGATTTTTCTGTTCACCTGTTCTTCCTCTACGTTTAGAGCCTTTTCATATTCCAGACGATTTTTCTGCTCGTCTGCGTTTCTTTATACATCTTCGTTTTCCGTCATATTCCAGATGAATTTTTCTGCTTCATCTGCATTTCTTCTCTGCAACATCATCATTTTCAACATATTCCAGACGATTTTCTGTTCATCTGCCGTCGGCCCTCTCCGGCTGGGATGAAGCCGGTCCACTGTTTGGGCTGTCGTCTCATTAGATAACTCGTAAGGCAGGTTCCGCGGACCAGGCCTCGCCCTCCGTACGTGAGTGTCGGCGAGACCAAAGACCGTCCTGTCTTACACCTTCCACAGTGGTGAATCCCTCCCTGGCTGGGCTCACCAGGGTTCGTTGTGTGGCACTTCATTCCACACTCCTTAACTTCCTAGTAGAAAAATATAAACTCTTCTTAATCCTAGACCAGGTAGGACTTGAAAGAAGTGGGGTGGTGCGTGGCGGGGGTGGTGCTGCATTCCTCACGCTGCTTCTTCTCTTCGTATATGTGCTGTGGACGGATTCCGGCTAGCCATGGGGCGGTACTGTGTGTGACATTTGACAGAAACAATCCGAAAGGGATGATGGATTAGTTGGAAGTGCATTCGCAAAAAAAACAAATATTTACTTTATAAGTTACGTCAATGTTTGGTAACTATTATTTCCGTCACGACAATTTTCTCATTAGGCTGGGTCGGGGAGTGAAGCTCTGCTCACTACATTGAATATTATTTATCACTACGCGTCAAAGAGTACATTACAAATCATACTAGCATAAAACCACTCTGAGTGAAGCTCTGTAATTATCGCAATATTAAGTAACACTAACCACCAATTTCGAAGCATAACTCACAGGACAAAACATTGGTCACACGGGCGGGTGGGGCGGGAAACATTCGGCCATGATGCGCGCGTGACCTAGGGAAGGCCTGAGGTGTTGAGTGGCGTAACCGGGACGGGGCGCGGGACGGGGCGCGGGGCGGGGCGCGGGGCGGGGCAGGGCGGGGCGGAGCGGAGCGGGGTAGGGCAGGGCAGGGCGGAGCGAGGCGGGAACGGATGGGTACGGAGGGTGAGGTGAGGGTTAGGACAGGGAGGAGGATGTAGGTTAAAAGACATGTTAAGTTATAATAGTTAGTACAGACACCGCTTCTATCGCTAAAACACAATGGGTACATTTAACACTGACCGACAATTAAAGTGCACTTGGGATACTGAGAACTTCACAGAACGCGGGGAACACTGATAAATTATATTAAGGACTGAACATATTTCTAGAAAAAAAAAATTCGCGCATACCACGACGAGAGACATTTACTTGAGCTGTAACGGTGACACACTAGGCCACTTTTCACGCTACGACGCTATGACACAGGAATTACTTATTACACAATTGTAGACAATACTTAGACTGAAACAAATGAAGGATGAAACGAGCCAGGTGTTATGGCTAACCGAGGGAGGGCATGGGTTTACGTTAAGTACACTGTTACCAATAACAAGGGACGAGGGAAGCGTGAATGCCACCAATATAATGTTACGAATGCAACCACCCTTGTACTGCCTGCTTCGTCAAGATAGTTACGAGATTACTTCAAAAGATTCTAACTATCACTGTACTGAACACTAAAGTTAAGAGGCGTGAGTTCTTTACTTTAAGTGCGCTGCCGCCATTGTAATGAAACGGATCTTGTTAGAAGAAGTAAGTTAGGAGGTTATAGTAGTAGAATATTATAGCGAGAGGAGTATAAAAGAGAGGAAGACTTTGGTAGCGTGGCCGTGATAGTTAGTTACACTGTCAGTACACTTATCGTATCTTATACGTCAATACACTTCTATTACGTCTTAAGGGCGACTTCTCAAACACTGCTTCGTTACAACTCTTTATTAATTAACGACATGACATGGACACATTAATAACACCTTCTATTGAAGTTACTAGGACATTATGTTTACGTTACTAGGACATCATATTACGTTACTAGACACTCTGATTCTCGGACACGAACATGAAATGAATACACTTCCCACGTAGGTAACTCATCCCATGGAAAGCTCTGACAAACACTCACGTGACCTAGGGGAGGCCTGGCAGGGAGACTGCTGAGCTGGAACACTGGTGTCGGGAGGGCGCCTGCTTAGCTGGGACACCGGAGGGAAGTCTCGGTCCTGACCGGAGGCGACTTGCCTCCGGCCTCTGACTTCTCTCGAGCAGGCCTGGTGGTGTAGTAGCTGGCCACCTTGTTACAAGACAACTACTTCTCTGCGAATCCTCGAGGGAGGACCAGGACGTCCTATATATTGGGAAGCGAGCCGTCAGGTTCAGCTGGCCTGGGGTGGCGGCGAAGGGTCTCCTTACATTTTGACCCCGCAAATGTGCGGTCAGGCCTGGACTTTTTCAGAACTATCTGGGAAAGTCATCAGGTGGGGCCATGTGTATATTGGGAGAGCAACCGTGAGAGTTCCCCTACACTTGACTTCCCAAACGTCGTGTCAGACTGGAGTTTCTGAGATGTAAGGAGAAGTCGTCAGGTGGGGCCGTGTAACACGAGAGGCCTTGAGTTGGGCTCCAAGGGTTACAAGTGACCTGGCTAATTGTGAGGTCAGGTCCGGCCTTTGTTCAGAGAGTAGGTTATTGTATATCGGAAGAGGGTCAGCTGGTGCCTTCTTACATGTTTTGTTGGGGCCACATGTCACATGGGAGGGGAGCTAGGCTGATTTACCATCCTTGGTCAACCGCAGAGTTACCCTATACTTTTGCCCTCGGCTAATGTCCGGTCAGACTGGAGTTTCTGAGATGTAAGCTGTGGTCTGACAACCCCTCACTACAGTCCGTTATATCGAGGCCTGTAGGAGATGAAACCTCCATCTAAATGAACTATATACATATGAGAGTCCGTTATATCGAGGGTTCGTTAGATATTAAACCTCCATCTAACGAACTATATACATATGAGAATCCGTTATATCGAGGGTTCGTTAGATATTAAACCTCCAGCTAACGAACTATATACATATGAGAGTCCGTTATATCGAGGGTTCACTATATAATCAGATGCTGTATTCGGTATTAGCGGACTTAACAGTAGTGGATTGTGAGGAGGTGGATGAGGATGGATAAATAGAGGGCAAGCAGAAGGCGGATGAGAGAGAGAGAGAGAGGGAGAGTTGATAAAAGATAGATGGATAGGACAGAAGAATAAGAGAGAGAGAGAGAGAGAGAGAGAAGTGGATAAAGGATAGATGGATAAACAGAAGAATAAGAGAGAGAGAGAGAGGTGAATAATGAATAGATGGATAAATAGAAGAAAAAGAGAGAGAGCGAGAGAGAGAGGTGGATAAAGGATAGATGGATAAACAATAATAAATTCCATAGCACCAAAAAGGGATTACATGAAGAATTGTCACCCCAGAGTTTGGCAGGGTGACAGGTGGGGTCAGGACACCTCCATGGTTAGGTTAGGTTAGGTTAGGTTAGGTCAGGTCTATATTATTCTTATTTGTTTTTTCTTTAAGCTTTTCACAATAAAGATGCATAACACAAAGGAATATATTTGTTATCCTAATTATACAAATTATATTCACTGTGGGCTGGGGTGACAATTCTTCAGGTGGGATATCCTGGGGTGACGATTCTTCAGATGGGATATCCTGGGGTGACGATTCTTCAGGTGGGATATCATGGGGTGACGATTCTTCAGGTGGGATATCCTGGGTGACGATTCTTCAGATGTGATATCCTGGGGTGACGATTCTTCAGGTGGATATCATAAGACGATTCTTCAGATGGGATATCCTGGGGTGACACCTTCAGGTGGGATATCCTGGGTGACAATTCTTCAGGTGATATCCGGGGTGACGATTCTTCCAGGTGGGATATCCTGGGGCGAGGCCTCTTCAGGTGGGATATCCTGGGGTGACGATTCTCAGGTGTGGACATCCTGGGGTGACGATTCTTCAGATGGGATATCCTGGGTGACGATTCTTCAGGTGGGATATCCTGAGGTGACGATTCTTCAGATGGGATATCCTTGGGTGACGATTCTTCAGGTGGGATATCCTGGAGACGATTCTCCTTCAGATGGGATATCCCAAGACGATTCTTCAGGTGGGATATCCTGGGGTGACGATTCTCCAGGTGAGATATCCTGGGGTGACGATTCTTCAGGTGGGATATCCTGGGGTGACGATTCTTCAGGTGGGATATCCTGGGGTGACGATTCTTCAGGTGATATCCTGGGGTGACGATTATTCAGGTGATATCCGGGGTGACGATTCTTCAGATGGATATCCTGGGGTGACGATTCTTCAGATATATTGTCCTGGGGTGACGATTCTTCAGGGTGATATCCTGAGGTGACGATTCTTCAGGTGGACATTCTGAGGTGACGATTCTTCAGGTGGACATTCTGAGGTGACGATTCTTCAGGTGGACATTCTGAGGTGACGATTCTTCAGGTGGACATTCTGGGGTGACGATTCTTCAGGTGGACATTCTGAGGTGACGATTCTTCAGGTGGACATTCTGAGGTGACGATTCTTCAGGTGGACATTCTGAGGTGACGATTCTTCAGGTGGACATTCTGAGGTGACGATTTTTCAGGTGGACATTCTGAGGTGACGATTCTTCAGGTGGACATTCTGGGGTGACGATTCTTCAGGTGGACATTCTGGGGTGACGATTCTTCAGGTGGATATCCCAAAGTATTGATTCTTGCGGGTGGGATATCCTAAAGACGATTCTTCAGGTGACATTCTGGGGTGACGATTCTTCCGTGGATATCCTAAGACGATTCTTCAGATGGGATATCCTGGGGTGACACCTTCAGGTGGGATATATCCTGGGGTGACGATTCTTCATATAACAACCTGGGTGACGATTTCTTCAGGTGGATATCCTGGGGTGACGATTCTTCAGATGGATATCCTGGGTGACGATTCTTCAGGTGATCCCCAAAAAAAGTTTTACCGTGACTAAAAAAATACAAATTAAAGATTTAAAAATAATTTAACCCTGAAAAATCATCCCCTTCCCCTCCCCCCCTCCCCAACAAAAGTTCCGTCGTATCAAAGTTTCCTCACATGGAAACTTTTGTGGTGATTAGGAGAGGGCAGAATATTCTCCCCGGGGTCCGTGTAAACAAGACTGTGGAGGGGTGGGGGGAGGGGGGGGGAGAGACTTTACCTGCTCTTAATTACTTCTTCTCACCTGCTGCTGGACGGGAAATAGTATACTGTATGTGTGGACGGGGTAGTTACACACACACACACACACACACACACACACACACACACACACACACAAATAAACAGTCAACCCAACGGAGAAATACAGACAGACAGACAGACAGACACAAAGACAGACAGACAGACAGACAGACAGACAGACAGACAGACAGACAGACAGACATACTACCACGGGAGAATAACACTGGTAAGAAAGACACATTGCCAGGCTGAACAGGACAGTCACCACTACCATCCTTCTGTAGGTGAGGGATTAGGATGGATTAATGGGGATTAGCATGGATTTATAGGTGGATTAATGGGGATTGGGATGAATTAATGGGGATTAGGATGGATTAAGGTGGATTACTGTGGATTAAGATGAATTATTGGGTATTTGGTTGAATTGCTGTGGATCATGATGGATTAATTGGTGAATTACTGGGGATTATGTTTGATTAAAGGGGATTAAGATGGATTAAAGACGATTAATGGGTGGATTAGGATGGATTACTGGGGATTAGGTTTGATTAAAGGGGATTAGGATGGATTAAAGGGGATTAGGGTGGATTAAAGACGATTAATGGGTGGATTAGGATGGATTACTGGGGATTAGGTTTGATTAAAGGGGATTATGATGGATTAAAGGGGATTAGGATGGATTAAAGACGATTAATGGGTGGATTAGGATGGATTACTGAGGATGAGGATGGATTAACGGGCACCTCACTGGGGACTAAGGATGGTTCACTTGACTCGTAGGAAATTTTGCGATCCTGGGTAATTTGGCGGTGTTTAACGAGGCGAAACAGCACGTCGAGTTGGCGAAAAGTTTGGCGCTCCTAGTCGTTTTAGTGGTAAATTTGGCGGTGTTTGGCGAGGCTAGACAATTTAGCAATGTTTGGCGAAGCTATAGTGAATTTGGCGGTGTTTGGCGAGGCTAGACAATTTAGCAATGTTTGGCGAAGCTATAGTGAATTTGACGGTGTTTGGCGAGGCTAGGCAGTTTAGCAATGTTTGGCGAAGCTATAGTGAATTTGGCGGTGTTTGGCGAGGCTA
>NW_024742047.1:0-19884 GCF_018991925.1 Homarus americanus | reverse complement strand
TCTCTTGAAAGAGCTCACACTCGGTGCCGCCACAACACTCTCTGGTAGATTGTTCCAAGAGTTTACAACCCTCACTCCGAAAAAGTTTGCCCTCACGGTTTTCTGGACTTGCGGCTTCTTCAATCTTGAGCTGTGACCCCTTGTGGGGCGAGCGTCCGCCAGCTCCAAGTAAGGACACTCAACTGAGTAGTGCCCCCTGAGATGCTTATAAACCTCAACTAGGTCCCCCCTTGCCCGTCTGTAGTGTAAGCTAGGCAAGTTCAGGCGCTCCAATCTCGCAGGGTAGCTGAGATGCCGAAGTGCAGGCACCAGCTTGGTGGCCCTCCTTTGAACATTTTCAACCAACTGACAGTCCCTAGCATATCTCGGGGACCAGATGGGGTGACAGTACTCCAGATGGGGAAGCACTTCACTCCTGAAGATCGTCACGAGGGACGGACCGTCTAGATATCTGAACGACCTTCTTATAAGACCCAATAATTTATTTGCCTGATTTACCTTTTTCTCACAATGGCCCGAGAACTTCAGCTCATTGTCAACATACACACCTAGGTCCTTCTCACACACAGTCTCAACTAGTACATTTTCTTCATCCCGTTGGGACATATGATACGCCTCCTTACCGTTGGTACGCCCCAGGTGCATCCTCTACACTTCGTGACATTGAATCTCAGCAGCCATTCCTTCGACCATTCCTGGAGCCCACAGAGGTCCTTCTGCAGCTCTTCACAGTCCGCTTGGTTCTTAATTTCCCGAAATAACTTGGCGTCATCGGCAAACATTTGTATGGAGGAGTGTACAACGTCAGGCATATCATTTATGAAACAAACAAACAACAGCGGGCCCAATACACTACCCTGTGGTACCCCACTTGTTACAGGTACAGATGACGATTTCGTGCCATTAATCACCACACATTGCTTGCGGTCATGTAGAAAGTCTTCTATCCACGCTAGGACATTTCCCCGAATTCCGTACCCTTCCAGTTTGATTTTCAGCCTTTCGTGGGGTACACTGTCGAAAACCTTGGCAAAATCTAGGTAAATATTGTCAATATTACCACCCCGTTCTAGAATATGGGTCCAAATATCCAATACCTTGAGCAATTGTGTCAAGCAAGAGCGCCCCGGCATAAAACCGTGTTGGCAATCTTTTACAAGGTTGTTTCGTAGTAGATGTTCCATCGCTGCATCTCTGATAATACTCTCAAGTACCTTACATATTATGCTGGTCAGGCTCACCGGTCTATAGTTGTTCGTGGACTGCCTATCGCCCTTCTTGAAGATAGGACTCACATAAGCCACTTTCCATTCACTGGGGACCATTTGTTCATCCAGGCATTTACAAAACAGAATCTTCAGGGGCTCTGCAAGCTCGTTGCACAGCTCCCTTAGCACTCTAGGATGCACCATGTCAGGTCCAGGACTCTTATGGACCTTTAGCCTGGACAGTTTATTTCTAATACCCTCTTCTGTGAACACAATGTGGGTCAGTGCTGTGTCGAACCGTCTGTCCTCAAATGCAGGAAGGTTAGTTGCATCCTCTCTTGTGAACACCGAGGAAAAGAAGTTGTTCAATGACTCAGCTTTATCCTGGTCAGAATCTGCGTAACTACCATCTTCAAGCCTCAGGTCTGATACTCCTACTCGCGTTTTCAATTTCGACTTTGCATAGCTGTAAAACGCCTTTGGGTTTGACTTGACCTCGCTTGCAACCAGCCTCTGGAACTCCTTTTCAGCCCTCCTACACTCTATCTTTGCTTGGTTTCTGGCTCTTGCATACATCCTCCTGTCTTGCTCATCGTTTGACCCAACCCACGCCTTGAATTTCTGGGTTTTCTTCTTAATTTTGTCGACCGCCGCATGGTTCATGTGTAGGGATCCCCTCGTATTCCTAGAAGCACTGGGTTTGGTCTTGGGTATATATTTATCGATCAAATGGGTCATTTTACTAGTTATGATATTCAGCTTAGTGTCTGCGTTCTTGTACCTTAATAAGTCAGGCCAGTTGATACCCCTCATCTCTTCCCTCATCCCATTGTAATTTCCCTTGTAATATTTGCACCTTGGCCTGGCCTTATCTTGAACTAGGTAACAGTTAAATCTGAATGACAACACTGTATGGTGACTGGTGCCAACTGGGGCAAGGTGAAAAATCAACTAGAACTGTTTATGGTAATAATGTTAGTACAGGTATTAGTAATGGTAATGGTATTGGTGATAATGGTAGTGGTGATGGTATTGGTAATGGTATTGGTGATAATGGTAATGGTGATGGTATTGGAAATGGTATTGGTAATAATGGTATTGGTAATAATGGTACTGGTAATGGTATTGGTAATAATGGTATTGGTAATGGTATTGGTAATAATGGTAATGGTGATGGTATTGTTATTGGTGATGATGGTAGTGGTAATGGTATTGGTGATGGTAGTCATATTGGTGATAATAGGAGTTGTGCTGGTATTGGTATTAGTAATAATGATGAACTATCACCAATACTATCACTACTATCATCACCAATACCACCACCATTACCACAACCATCATCATCACCACAACAACAACATCCATCATCATCATCATCATCATCACTACAATTACCACCACCATCATCATCAGCAGCAGCACCAACACCACCACTACCATCATCATCATCATCATCATCATCATCATCATCATTACAACCAAAACTACCAAGACCACAATTACCGCATGTCAAATTATCTATACATAAGGCTGCAAGATTACAAACTAAGAGTTTAGGGATTCGTATAGAAAGTACAAGTGGTAATTATATTTCTTGTAAATGTAAATATATTCCATGTAGAGACAAACGATGTACATGTTTTAAAAGAAATAAAAAATGTAACAATATATGTGTTCATGGTAAAGATGGATGTAAAAACAATTAATGTTTTGTTTTGTTTTTTGTGCTATTTTATATATATTTAAACTATGAGTTTACAAGCCAAGTTTTTCTTAAATTCAACACTTTCAAGTTTTCCCATCTTCCCTTAGCTTACAAATATTCGAGACCGGACTACACACAAAAGTTTTGTGGATTAGTGAGAAATGTGTAGAGATTTCTCTACTAACATTTTTGGAAGTAAAATTAAGCTTGAATCTTTTAAGATATTCTAATTTAGTATCCAGAAAACCTGGATAAGAAATTTATTCTCTGAAAAGTCTAACTAGAGTTTTTATAAGAGATTTTTCTTATACTGCTGTGGGGTTCCTTGATGTTTGGTTCACACTCAGGATGGGATGGAGAAAGGAAACTTACAATGTGCTCTCTATATACATGTTGTATTGGATGTACAATGCAGCTTGGTGCTGGGAAAGCAGCATGGTTACAAGCGTGATGTAGAGAGAGCTGGTTGGTGAGGACGCTCAGAGAAGGACAGCTTGTGGGTCGCCATGCTCGCCGGCGGGAGAGAGGACCGCCAGGCAGGCGGAGGAGCGAGGACCGCCAGGCAGGCGGAGGTGTTGCTGGCTGGTTGGTGTAGGTAGAAAGAGAGAGAGATCACCACGAGGTCAGGTCTTAAATAGCGGGGGTAGGCGTGGCTTAGCAGTTGACCCCCGCTCCGTGGTGTATGGCGGCGCTGGTTGACCTAGACCACGAGGCATACACTGGGGAATTGGTGGGGTCGGCTAGGCAGCGACAAACAGCGTTTGTAGGGGAGAATTCCACTACACTGCAAAATATATTTGATGCAGGATATGACTCATCACTGAGGGAGGCAAATTTTATCTCAAGATTATTACCATTAGTGATATCTCTGTTAGCCAGAAAAATTGGTACACAGTAATGCCGGAAGAAATTCCTCATCCCATGAATTTTCTGGGTACTGGGACAATTTTCTAGGAAGTTCCACAAATTGTGCATTACATCATCTCTCAAACTCAGAAAGAAATCCCCCATACAAGGAATTTTCCATGTACCGGAAAAATTTTCTTGGAATTTTCGAAATATGCACCTAATTTCCATCTCTCTCACCTCCCCCCCCCCTCTAAAAAAAAAACCTCCCATCCCCAGATTTTTCTGGGTACCAGGAAGATTTTCTCTGAATTTTCCAGAAAGTGTACGTCCTGGAAAATCATTTCCATACCCGGAAAATTCAGACTTAGGGATTGATTTTCTGAGAAAATTGCAATTCCCGCTATTGGAGAGTTCTAGTTAAGAGGGATTCCAGCTAACGGAGATATTACTGTGTACGGTACTATACTGTACGGTTCTTTCAACTTCCACACAACTGAAGATTTCAATAAATGTAATTTATACAGATTTTTTTTTTTAAACACACAAATGGGTATGACACAATTATAAGTATGGGCCCTGCATGAGTGCATGTGTATATTTTGACATCTGTATATACTGTAAACAGCTTGGTCACATATGTCCCAAAAATGCAAAATACTGAAGTGTACCAAATAGAATAGCAACATATGTCAGAAAACAATTTTACAGTTGAGATAAAAAAATGCTTTCCAGATTCACTGAATACAATATGATGTTTTCCTTATGACCTAACCAAACTCTCAACATAATATCACCTAAGACTAAAAAGATATTTTAAGTCAAAGCATAATCTTCCCTACACATTTCAGTCCTGAGAACTGTATTTGAAAATAATAACAGAGGTCTGATTAATATTTAGTACCTCAGGAAAATTACAATACTGTACTAGATAAACTTAAAACTATTACATTACCTCAAAATTGTTTAACACATGAGGAAAATACAATAAATGAGTCATATGGCAGTGAGTGTGAGTTTGTTAATCACTTAATCACCAAGAATTTATTGGGTAAACCTGCCAGATAGTGTTTGGCTGAAGAAAACTGAAAAATGCTTTGGTGGAAAATAAATTTCTGCCCAAACTTAACAATTCTCTTAATCTAAAAAAAAAAAAAAAAAAAAAAATATATATATATATATATATATATATATATATATATATATATATATATATATATATATATATATATATATATATATATATATATATATATATATATATATATATATATATATATCTATATATATATATATATATATATATATATATATATATATATATATATATATATATATATACAGTTAACCCTCACTTTACGCGGTTAATGTAACCCGGAGGGTCCCGCGTAAAGTGAGAAACGCGTAAAGTGAATAACATAACATATGGGATTAATTGAAATGGAGTCCGGGCCGATCCCCAAACTCCACTTTTTGACGACACACAACTATGTTGTAGTAAAAATATTATCTTAACTTTATGATGGTATGCACACACAATTAATAATTAAGAGAAATATCAATAATATTAGGTTTTTTAACACTTACATTAGTAGAAAAAATGGCTGGGCACACAGGGATGGGCGGTTGGTTCCGAGGCAGAGGGCAGATTATTGGCCCTCACCTGTGTCACTTGTATCAATTGTATCACTATCCACCACAGAGGCTTGCAGGGCCTCTTTGTCAAACTCCCCAAAGTCCATATAAGTCCATATCCTCACCATAATTATCACTATCACTGACTTGGGCCGGCTGTGGTGGGTGGCGGGTGAAGAACTGGTAATGTTTTGATGACTGGGCGACCTTGTGCGCACCATGTTTGCGCCGCTTACACAACATGGCGGATGGCGGGAGGTTTGGATCCAAAAATGGCGCGGCTAGCCAGCCGCTCTCCGCGTAAAGGGGTACAGGCACCGCGGAATGTGAGCATCCTGGTTTCCGGCAGGGCACGGCGTAAAGTGAGGGTTAACTGTAATAATAATAATACAGTGACCCCTCGTTTAACGAACACCTCGGTTAACGTAATTTCGATTAACGAACTGCCTTCCATAAGGATCTTCAATTCGGTTAACGAAAAAAAATTCGCTTAACGAACTTCTTACGAACCGACCTCAACATGTTTTCGCTTGCACTGACCGGGCAACCAGCTTTAGTATCAGTCCGCCAATACATTAATCGGTTCTAGGGCTTAAATTCCTTACTATTTTTGTAAATATCAAGAAGTTTATACTATTCAATAATTTTAAAAGTTTAATATTCAATTTTTTAGTCATTTTAACAATTATTGAACGAAATTGAAGGTAAAGTGACTAGTTTAATGCGCGGCATCCAGCCTCTTAACACAGCAAACAGGCGTCAGTCTCTCTGTTTTCACTGGAGGTAACATCTTGCTTGAGACTCTCTTCAACTAAATGCTTTTTTTCTGTGTTTCCAAGCAAATTATTGGTCATTTTGAAATATATTTTATATATTGACAATATATAATGCAGTGCAGCGTTGATTTAAAGAAAATAATCTTGAATTAAACCAGAGAGCTAAAATTTTATGGGTGAAATGGCACCATGGGGTGACTTCTCTTCCACCCCAATGCCTTCTCTTCTTCCTTCTCCTCCACCCCCATTCTAAATCCCATCATCATCATCATCATCCAGGAGCCTTC
Source organism: Homarus americanus (assembly GCF_018991925.1). Taxonomy (NCBI): domain Eukaryota; kingdom Metazoa; phylum Arthropoda; class Malacostraca; order Decapoda; family Nephropidae; genus Homarus; species Homarus americanus. Next base: position 13,427 of record NW_024742047.1, on the reverse strand, counting down.
TACATACACACCTCAAAGTAAGTGAACTTTTCTACCATTTTTGTTGAATTTAGGAAATTTTCGGTGAGCTGGAACCAATTACCCAAAAACCCATTGAAACAATGGTTTCGGTTAATTAACGAACGAACTTCTGGAACGGATTGAGTTCGTTAACCGAGGGCCACTGTATATATATATATATATATATATATATATATATATATATATATATATATATATATATATATATATATATATATATACTTCAATTTTTAGTCCATATAACATGCGGACTTTGAACATATAAACAACAACCTCACCAGCCAGGACTCGAACCCTCGACCTACTGTGTGAGACCAGGGAACGTTACCGACCATACCACAAGGACACTAAAAGCAGTTCTAGACTATGTTATATTTCACACAAAGCCTGTTCATTGAGCTGATGGCGCCGTGAACCTCCCGCTGGGAACTGCCCGTGCCGCTTATGTGGATGTCAGTAGCATTATATATATATATATATATATATATATATATATATATATATATATATATATATATATATATATATATATATATATATATATATATATATATATATATATATATATATATATATATATATATATATATATTTTTTTTTTTTTTTTTTTTTTTATATATATATATATATATATATATATATAAATATATATATATATATATATATATATGTATATATATATATATATATATATATATATATATATATATATATATATATATATATATATATATATATATATATATATATATATATATATATATATATGCAAGTAAATCACTGTAGGTGCGCGTGATCTAGGTATATGCTGGCGGGTTGAGGTGTTGATTGTATGTAGAAGTCCGCGTGCTTTATTGGGCTAATGAAATATATATGGATCCTCGTGTTTCGAAGCCGGATTTGGTAAAACCACCTACGTGATACGGGTGGTCCCCATTAGAGGTTCACGGCGCCATAAGCTCGTTGAACAGGCTTTGTGTGAAATATAACAAAGTATAGGACTGCTTTTGTATCCTGGTGGTCCAGCGGTTAGCGTTCCTCGGTCACAGTCATAGGCTAGTGGGCCGTGGGTTCGAATCCTGGCGGGTTGAGGTGTTGATTGTATACAGTATTACCCCGCCTCTCTGAACTACTTACGTACCCCTGTATTTTCCCACTTGGACCTGACACTTCCTTGACTGCTGGACGTGTGCCTGACATTCACCCCTTGTTTCCTCCCTGAACCATTGAATGTGTGCCTGAAACTCCCACTTGAACCTGTTTACCCGTGCTTGATAATCCCTCTTTAGGTCTCCGAACTCCTCTCTCAGCTGTACCAAGGTCTCGTGGCTGTCTCTCTTCCTCCTCATTTTTATCTCTACTGTCAAGCCTAACCAACTCAATCCGGGCACAAGGATGAGCATCAGTGCGAGTTCAATCCCTACCATTACTAACTAACACATGATGGCGTTCATTATCCCAACCACAGAACTATCAGTCACGACATTAAAAACTACGCTCTGCTACCATTTGTAACCGGTCGGAATTTACTGGACTTTAATTTCTCACTTGACTTGGGGTTTATTAAAGATTGTTAGATGGTAATTGCAGTGGAAGCGCCCCTTTGAGAAAAATCCCGAGCCAGCACAAGAACACTTAAATCTACTAAACAAAATGAATTGTCCGTGACCCGTGGAAGGATAGCGTCTGTGATTGGGATGAATGAGACACACTGTAAAATTTACACTTATATTCCCTCCAACACTACAAACACAATCAAATAATGGTACACCAATATGCGCACCTCTTAACTTGAACTTAAAACACTACTCTGGGGAATAAAAGTTATACATGATATTGAAATTATTAGAAACTCAGGCAACAATATATTTAAAGTATTAAGAAATGCTGCTTGCACACATGAAACAGGCCTTAAGGGCTTTCAACAAAATTATATCACCCCAACAGATGCAAACTTCCTAACCTAACTTAACCACTACTCTGGGGAACAAAGGTTACACCTGAGATCGGAATTATGAAGAAAAATTAGATGCGTTAAAAGAATTAAATCACAGTATCATTCTGGTTCCACTTAGTGACACAAACATTCAAAAAACAATACTATCAAAATTATTTAAGAAATATTAAACTACACACGTACACCCGTAATAAGGGAGTAAAATGTTCCTCTAGGTATCCCCTAGACTCCTGGTCTCAGTGTGTGACCATTAATTTACTCAGATTGCCTCAGTGTACTCTCAGTGCGTCCATGGGCGGGAAGAGAGAACGCCCGCAGGTGACTATGGCCAGTAGGTAATACTTCTAGCTGACCGAGGGCACGTGGTGTTATGAACCCACGTGGTAAGAACTGATCACCCAATGCTGATGCTGGTCCCGTGTCGATATAGTTGTCGGGAGCACTCGTCCACTCAAGAGATCCTTTGCTACCCACTAACCAGTGACAAGCCTACACTGATCGTTCCAACGGCGACAATCGCCAATCCTCAATTATCACGGCAGTCAATCTCTCAGTCAATTTCTGGCAGTCAAACTCGCGGTCAAGTGGGTTCTGACGGAAACCCTGAAATGAACTCAATGTTAGCTCTTGTTAACTTTATCACTGCCCTATCTAAACCCTGTCTGAGATCGAATGAGACTTACTTGTTATACTGCAATAGCGCAACACAGGTGACTAGACCACGTGACTATTTCTGTGGACGGACGCGCAGGGATGTCCTGTAGGTCCAATCGCTTTCACGTGACTGAGAGAGAGCCCGCCTCGTGTCCTCTCAAGGCGTTAGCTTAGGCCTACGTGACATATTTTCCGCCTAACTAACAACTCCTTGGGACACCCGTAACATTATTCAGACTGATAAACGATCTATAATAATTTCAAATACAATAATAGTCCCTTAACTTCATAAATCGCATCATTATTAATTCGGCAAATTACATTTAATATCATATAGGCCTAGTTCCACAACCTCTCACTACGTGCGGGGAGCGCTCTCTTCCCTCAGACGACCTTGAAAGCTCAGTATCGCCAATGGCGCGGCGTTTGAAATTACACTGAAATTTCTGAATATTACAATTAACCCCCCTAAAAAAAAGACACCACTGTCCTCATGTGCTGAGAAAAACATGCATACGACCCCCCTAAAAAAATTTTCTAAGAAACTGCATCTCACCCCTTCAGCGTGCTAAACGCAGCATTCCAGTCTTCTCTTCTCCCTCCCGCTAACATATATATATATATATATATATATATATATATATATATATATATATATATATATATATATATATATATATATATATATATATATATATATATATATATATATATATATATATATATATATATATATATATATATATATATATATATATATATATATATATATATATATATATACAGTATATATACAGTATATATATATATGTTGATAACTACAAGGAAAGAAGAAACACGAAGTTTCTAAGCGCTGTAATTCACATCTTTCATCCGTTCTTCAGGATTTATTGACCAGTCTCCAAAACTGGGCCACCAACAACCATGTCACCATCAACCATACCAAGACCATGGTTATGCACATCAACCTCTCCTCCGACATTGTCCCACCTCCTTCCATTACCCTAGGTCCGAACACACTCCAGGTTGTAGATTCCACAAAGCTCCTCGGCGTCACCATAGACAACAAACTAAATTGGAAACCACACGTCAGTGAAGTTGTCAAATCCTCCAGTTTCCGTCTCCACCTGCTCCGCCGACTCAAGTCCCTCGGAGTTCCTGCACACGAGCTCCTCAGTGTATACACAACATTCATACTTCCCAAGCTCACCTATGCCTCCCCACCTGGTCTTCCTCCCTAAATGCCACACAACGTAAACACCTAGAAAAAGTGCAAAAGAGGGCATGCAAGATTATTCTCTCCCCTTCCTACTCCACATATCAAGAAGCGCTCAACACACTGACCCTTTCGACTCTCACTGACCATCACCACGGCCTCATCTGCAAATTTGGTAAGAAGTTTCTACACCATCCCCGACACCGGCCCCTACTACCACCTGAGATCCCCTGTCCGAGAATTGCTGTTCGACACCACAACCGCATCCAGCCCATACGTGCACGAACTGATCGCCATAAGAACAGCCCAGTCCCAACCATTGTAAAAATTATCAATAACATGTAATAAATCAGTGTATTCACTCCCAGTAAACACTGCTCCCTACACTGTCACTATGTTGAAATGAACTGTATTTTGAGCTGATCCCCATCTAAGTTACTATATGTCTTATTTGTGTCACTTATGTCACTTGTATATTATTTGTAATTCGTAACCCATTCCCCAAATATGTAACTGTATATTTTCAGCCTTCTGGCTGCCAAGCTCTTTCAATAAACCGTTAATTATTATTATTATACCACATATGAAATAGTCCATCCGTCTGTATGAATAAGTCCGACACTTTCCCATACAGTGACACCCCCACCCCCCACCCCCCTCCCCCCAATGCCGAAGAAATTTAGGTCATCTCATCCCCCCCCCACCAAGTCATCTCCTGTCTTGGGCTCCACACATCGCCTCTACTCGTCCATCTGTCGTCACTTCCTAGGCTTTTATATGTATGATCTTTGTCCTATTTTCTTCATTTGGGAGGAATTCTCTCTCCAGTCTGGCCCAGCCGAGGCAGAGTACAACGACAAGGTTTCCTAAGACGGTACTTCCCGGTCTACAAGAAAGAATAAAAATAATACAAAAATTCCCTCGACACACCTCCGGCTTAAGAATTCCGAAAACTCTCAAAACATATTTTGTTCACACCAGCTTATCCCACGCCCGTACGTCTACAGCGTGAGGGAGGGAGGGAGGGCGGTATACGCTGACTCCTTTGTATTCGGAGTCGTGATTCCTCCGAAAGTTTATTCATGAATACCAGATTAAGCTGAGATTAAGTACAAAGAACAGGGGCGATGTTATTCATGTGGTGACGGTGTCATAATGGGGTGCCTTGCCTTACGTCTTCCGTTCTCTTATAATGAAGTGAATCCCTAGGAGACAGAACTGAGGAAATGCGATGAATACCATTGGGTGGACGAGAGGTGACTCAGGAACAAACCAGCCAGCCTTAAGACAGAAGCCGTTCCACCATCACGTATACCTTACACCTCCTAAGCTGTTGAAGAACTACACATACCTGTGATAGGGGACAAAGTGTAAGAGTCAGTGTAGCAAGAATACACAGGATGGAAGGCACACTTTATATACAGTTCATTAGAAAAAAAAGATATTAAGGTTTTCTTGATAGGGTACTGTAATCTTGTCCAGTTGAAAGAGTTCTGGAGGAGAGTACATAGGGTTCTCACAGGACAAAGGGGCAAGTATCTTCCCGTCTCAGTGAGGGAAAGTTTTGAAGTCTTCAGAAGAGGAGGAGAAAGGTGAGGTGATGCATCTTTTATTAGAGACCTCCACCACTGCACTGTAAAACGATATTGGGCTTTCTCCTCCAAGGGGAATTTTGGTCTGGGTAAACATATCACTTGATTTTTCTTTATATTTGTAGGTTAGGTTAGGTTAGGTTAGGTTAGGTTAGGTTAGGTTAGGTTAGGATAGGATAGGATTGACTTTCTGTGAGTATTTTCAAACACTGGTCCCTATAGTACGTTGGTCTGTCTCGCCAGTGTAATTTAATGGTCATGGGAAACTTTTGATCACTGGAGTATGTGACATAGTCGTTTCGCTTCGCTGCGGTATATCTTAAGGAACACCTGACCATAACCTGTGAAATATATTATTTGTTTTAATTCCTTGTCACCATAATTCTGGCAAAGACCAACACACACACAAACACAAACTCACACACACACACACACACACACACACACACACACACACACACACTCAGAAAGGAAGAATATATTGTACACATATAAAAACAAAAGAAAATAGACGTAGTTTCCATGGTTGTTGAGGCAGATATAAAGAAGGAAGTCTTATCACTTGTAATAAATGATCGAATCCTCTAGGAAAGAAATGGTCTGGTCTTTTATAAGGGATCGAACTTAAAAGCTCATCTTACGCTGTTCCAGAGTTATGGAATGGAAAATCTTTTCAAACAGCAATCGAGGAAAGATATAACGTCGCCTAAAATATCGCTACGGCAAGATACTTTCTCTGCCTAGACATCACATTGAAGGAAGAACAAATTGTCGATGAGAAATGGGGTGTGTGTGTGTGTGTGTGTGTGTGTGCGTGCGTGCGTGTGGGTGTGTGTGTGTGTGTGTGGGGTACCTGTGTGTGTGTGTGTGGGGTGCCTGTGTGTGTGTGTGAAGTCTGTGTGTGTGTGTGTGTGTGTCTGTGTGTGTGTGTGTGTGGTGTGTCTGTGTGTGTGTGGGGTGTGTGTGTGTGTGTGTGTGTGTGTGTGTGTGTGTGTGTGTGTGTGTGTGTGTGGGGTGTCTGTGTGTGTGTGTGTGTGTGTGTGTGGGGTGTGTCTGTGTGTGTGTGTGGGGTGTCTGTGTGTGTGTGTGTGTGTGTGTGGGGTGTGCTCTGTGTGTGGGTGTGTGGGTGTCTGTGTGTGTGTGTGTGTGTGTGTGTGTGTGTGTGTGTGTGTGTGTGTGTGCAAGGCAGAGTATCTCGTCAACAGCCAATATAAGAGTTATTAAAGTAAGTTTCATAAAGGTGTAAAGACTCTGAGACAAGACCACGCAGAATAAAACACTGGTGAATCTTTTCTTCTTCCGAATCCAATTTGAAGTTCACAAGATTCAAAATCCCTAACTTCCTCTTTTTCCCTCCAGTCCTTCACCACTACGTCCCCTACCCTTCCCCACCACCACACCCCTACCCTCCCCCACCACCACGCCTCTACCCTCTCCCACCCCTCCTAACCTCCGGCCCTCTTTCCCCCACCGACCCTCCTTCCACCACCCCTCCTTCCACCGCCCCTCCTTCTCCCGGCCCTCCTTCTCCCGGCCCTCCTTCTCCCGGCCCTCCCACCCCACCTCTTCCCCCACCCTCCTAACCCCTGGCCCTCCTTCCCCCACCCTCCTTCCCCTGCACCCCCTCCTACCCCCGGCCCTCTTCCACCTCCCTTCCACCGACCCTCCTTCCACCACCCCCTCCTTCCACCACCCCTCCTTCTCCTGGCCCCTCCCTCCTCCCGGCCCTCCTACCCCACCTCTCCTCTTCCCCCCCCCACCCCTCCCACTCCCCCAATTCCTCTCCTCTCCCCCACCTCTCTCCTTCCCCACCCCTCCTTCCCCCACCTCTTCCACTGACCTCCTTCCACCACCCCTCCTTCCACCCACCCCTCCTTCTCCCGGGGCCCTCCTTCCCCACACCCCTCCTACCCCCCACCTCTCCTTCCCCACCCCCTCCCACCCCCACCTCCTCTCCCCCACCTCTTCCCCCACCCCTCCTTCCCCCACCCCTCCTTTCTTAAGAACAACAAATAAGTGAGAAAACAAATATCGGAGTTATGAGGAAACTTGTCTCTCACTCTATCATTGAACCGTGTCCAAGAATCATTGAATGAATAATCTATGTTGGACTCCTGCGACACCAGCCGAGGGAAGGAGGAGAACCTGGTAAAGTGGGAGAACAAGTTTGAGGAGGGAATTTTAATTTTAGAGGCCCTGAGGCTGCACACTTTCTCCTACCTCGGCCATTAAGTTTGACGAGGGTGAAAACTTTCCATAAAAAGTGGTGGAAAAAAAAAGGACACGTCTGTTTCCTTTTGTAGACTCACTCGGAAGGTAGTGTGAGATGTGCCCCAGTGTTTGTGTCTCTCTAGCGGAGTTGGATATTAATATAAGTCTCGCCAGGAGAAGTAATATTTCTTCTATGTCGGTGTTGAAGGAATTGTTTATACTCTCGGAGGATTTAGACGTGTGTGTGTGTGTGTGTGTGTGCGTGCGCGCTTTTATTGTTTTTCTGTGCGTGTTTAATAAGCATATTCTCTTTACGAAACTAACCTGGAAATAATTTACTCCCTCCTTAAAACATTTTTGTTATCTATTCAACAATTTCAAGCGAGAAAAAAAAATACCTCTTCAAAAAATCCTTGATTACTTAGCCAGCATCGGGAATATATATTTTTTTCTTCCCACTAGAGAGCTTCACTTTTAAGGTGGGTAATCTGGCTTCTCCAGATCGAAGCTTCATTTACGGTCATCCCTCATAAAAGATGCAGCTTCTTCAATCTTACTAGAGAGAGAGAGAGAGAGAGATTTTTTCGATGCAGTCAGGAAATTTCTCGAAATGGGAGAAATGTTTAAGATATTTCGTTAGTTTTTGACAGACCTTTTTCAGAACCTTTACGCCTGACTAGTTTTTATCAATGTAGCTACTGCTATTGGTGAAACACACACGCGCACACAAACACACACACACACACACACACACACACACACACACAGAGCCCTATGTATGCCCATGTGTGTTTATGCACTTTTCATAAGGACATACATGACCTCTGGAATTGCGCACCTCGACCAAATGCCACGATTAACTACGTCACAGAGAACATATATAGGTATAACTACGTGATCACAAAAATAGTCATCTCACTAGTCTGTCTGTCCATCAACCACGTAGCAGATAGTCACTATGGTCTTATAACCACAGCACACACAACAACATCCACACACACACACGTTTCTTAAGGCTGTGTATACATGCGAGTCTGTGTATACTCACATTCACTATACATACAACCTAGACCTCAGACCACAAAGTATTTTTTTTTCATCTTCCTTGTCAGACACTTTATTGACTTCTCATTATTAAGTGTTTTCTTCCTTTACTCAATTCACGCTCAAAAGAGGTTAAAATTTATTTCCAAACGTTAATTTATTTTAGGAACGAGGAGTGGATATATACGCCTTGAATTTCCCACCAAAGTTTTACCGTAGTTGGTAGGAGTTGGCGGTGATGAACCCGTTGACCCACTGCGCATTTGTCTTCAGAGTATTGCTAGCCTTTCCAGCACCTAAAGTGAATGCTCATACCTGCCTTAACTTAAAAATCATCTGTGTAATTTTCTCCTTAATTACTAGCTATGTACTTCAGACTCCAGTACTTTAAGCTAAGCACCTAACACCTTCAGGACCTTCATAATAATGTGTGTTTCTTTCCTCTTCATTATCCTTAAATTGTACTAGAAACTGTCCACTTAACATCTAGTTATGTCCTTCACTAGCAAAGCTATTTTGGTGTTATTTATACACACAGCCACACCTTCCCTCCTTCCCTCACACCCTCTCCTCTCTCAAACCAAGAGAGGAGTGCACTTCTTGACACGAGGACTGCTGAGACAACTACCTCAACAAAATGATCCCTTGTCTCACACGACCTTCCCTTCGGGGTGACCTGAGGAGTTTTAGGGTCGCTGGGTGATATGAGAGGGACGATGATGATAAACTTGCCCGGAGACTGACGCACCAGGAGGGCCTCAGTGTGTTCTCCCTACAGCCACAGAAAGACGCGTTCAGGCAAGGAAGCATTTTTGTGCCTCACCGACGTAGTGAAATTATCTCTTTATATATTACTATGAAGAATCACGACCTATTGAACAGATTGAATTAAAATGAACCACGTTGAAACAAAATTATAAAAAACTTGAAAAATTATGTATTATCATTAGAGAAAAAAAATGCGAACCAGATCTCTTTTTTAAACTTCAATATCTGTATTTACGAAGATGGTGACATAACTGCGTCTTAACATTCAAGGTCTTTAAGCTTTATCAAAGCTATATCATTCATAAGACATCATCAATATTAAAACTTTATACAGCTCTCTGGTCTATGTGATAAAATAAACATCTCAGGTTATATTACAGGTTTATTAATGTGTTTCTGCCGCTGGGTTATTATATCATCGTCAGGTCGAAGTATTTGGTGGTCGAGGTAGAGTAATATAATAAACCCTTATACTGAATGTAGACTTCAATGAGGAATATTAGGGATGAGGATATAGTTGTTCATTGTTTAAATATAATTAATATAAGGTTGGCTCGAGAATGGACGCTATCTTGTAACATGAATGAAAAATAGGAAATAATTAAGTTTATTTTAGAACACGAACTTTAGTCAGGTGCTGAAACCTTGACCACTTAACTGCTATTACAAGACATTGATTGGTTTTTACTTTCAGCCGTATGTGTGCGTGTGTGTGCGTGCCGGTAAATTCTTTGGTTTTATAAATATATACTTTTTTCTTTTGTCGCTATTCTTGACTTGGAAATATTTCTTGAGAGACAAACATCACCAGATTTACAACAGGACGATGATAACTGAAGGAATTACTGTGGAAAGGGGAAAATGTTTTTATCTAAACTGCAGTGGTGCGTTACAGGGAACATTCTCCTCTTGTGCTCTATTCCAGGGACAATGGAACCTCCACCTCCCTCTCCTCCTTCCTAGTGACACCAAGCAAGAGATGACCCTCTGTGTGCTTTCTTCCCAGTATACACAGGAAATTTACCCCCGCTTTTAACTTTCTTTTTTTTTTTTCCTTTTTTTATATATAATCCAGGAAATACCCCGAGTGTGTTTTCTCCCTGGATGTAATAAAGGAAATGATGATGAGGTATTTCTCTCTCACCAGATTACACAGGAAATAGCTCCTCGAATAATACGGTTAAATGCCCCTCCCCACTCCTCCCCCTCTCTCTCTCTTATACTGGGGAGAGAATGCAAGGAATAAGCTCTCACTCTCACGCCTTCTTTGTGCTGTAACGCGTGAATGACCTTCTCTATGCCTCTTTTATGTACAAACGCCCCACCTCCTCTCCTCCCTCCCCTGCCTTTCCCTCCCCTGCCTCTCCCTCCCCTGCCTCTCCCTCCCCTGCCTCTCCCTCCCCTGCCTATCCCTCTCCTGTCTCTCCCTTCCCTGCCTCTCCCTCCCCTGCCTCTCCCTCCCCTGCCTCTCCCTCCCCTGCCTCTCCCTCCCCTGCCTCTCCCTCCCCTGCCTCTCCCTCCCTTGCCTATCCCTCTCCTACCTCTCCCTTCCCCGTCTCTACTTATCCCTCCAGTGTATATGATGGAGGAAATGTCTCTCACCTGTACTCTTAACTCCTGAACGATCCTGGTCTTGTCTTTAGTAGTGTCCTTTAGCAGTGTCCTTTAGCAGTGTCCTTTAGCAATGTCCTTTGCAGTGTCCTTTATCAGTGTCCTCAGCAGTGTCCTTTATCAGTGTCCTTTAGCAGTGTCCTCAGCAGTGCTTTTTTCCTATCACCTGTGCGGAAAAGATCTCAAGCACCGTTTATGCTGCACTTAAGAGGCTGAGAAGAGAGAAAATATCACTATTTATTCTCCCTCTCTTTACCTTCCTTCCTAAGACCACACTGGGAAAATCCTCTGCTGTATTTTCTTTCATGTCGAGTACAATAAGCCTTGTGAACGAGGCCGTGTAATGTGTTCAAAAGGTAACTCGATGCCGCTCCTTGAACTTCCGTATGTGTGTGTGTGTAGGTTTGCGTGTGTGTGTGTGTGTGTGTGTGTGTGTGTGTGTGTGTGTACGGGACCTTGTATTTATGGCTGCAGATATCACAAAAGGGTCATGTTACCTGTGTCTATGGCAGCACCAAATCTTCACTTAATCATTTCTACAATTTCTCTGTAGTATTTTCTTTAACGTCAAATCTAAAAAAAAAACTCATTCTCCCCCCCTAAGGACCACTTGTGCGCCACTTTGCTCACTGAGGCGCGCCACAAACATGCTGACAGTAAATCGATGGCACGCGACGCGAAAACTGACTGGCGGGCATAAGAGAGGCGCGTGATCATTGTTAACGTGTGTGTGGGTGGAGGGTGGGGTGGGGGTGTGTGTGTGTGGGGTGGGTGTGTGTGTGTGTGTGTGTGTGTGTGTGTGTGTGTGTGTGTGTGTGTGTGTGTGTGTGTGTGTGTGGCTCACCTGTGTATGTGTGTATGCTTGACGTCAAGGAGGAAGAACATTCTCTCTCTCTCTCTCACGTGTCATTAACTCGTATCATAAAATCAGCGCCAGCAAAGGCAGTCAATCTCCGCCTAGTGTTTTCCTTCCCTAACAACACCCTCATAATAGGGTGTGTCATAGGAGGGAAGATCAGCTAAAACTAATGGCTCATCACTTTTTGGGTAGATTTTAGTGTATATAAACAGAAAATAATTTCAGTTTCAATATTTTGCAACCTTTTGCTAGGTAAATTTTAGCGTGAAATTTATCGAAAATCTAACGTACAGCTGCATTAGTGCATTACAATTAAATAATGAACATTGCTTTCTGATTTCATTCTTTAACAACCCAACTAACAATATTTTTTTCTGTTTCAGATTCTGATGCATTTATAAGTTGATAATATTTGCGATGGCTGCTTGTGTCAGGACGAGGAACCAAAAATCCAGCCATCTCAGTCACTATCTTGGGTCTGGGAGAGAGCCCTGAAGTCGGAGCTGCTTTCTAAAGCATTGAGATGCTTTGAGATACGGTGTTTTGAATCCAGGCAACCAGTGAAAAGAACCAAAACTTACATTAAACAAAGATACGCTAGTGATATGACCAAAGCTGTCTTGCTAATAGTACAATTTCGGCTAACGCTCGCTCCAAGCCTCCAGTCATAACAAGTCGTGAAGAAGATTAGTGAGAGATCACATTAGTTGGGAAAAGGCAAGAGATATCTCTCTTGGAGAGGAAAATTGTGTTATAGAATAGCTTAAGTACAACTGGACCAGTTATTTGACATAATTACTTGCAAGTGCCCAATTGTTCTCTGTCCTGAGTTTGGATGCGATCGTGACTGTAAACCCGAGGCCCACATCTCCTGTATTTGCAAGCGTGAACTGAAGATTCCTGTGATCGAACTGGCATTTGTCAAAGCACAGAGAGAGAAGACTGGCAGTATAGGGGCTCTCATGATTTCTAGCCAAGATATTCTGGAGTCCAAGAGACAGGAGGCTGCCACAGAGAGACAGAAGAGGAGAAGAGTTGCCGAGGAAAAGAGACTTGAGAAGGCCCAGGGTGAGGTAAAAAGGCTGATGATTGGAGTCAAGCTGATTCAGAGTTTAATGACTTCTCAAGTGCTGATCTGGAGGCGACCAGGAAAGAATGGTGACTTTGTCCCTAACCCAGAAAAATAATAATGATCCCAAACTGTGCATAAGATTCGAAATAGGAAAGATATCCCGAGCATAGCTCTGGCCAGCATGCACCACCACACTGGTCTCAGAGAAACTGCAGAGATAGCAACAGCTGCCTGGATTGACGGTGGTTTGATAATACCTGATGATGTTCACCTGGTGATAGATCATAACAAAGTAAGGAGAGCTCAGGAGAAACTTGTCAGCAACCTAGAAGAGGAGTTTGATAAGGGGATAAGAGAAAATGGAATCAATTGTTTGTTCTTTGATGGGAGAAGGGATGACACTAAAGTGTTCATGAAAGTTG
>NW_024742046.1:0-12368 GCF_018991925.1 Homarus americanus | reverse complement strand
ACTTTTAACTATATTCTAAATCCCTAACTCGTAACAAATGGCGACCGTGACAGGATCCGACCTTAAGTACCATATTCCTTCCCCCCCCCTTGTTACTCAGTGTAAATTATTCCTTCCAGTCACTTCTGTAAACAATTGCTTTACGGTGGTTTAAAGTTACCTTCATATGTGTGTGCATATATTGGTATTACCGTACAGTAAGAGTGACAGACGTAGGATATTAGGTTCCAAGTGTCATAAGGCTTACCTGTTATTACACGTGGCAGTCGTGTAGTAAGTCTTATCGAGTGTAGGGAAGAATCCGGATCTGTTTAATGCCGTACCCTCGCTCCAGAGTAGGCTGTTCCATAGTCACTAGTTTAGGGTGAAGTGATATCTTGGGACGCCCCGCTCTACCAGGACCCCATAATTATAACGCCTCAATTATTGTTCTTCTCATTATCTCATTCGGGGTCAATAATCAAGTAACTTAAGGGTTGTTAATCCGGATCCTTATATAAATGCCGTAATACGCCCTTCCCCTTTCAAGTATCTCAGGGTTGTTAATCCGGATCTTTATATAAATGCCGTAATACGCCCTTCCTTTTTCAAGTATCTCAGGGTTGTTAATCCGGATCTTTATATTAATGCCGTAATACGCCCTTCCTGTTTACGCAAGGGTTGTTAATCCGGATCTTTATATAAAATGCCGTAATACGCCCTTCCTGTTTCAAGTATCTAAGGGTTGTTAATCCGAATCTCTATATTAATGCCGTAATACGCCCTTCCCCTTTCAAGTCTCTTATCCTTATCTAAGGATCTTATCAGAAGAACAATATTCATAAGTGTAATTTCCCTAGGTATAACTTGGTTAGTTTCCGGGACTTTCTGGTTAACCACTGCCGTGATATTTTCTAGGGTAATCCACTTATCTTATCTTTTGACCATTAATTAATTTATCTAGGTTTTCTTAATGGCCACCTCAGGATTTGTTAAACTTGGTAGTCCTGGAGGAGTGGAAGAGCAAGATACCATTTCACATCTTGAAGCATGTGGAGGATCGTGGAGAGGTTAATTTAGGACGTGCTGCTGAGCTGGCTGATGAGTACGCCTTGCTGGTGGAGTCACTGTGCCGTAGGGAACGTGGTACTTTCCGACATGTTAGGTCCTCCTCTGATGATAACCTTGGGGACGTGAGTGGTAGGTCGAAAGGTCCCACACCTACCCCCCCTGATGCAACCAAGTTTTATTGTTCTTACTGTAAAAACCCAGGCCATACGATCCAGACTTGTAAACACCCAAAGTGTCGAATTGCTAAAAGTAGTTCCCTGGATCCCAAATCCAAAACAATAGCAACCACCAATGTGGAAAGGCCCCATCAGGATCTCTTCTCTTCATTCACCTATGGGGAAAAATTTCAATCATAGAGGGGTCTCGTTCTTTCCCTATTCGTATACTACGTGATACGGGCGCAGCACAATCTATCCTCCTGTTTAACGTCATTCCTCATATATCTACCGCATTTACTAATGAGAGTGTTCTAATTTCAGATCTCTCATCCCATTCTTCCTATCCTTTAGCTAAAGTGCACCTCCAATGTCCCTTGATTACTGGGGAAGTGCAAATAGCCATTAGGAAAGACCCAATTGCCTGTGAGAGGCATTCATTTATTATTGGGTAATGACTTGGTAGGAGATCTAGTGGTTCCCAACATAAAGACAGTCGACTCTCCCTTACCTGTCAACTCCACCACTGACCTTGAAGAAACTATTCCTCACCTTTTCCCATCTTGTGCTGTCACCCGGTCACAGAGTGTGCGAAATGGGCCCTCTGCATCTAAAACCACCTCCAATATCTTCCTACCCACAGAAGATCTGTACAATAAGACCATTAGTAGGGATGAGCTCATTAAAGCCCAACAATCTGATCCATCTGTGTTCAAACAGGTGATGAAAGACCTCAGTGTGGACCATTGTACATCTTCGGCTTACCACCCACCATCCCAAGGTTGCTTGGAACGGTTCCATCAAAACTTTCAAATCAATGCTAATAAACTATCTTCCTTCAACTATATAGTCCATAATCCTGATCGCCGAAAAGATTCACAACTTGTTTACATTAATCTCATGAAACTTTACCATTCCAGGCAGTCAGAGGAAGACATCCCAGAGGCTATAAGCCAACCTGTATTGCATACGGTTTTGTCAGGGCCGGAGCCGGAGACAGATGACATGGATCTATTGGAGAATTTAGACTTCCCTCTACCTAAAGAAAACCCTGCTAACAGTCACATACTCAACAACTTGGATGAGTATTATTCTGTTCTGAATCCATCTCAAGCAAAAGATCTCACTAAGTTATTATCAACATTTCCTAAAGTCACGTCATACCTCCCAGGGTTTTGCAATATACTTAAACATCATATTAAGCTAATCTCAGATGATGTGCAACCCATTAGGCAATCAGCCTATCGATTAAATCCACAAAAAAGAGAGATTATGAAAAAGGAGGTAGACTTTTTGTTAAAACATAACTTAGCTGAGCCTAGTACCTCCCCCTGGGCTTCACCTTGCCTTCTCATTCCAAAACCCGATGGCACTTTTCGTTTCTGTACCGATTATCGTAAAGTGAACCAGGTCACTGTCCCAGACTCCTACCCTTTACCTTTGATTGAAGATATAATAGAGAGCATAGGCTGTGCAAAATTTATCAGTACCGTGGACCTGTTGAAAGGATATTATCAAGTGGGACTCACGGATAGGGCAAAAATAATCTCGGCATTTATAACTCCATTTGGTCTTTTTCAATATTTGGTTATGGCATTTGGCTTTTCTAATGCTCCGGCCACATTCCAGAGGGCCATCAACTACCTAATTCAGGACCTAGGTGGGACGTTCGCTTACCTGGATGACTTGGTGGTGGTGTCGGACGGCTGGGACGAACATCTGGTGCGTTTGGAGATACTGTTTGCACGACTGCAAGAGACTGGATTCACCATAAACCTGGCTAAATCTTTTTTTGGCCGGGCCTCAGTGACTTACCTGGGACATATCGTTGGGCATGGTATGGTGAGACCCAAGGACGCAAACGTTAAAGCCATCTTATCCTTCCCCACTCCAAGGACGAGGAAGGAACTCATGCGCTTCCTGGGGATGTGCGGCTACTACCGTCGGTTCTGCAGTAACTTCTCCAGCGTGGCCGGACCCCTCACAGACCTTACCAGTTCTGCGGTCCCTTACATCTGGAACCAGAGGTGCGACCAGTCTTTCCACAGCCTCAAAGCCTTCCTTGCCTCCAAGCCTGTAGTCCACCCCCCTGACTACACCTTGCCCTTCCATCTGCAAATCGACGCTAGTGGTGTCGGAGTTGGGGCTGTGCTCCTACAACCCGACCCAACCACTGATGTCCTCCACCCTGTGGCATACTACTCCGCCAAGTTGAAAAAACATCAGACCAACTACTCGACCATAGAAAAGGAGGCAATAAAGAAGTTTGAATGTTACCTCCAGTCTTACCCACACACAACCCTAGTCTTCACCGACCATAACCCACTCACGTTCATCCAAACCAACAAGACCTCCAACCAGCGAATCCTCCGCTGGGCTCTCCTCACCCAGCCCTATAATCTACAAGTCCGGCACATAAAGTGGGTGGACAACCTGATTGGGGACTCCTTATCCCGAGCTCCAGTGGAAATGCAGCAGCTACTCTCCAGACGCACCAGGTGATCACCTCCTTCGCGCCCGCGCTATGGAGGTCTTTGGAGGGGGGGTGTGTTACGAACCACTCCACCAATTGTCATGATCTACCTACCCAGCACTACGAACCACGCCATCTATTGTCCTGATCTACCTACCCAGCACCACGAGCAACGCCATCTAGGGACGAGACACGAGTATGACTCGTCTTAGTTACCACTCCGGGGTTTCCCTTCTCCATATCCTGGTTGTTGCGTCACTTCCTCCAAGTCTTGTTTGTCAGCTCGAGTTCGAGGAGAGAGCACTACACTCTGGGAAGTGACCACAGGATCACCTATCCTCTAAACCTACGGCACAGTGACTACCTACCGTCTTCTACAATACTCAGCCTTGCTCGTCAGCCATCTCAGCTCCTCACTTAAGTATTTGTAATCTTGTATTGCCCCTCCCCGCCTCCACCTTGCTTCACGATTGTTTTATGTTGTATTAATATGTATATACTGTTAATGTTTAGGTTAAGTATGGTTAAGGGTAATTTATAGGAAGCTGAATATTTTGTTAAGGAATTCATGGTACTTTATTATACACAACGAAAACTCGCATCCTTTGTCTACCCTTTTATAGTCCGATTGTCTTTGTTTTTTTATTGTTGTTACCTGTTGGGATCTGGGTAGACTTTTAACTATATTCTAAAGCCCCAACTCGTAACAGTATTAATGTAACTGAGTATTAATGTGACTGTGTGTTGATGTATCTATGTGTTGATGTGACTGTATTAATGTAAATGACTGTGTATTAATGTGACTGACTGTGTTGATGTGACTGTGTATTAATATGACTGTATGTTGATGTGACTATGCGTTAATGTGACTGCATGTCGATGTGACTGACTGTGTTTTGATGTGACTGTGTGTTGATTTGACTGTATATTGATGTGACTGTGTGTTGATTTGACTGTATATTGATGTGACTGTGTGGTAATGTGACTAACAGTGTGTTGATGTGACTGTGTATTGGTGTGACTGTGTGTTAATGTGACTAACTGTGTGTTGATGTGACTGTGGGTTGATGTGACTGTGTGGTAATGTGACTAACTGTGTGTTGATGTGACAGTGTATTGATGTGACTGTGTGGTAATGTGACTAACTGTGTGTTGATGTGACTGTGTATTGATATGACTGGGTGGTAATGTGACTAACTGTGTGTTGATGTGACTGTGTGTTGATGTGACTATGTATTGATGTGACTGTATGGTAATGTGACTAACTGCGTATTGATGTAACTGTGTATTGATGTGACTGTGTGGTAATATGACAGATTTTGTTTTTTGTGACTGTTCACGGCGTGGCCCCCTCCGCTCATCCGACGGCAACTTCCAAATTAAAGAAAAGAAGGCATCCGTCAGTGCTGGAAAGAGCACTACCATTCGCTGCTCAACCGAAACACTGATGTGGATGTCCTGACTACCCAGCAGGTTCCTCAGCACCCATAGATGATCCACCTCAACTATCCTCCATCCCTGGATGAGGTAGATACTACCATCAGGCAGATGAAAAATAACAAAGTTACAGGGTCTGATAGAATCCCAGCAAAGGTATATAAATCGAAAGGACCTTTGCTTATCAGCCATCTCCCCTCTTTTCTGAAAAATAAAGGGGAGACCGGTCAGACTGTGGCAACTACCGCGGGATCTCACTCCTGTCCATAGCTGACAAGATTATCGCCCGAGTCCTCCTGAACAGATTTCTTCCTGAGGCGGAAAACTTCCTCCCAGAATCTCAATGTGGCTTTAGAGGATCACGTGGCACCATTCACATAAACTTTGCTGCCCGCCAGATACAGCAAAAGTGCAGAGGACAACGTCGTGACTTGTACATGGCCTTCGACTTGGTCAACAGGGAGGCAATCTGGTGGACCATCAGTCGTTTTGGCTGCCCACCAAAATTCATTGCCATTGTGAGGCAACTTCACGATGGCAGGAATGGCAGTGTCCTACAAAATGGTACCCAGTCAGAGTTCTTCCCTATCTAAACGGGGGTGCCAATTTAGCCGGCGGGATGGGCAATTGAACACCCAGTACCGGATGAAAGGGCTTTTCAACATAAGGCGACTCCAGGCAAGAACAAAGGTGTCGGCCGCCTCCATCATTGAACTTCACCATAGAGACGACCTCACCCTCTCCACTCACACTGAATGCGACCAATAGGAGATCCTGAGCACTTACACAGATCCTTACTCACACTTCGGCCATGAGGTGCACTTAAGAATCAGCTTCTCTTTCAGCCTGCCCCTGGGTCAACCACACTTCTACCATGCATCCAGCTTTATGGTACCACTCTCTAATGTTAGCCACTTCCAGTACCTTGGCTCCCACCTGTCCACCACCGCGGACATCGATGAAGAGATTCAACTTCGGATCAGATGTGCATCTCAAGCCTTTGGCAGACTCCGTACCCGTGTCTTCAGCTGGAGGGAGCTAAATTCACTACAAAGTTGCATGTGTATCAAGCAGTGGTCCTCCCCACCCTGCTGTATGGCAGCAAGGCATGGGTCACATGCAGGAGGTAATTCAAGGCACTTGAAAACTTTCACCAACGTAGTCTACGTTCCATCCTCCGAGTTCATCAGGAAGACAAGAGAACAAACGCCAGTATTCTCGCTAACACTGACAGTTGGAACATCAAGGCTACTTTACTGTCACTTAACGAATGGTAAACGTAATGCTAGAGGACAGTGGAAAAAGTATAAGGATAGTTTGGAGCAGAACCATAAGAGAAGGTATCTTTACTTTCGAGTTAGCCCGACTGCATACCGAGGCAGACAAGCGCCAGCGCAGGAAAGACGCTGCCGCCTCCCCTCCCACATTAGATGTGGCCCTCCACACGTGCAACATCTGTGGACGGCCCGGCCAATCCTCTATCGGCATCTCGATTCACCTCAGAGCTTAAAAACGAAGGTGACATCATTAATAACTCATATCATTGTATTAAAGCTGGATGATCGCCATACTCGATTCCGAGTGACAGCAAAGTAGTAGTAGTAGTAGGGAACCTGCAAGTTTGTGCTGGCCACCAGGCTGGAGTGGAAGCTGCCATTCACGCCATGGGACGATATTTGAGCAGTGTGATTGTGAGGCCGTTCTCCTGGTGGATGCTTCAAACGCATTCAACCTACTTAACCGCATCGCCGCACTGCACAACATCAAGATCAAGTGTCCAAGCTTTGCAATGTATGTTGAAAACTCATATAGGAATCCATCAGACCTCTATATAGTAAACAACAAGGCTCTAAAAGGTGATACCATCATACAGTCAACCGAGGGAACAACACAGGGGGACCCTGTTGCAATGGCAATGTACGCAATAGACCTAACCGTGCTCCAACACACGATAAAATTGGAAACAACTGAGGTAAAGTAAGTGTCGTACGCTGACGACCTTACAGGAGCAGGAAAAGTGGAGGACATCAAAAAGTGGTGGGACCTCGTAACATTATGAGGTCCACAAATAGGGTACCACCCAAACGCCAGCAAGTCCTTCCTCATTGTGAAGCTAGAACATTATTAAAGGCAATAGAGGACTTCGGCCGAAGTGAGGTCAAAATAACAAAAGATGGCCAAAGACTGAGTACGTAACGGAAAAGGTTAATGAGTGGGTTAGGGAAATCCAAGCTCTATCTGAGATTGCTAACACAGAGCCACATGCAGCTTTTGCGGCATTCACCCATGGAGTCAAGCATCTCTGGAACTACCTGATGCGCACTATACCTGATATCGGACCCCTCCTCCACCCTCTGGAAGAAGCTATCAGCGTCAATTTCATTCCCAAATTTGTGGAATAACCCTCACTTAACCCCGACAGAAAGATAACTCCTTGCACTACCACCGAGACTAGGAGGAACGGGATTGACCAATCCAGCGAAGATTGCTGCCACCGAACATCAAAACTCAATTAAGCTCACGGTAGCCCTCACGGACCACATAATAGCTCAGAACGCAACAGAAGAGGTGGATACTTGTAATGGGCCCCTGTCTCATCAACAGAACATATTATATAAATGGGTCAATACATCTGATATTATATTCAGATTCACCACCCTGTAACTTTCCACTGTCTATGAGTAAGACATGAGTTGGACACGTGAGCGGGCAACTCTCCGAAGAGGGCGAGACCCATAGTCAGCATTTCTGTAAGCCCGCACAGCGAGGCCCTCACTCTTCAGTCGCTCACATCAACTTATATCGTAAGGACGTGACCTAACGTTTATAATACATAAACGCCGTCCCTTTCTCATTCACTCCTATACAGTGGGACTTACTGTCGATCTACAATCAGGAATTATATATACAACCCTTTTATAATAAAACAAGGAACTACCGTTTGGGTTTCGTTACTTAAACCCAATTAATAAATACATGTGAACGGCCTGGTTAATTGCACAAGCAGCCGATTCATATAGGTGGCAGCCGTGGGAACGCATTCTTTAAACTAGCAGTCGTATGAACCGTCTGTGTTTTGAGAAAAACTGAAAACACACAGCAGTGACGCTTTACATAATCCGAGTGTTTAAAACTATATCCCTTATTGAGACGATATTTAGTGAGTGCTCCTTATATCTATCACATACAAACGTGCAGAATTCGTAATATACATATATTACAGCCTGTTGGTAAATATCCAGATTGTGCCATTTGAAGTAGACCCCACTCAGCATTTTCTAGTTACAGTGTTGCAGTGTTGAAGAAAGGTTTCATAACCTGGACTAACAATTGGTATTTCACGAGCAGCTGAACAGTTTTGTTGTGTCGCCAGTGTTAATTACGAAGTTCCGGTGTCATCATACAAGATCTCCATATATACGTAGACTGTGAAGACTTGGCACACGGCAGTCTCGCTAGCGACCAGCAACAACCAGAGTGATAACCAATCATCAGCAGTTTCTGATAGAAGGTGGAGAAACTCCCCTAGTTTGAAGTGGACTCGTCTCTCGCCAAGGCAGAAGCGTCTCATGGTTGCCAAGGAAACCAGGAGCAGCTAGGGCATCACTATTAAGAGGCCCCGCCCACCCTCCACCCAAGATTCGACTCAGAACTCGGCTTGAAGGATCACGTTTTCTATACAGACGTGACACCCTGTATAAATAGGTATTTAAATTACATAATTCTACACACATGAACACGTTCGAGAGATATCTTCACACCTATAGGTTCGTTGGATACGATTATTTCAATGATAAAGTGTCGAATGTAAGATTAATGTATTGAAATCCTATAATTTACAGTGGTTTGTAAGTGTCTGTCTTCTTATTGATAGTTTAATAATTAAGTACAATTCATATTCATTTGTCTTGTAAATGAGAGGCAAGTGATCTGCTCTTACTGTTAAGTATTCATTGACCCACGAGGGGGACTAATAGATAATTTCTAAGTTTCCCATGTCTAATGTTGATGACATTGAACGCCTAGCGCAACTGTTTGCTTATAACCAATTCGTCGATGATCAAGCCCAGACTAACATTGATTTTGAGTCGGGATCACAGTTAAATGAATCGATAGGAAGTAGTGAGAAAGTTATTGAGGAATCATTTGACGACTTAAACCGTCGTACCCTACGATCTGGTAATCACTATAGTACCTCACCTAAGTATACAAAAACAGTTACCCCTGTTACAGGTGATAGTGTGTCTGTTGCTAAATCGGTAACGACCTTATTAACCCAGCCTTCTGTTAGGAGTAAGAATACTATCTTGCTTAATACTAACACTACAATGGCTTCCTCTAACCCTCACACCAGTACTACTACCACCACACCTAAAGCTGATAATGTTATTAATATCAAGCAGCGTGGCAACTATGTTCGGAATTTCACTGGACAAGATGATTATAGGGTCCCACATTTTATTCGTGCATGTGAAGATAGCATGAGCACTAGTCACATAACAACTGACGAAGAAAAAAAGCATGTGTACGTTCCCATATAACGCAGGGTTCCTATACCGGCAGTCGTTTGAATGCGTTTGGTTTGCAAAGCCCTGACTATGAAAAGTTTAAGAGAACGTTAATTGGGATCTTTGGGGGTAGGTCACAGCTGGGCCAGCTGCAATGTATATTCAGATGGTTGGATCGCTGTACTCCAGGTATACGCAATGAAACGCCTGTCGACGCTGTCGACATCGCAGGTGAGGTTCGCCAGGATATGCAAGCGACCTTCCCGTCCTCAGACTGGTACAACGCGCAGGGTGATATGTCAGCAGACAATGTGGAAACGTTGATAGAACTAATAAGTTTTCTCCTTTCTGTCCGTCGTCCCTTATATAGCCGGGCACAGGAAGTACAGTATGAATCACCCTTGGATATGGTGGAATACGCAAATAAGCTCTGTCCCCAGGCTACGGGCCCCATACTGGCGCAGCCCTCAGTGACGTTACTGCAACCCTTGACATCTATAGCGCAACCCCAGATGCCTCAGAGGGCGCAGATGCCTCACTCCCAGACTCCTTATGCGACACACCTAGCTCTAATTGCTCCTCCCCGCCTGACATATAAACAGAAAACATCTTTACGTTGAGCACATTGTAATAAACGTGGCCACGTAATGGAAGATTGTTTTCAGCTCCGAGGTAATAGTGCAAAGTTTAAGGCCACACCCGGTGCAAAGCCATTCTCAAAGTCATACAGTGAGGGAGCCAAACCAGCACCTCCTCTTACCCAGAAAGCGCGCAAATGGTGCCCTCTTCACAAATCGACATCTCATAGTTCACATGAGTGCGGTGTGCTAATAAAGGCTAGGGGAGTGGACCTTAGTGAAACAGAGGTGTCATATAGGCGCAAGCAGAAACGTCCCCAGGACAAGCCGTCTGGGGAAGGCCAGCACACACCACAACAAGGAGAGGGATAGATAGGGTAATTCCCACGCCTCCTCACAGCACTTCTATAGCGGCCTCGTTAGTAGCAGCGCTTAGCAAATTGGAAGTATTGTCAGTGCCGGTGAGAGTGGATAATACCAGATTGGCTCTTGATATAGACACAGGTGCTTGCGCTAATGTATTGGCCTTGACATCATATCACGAGCTACAACGTAAATTCCGTCACTGTAACTTCAAATGGAGCCCTAGTAACGCTGAGCTCGAAGGAGTTTCAGGTACTCAGCTGAGCATCAAAGGAATGGTGATGTTACCACTCAGATTCTCAAGACGTGGTTCTCCCTTCTACGCGGACTTCTATATAGTCCAGCAGTTTAATTTACCAGCTGATGGGTTACTTGGTCTACCAACTCTTCGAAAGAACATGATAGATGTTCTTCCACGTAATAATAGTGTTACGTTTAAAGGTGTTTCCTACACAGCAATGAGTCCTTCTGAACCTATGCTCACAGCTAGGAGGAAAGTGTTGTCTACCAATCCTATTAAGAGGAAGGCGGATCGTGCGTCAGAGATACCTCTTGACCTCAACCACACACTTTCCCAGCGTGATTACAGCAGCAAGAGTTGGACGATCGTACCAGTAGTGTTGAAGAGTACTCTCCATTACCAAAATGAGGAAATCACCAAAGCAACTGTCGAACTACCCAACGTGTACACGGGCACAGTAGGTGACCGAGTGATGTAATAGGCCCCTGTATCTCAACAGAATCGTGTTATTTCTCAAACCTTTCACGCAATTACTGCTCTAGAATCAAAGGTTAATGCAATCACAGTGCAGTCTAACCAAGTTTCGAGGATTGTTACTAGGTTACAGAAAGCAATCCCGACGTTAGAATGGCTCCTTTACTTCACAGAATATTTGCATGCTGCTGAAATTTCAGTTCATAAAATTGTAACCTCTAAAAATGAACTAATAGACAGCATTGTAGATGCCGGGATAGGACGTGTAAGCGAATTCTAGCGTCCATGAAACCTAATGTCGAATTCAAGAAAGCTAAAACTTTTAATTTCTCTGATACTATTTGAATATCCTTGATAGTGAAATTCATTATAGGAAGTGGAATTAAAGCAGACTTGAGTTTTCGATTTAACGCAAATTGCTGATGAGTAGGCAAGGTCCGTAATGTACTACAAGTGATTTCACAGTAATCAGGAGCCTTGTAATGCCCTTTCACAACTAGCTGCTTAACACCATTTTGGCATTTTAAAATTACAGTAGTGGGATTTGGAAAGAACAAATACTGCACATTGTGAAGGTGAGCGTGGAACACAGTCTTTAGACTAACTGGCCTATAATTGCATTGCACTAACGCTGTGCGTACATTTGGTTGTATGACTGCCAATTCACATATTCCCTCTGCAGCAGGAATAAATGCAAACATGTAGGCTAGACATACGTGTAGGTGTAAATAAGACGACTTACACCGTGACAATACCTCAGAATCCTCTATTGATAACAATGAATATTCTTCATCTACTAAGAAAAGTTCTTTAGGCCTATCTAGGGTATACAGTGTGTCGTTCACAAACCAGGGGAAGGTATCTAAATGCCATGCATTAAACTCATGTTGCCCTCGCATAGGAATGTGGATCAGAATTGCGTTGTGCATGAGGGTTGACTCCAACAGCGGGTAATAGTAAACCTCATTGTCATTGAAAATAGGAGTTAAATGATACTGCAACTTGGCTATTTTTAAAGCTTCAAGAAGCGTCTGCACAGGCACAAGCTTCGCGTCCACACGTCCTATCCCGGCATCTACAATGCTGTCT
>NW_024742045.1:0-15324 GCF_018991925.1 Homarus americanus | reverse complement strand
CTTCTTCTGTGTGTTCCCCAGGATCCTTCTTCTGTGTGTTCCCCAGGATCCTTCTTCCGTCTCTTCCCCAGGATCTTTCTTCCGTGTCTTCCCCAGGATCCTTCAGCCGTGTCCTCCCCAAGATCCTTCAGCCGTGTCTTCCCCGAGATCCTAGGATCCTTCTTCCGTGTCTTCCCCAGGCTCCTTCAGCCGTGTCTTCCCCAGGATCCTTCAGCCGTGTCTTTTCCAGGATCCTTCTTCCGTGTCTTCCCCAGGATCCTTCAGCCGTGTCTTCCCCAGGATCCTTCTTCCGTGTCTTCCCCAGGATCCTTCTTCCATGTCTTCTCCAGGATCCTTCTTCCGTGTCTTCTCCAGGATCCTTCAGCCGTGTCTTCCCCAGGATCCTTCTTCCGTGTCTTCCCCAGGATCCTTCTTGCGTGTCTTCTCCAGGATCCTTCTTCCGTGTCTTCTTCAGGATCCTTCTTCCGTGTCTTCTCCAGGATCCTTCAGCCGTGTCTTCCCCAGGATCCTTCTTCCGTGTCTTCCCCAGGATCCTTCTTCCTTGTCTTCTCCAGGATCCTTCTTCCGTGTCTTCCCCAGGATCCTTCTTCCGTGTCTTCCCCAAGATCCTTCAGCCGTGTCTTCCCAGGATACTTCAGCCGCAGCCCCCAGGATCCTTCTTCTGTGTCTTCCCCAGGATCCTTCTTCCGTGTCTTCCCCAGGATCCTTCTTCCGTGTCTTCTTCAGGATCCTTCTTTCGTGTCTTCTCCAGGATCCTTCAGCCGTGTCTTCCCGAGGATCCTTCTTCCGTGTCTTTCCCAGGATCATTCAGCCGTGTCTTCCCCAGGATCCTTCTTCCGTGTCTTTCCCAGGATCCTTCAGCCGTCTCTTCCCCAGCATCCTTCAGCCGTGTCATATCCAGGAACCTTCTTCCGTGTCTTCCCCAGGATCCTTCTGCTTTGTTTTCCCCTGGATCCTTCTTCCATGTCTTCCCCCAGGATCCTTCCGTAGGTTCCCCAGATCCCTTCTTCCGTGTCTTCCCCAGGATCCTTTATTCCGTGTGTTCCTGGATCCTTCTTCCAGGCTCTCCCAGACCTTATTCCGTGTGTTCCCAGATCCTTCTTTCCGTGTCTTCTCCAGGATCCCATTCCGTGTGGTTCCCCAGGATCCTTCTTTCCGTGGGGTCTTCCACAGACCTTTCTTCCGTGTCTTCTCCAGGCTCTCGGTCTTGCGTAAGGTTCCCCAGGATCCTTCTTCCGTAAGTGTCATCCCAGGATCCTTCCGTGTCGCCTTGGTGAACTCTTATTCCGTGTGTTTCCCAGGATCCTTCTTCAAGTGTCTTCCCCGGATCCTTATCTCCAAAATTCCCCAGGATCCTTCTTCCGTGTCTCCTCCAGGATCCTTCTTCTGTGTCTTCCCCCGGATCCTTATTCCGTGTGTTCCCCAGGATCCTTCTTCCGTGTCTTCTCCCGGATCCTTCTTCCGTGTCTTCCCCAGGATCCTTCTTCCGTGTCTTCCCCAGGATCATTCTTCCGTGTGTTCCCCAGGATCCTTCTTCCGTGTCTTCTCGAGGATCCTTCTTCCGTGTCTTTCCGAGGATCCTTCTTCCGTGTCTTCTCCAGGATCCTTCTTCCGTGTCTTCTCCAGGATCCTTCTTCCGTGTCTTCCCCAGGATCCTTCTTCCGTGTATTTCCGAGGATCTTTCTTCCGTGTCTTCCCCAGGATCCTTCTTCCGTGTCTTCTCCAGGATCCTTCAACCGGATCCTTCTTCCGTGTCTTCTCGGATCCTTCTTCCGTGTCTTTCCAGGATCCTTCTTCTGCGTCTTCCCAGGATCCTTATTCCGTGTGTTCCCAGGATATATTCCGTGTCTTCCCAGGATCCTTATTCCAGATGTTCCCCAGGATCCTTCTTCCGTGTCTTTTCCAGGATCCCTTATTCCGGGTGTTCCCCAGGATCCTTCTTCCGCGTCTTCCCTAGTATCCTTATTCCGTGTGTTCCCCAGGATCCTTCTTCCGTGTCTTGTCCAGGACCCTTCTTCCGTGTCTTCTCGAGGATCCTTCTTCCGTGTCTTCATCAGGATCCTTTTTCCGTGTTTTTCCTCAGGACCCTTCTTTCGTGTCTTCTCGAGGATCCTTCTTCCGTATCTTCTCCAGGATCCTTCTTCCTTGTCTTCCCGAGGATCCTTCGTCCGTGTCTTCTCCAGGATCCTTTTTCCGTGTTTTTCCCCAGGATCCTTATTCCGTGTGTTCCCCAGGATCCTTCTTCCGTGTCTTCTCCGGGATCCTTCTTCCGTGTCTTCCCCAGGATCCTTCTTCCATGTGTTTCCCAGGATCCTTCTTCCGTGTCTTCTCCAGGATCCTTCTTCCGTGTCTTCCCCAGGATCCTTCTTCTGCGTCTTCCCCAGGATCCTTCTTTCGTGTCTTCTCCAGGATCCTTCTTTCGTGTCTTCCCCAGAATCCCTCTTCCGTGTCTTCCCCAGGATCCTTATTCCGTGTCTTCCCCAGGATCCTTCTTCCGTGTCTTCTCCAGGATCCTTCTTCCGTGTCTTCCCCATGATCCTTCTTCCGCGTCTTCCCCAGGATCCTTCTTTCCTGTCTTCCCCAGGATCCTTCTTTCGAGTCTTCCCCAGGATCTTTCTTCCGTGTCTTCTCGAGAATCCTTCTTCCGTGTCTTCTCCAGGTTCCTTATTCCGTGTGTTCCCCAGGATCCTTCTTCCGTGTCTTCTCCAGGATCCTTCTTCCATGTCTTCCGCAGGATCTTTCTTCCGTGTCTTCTCCAGGATCCTTCTTCCGTGTCTTCCCCAGGACCCTTCTTCCGTGTCTTCTCCAGGGTCATTATTCCGTGTGTTCCCCAGGATCCTTCTTCCGTGTCTTCCCCATGATCCGTCTTCCGTGTCATCCCCAGGATCCGTCTTCCGTGTCTTCCCCAGGATCCTTATTCCGGGGTTCCCCGGTGTTCCCAGGATCCTTCCTTCCGTGTCTTTTCCAGGATCCTTATTCCGTGTTCCCCAGGATCCTTCTTGTCTTCCCCCATTCGTGTTCCCCAGATCCTTCTTCCGCGTCTTCCCCAGGATCCTTATTCCGTGTGTTCCCCAGGATCCTTCTTCCGCGTCTTCCCCAGGATCCTTATTCCGTGTGTTCCCCAGGATCCTTCTTCCGTGTCTTCTCCAGGTTCCTTATTCCGTGTGTTTCCCAGGATCCTTTTTCCGTGTCTTCCCCATGATCTTTCTTCCACGTCTTCCTCAGGATCCTTCTTTTGTGTCTTCCCCAGGATCCTTCTTCTGTGTCTTCTCCAGGATCCTTCTTCCGCGTCTTCCCCAGGATCCTTCTTTCCTGTCTTCCCCAGGATCCTTCTTTCGTGTTTTCCCCAGAATCCTTCATCCGTGTCTTCCCCAGGATCCTTATTCCGTGTGTTCCCCAGGATCTTTCTTCCGTGTCTTCTCGAGGATCCTTCTTCCGTGTATTCTCCAGGTTCCTTATTCCGTGTGTTCCCCAGGATCCTTCTTCCGTGTCTTCTCCAGGATCCTTCTTCCGTGTCTTCTCCAGGGTCATTATTCCGTGTCTTCTCCAGGATCCTTCTTCCGTGTCTTACCCAGGATCCTTTTTCCGTGTCTTCCCCAGGATCCTTCTTCCATGTCTTCCCCAGGATCATTCTTCCGTGTCTTCTCGAGGATCCTTCTTCCGTGTCTTCTCCAGGTTCCTTATTCCGTGTGTTCCCCAGGATCCTTCCTCCGTGTCTTCTCCAGAATCCTTCTTCCGTGTCTTCCCCAGGATCCTTCTTCCGTGTCTTCTCCAGGGTCCTTATTCCGTGTGTTCCCCAGGATCCTTATTCCGTGTGTTCCCCAGGATCCTTCTTCGCGTCTTCCCCAGGATCCTTCTTCATGTATTTCCCAGGATCCTTCTTCCGTGTGTCTTCTGCAGGATCCTTCTTCCATCTCTTCCCCTTGATCCTTCTTCTGCGTCTTCCCAGAATCCTTCTTTCGTGTCTTCCCAGAATCCTTCTTTCGTGTCTTCTTCCCCAGGATCACTGTTCGTGTCTTCTCCAGAGATCCTTCTTCCGTATCTTCTCCAGGATCCTTCTTCGTGTCTTCCCACGATCCTTTTTCGTTTCTTCCCCAGGATCCTTCTTCCTGTCTTCCCCAGGATCTTTCTTTCGTGTCTTCTCGAGGATCCTTCTTCGTGTCCTTCTCCAAGGATCTTATTCCGTATGTTCCCCAGGATCCTTCTTCCGTGTCTCCAGGATCCTTCTTCGTGTTTAGGATCCTTCTTCCGTGTCTTCTCCAGGGTCATTATTCCGTGTGTTTCCCAGGATCCTTCTTCCGTGTCTTCCCCAGGATCCGTCTTCCGTGTCATCCCCAGGATCCTTCTTCCGTGTCTTCCCCAGGATCCTTATTCCGTAGTGTTCAAGTGTGTGGCCAGACATATGGCCACACGCTTTACATTTAGTCTTGTTTACATCTGCTTGAGGAACATACTGCCAGAGGTACTTATCCTAACCTTAATCTAGCGGTTACAACATCTTGTAATCTCGTGATCTTGTTACTTGCTCCATATACATGTTTCACTTGATGCATCTCATCATGGTAAACTATGGATCGACTAGTGCCTGTTTGCACTTGTCTTCTTGCGTAAAATTCATCAATAAGTTCTTTCCTAATTACAGT
Source organism: Homarus americanus (assembly GCF_018991925.1). Lineage (NCBI taxonomy): Eukaryota > Metazoa > Arthropoda > Malacostraca > Decapoda > Nephropidae > Homarus > Homarus americanus. The sequence continues at coordinate 10,681 of NW_024742045.1, read as the reverse complement.
TCTAAGGGTTCTTTTTGACAGACCCAAATTGTATTCAACGGTGTCTTTGTTAGACGCGAGTTTGGCGAGGGCATCAACTCTGTCATATTTTATGAGGCCTATGTGAGAGGGGATCCACAACAGTTTGACCTTGACTCCTCGGTCAACAAGGTACGCATATTTGTGTCTGGCTTCAGAGACAAGCGCGTGACAACTTGAGTTGAGGGTTTCAAGGGCAAGTAGTGAGGATAGAGAGTCAGTGATGATGAGACTGTCAGTGACAGTGGTTTCAATGAATTTAATAGCTGTGAGTATGGCAACTAATTCAGTTTGTAGAGTGGATGCCCAGTTGTTAATTCTAACTCCTTTCTCAATTATATTACCGTCAGGTTGAGTCATAACAATAGCACTTCCAGCCCTCCCACAAGTGGTGTTAAGAGATCCATCAGTATAGATGGTCTAATTATCATCAGTCTGTAGAGTGTGTATGTGTTCAATAGCTCTCACTTTGGCAGTGTGCTGGAGGTAAATACTTTGTTTAATTATTTTTTAGGTGGACATGTCAATATTGTGATATCGAAGGGAACTGTCCGCCAGGGTGGCAGGAAGTGCTGTTGTGTCTCAACTTTGTACAGATGGTCTAGTCCAAACAGCTTCATATGAAGCTGTAGTTTGGATCCATTTAGATTCACCAGTCCCTTCGTTCATATATTCTAGCCATTTTAAGGCTTTATTTTGCATTTTCTCGAGCTTGTCAACGCCTTTCCTGTCACGAAGTACAGGAAGGAGGTGAGGGGGTGGGTACAGGAGGGAGGTGAGGGGATGGGTACAGGAAGGAGGCGAGGGGATGGGTACAGGAGGGAGGTGAGGGGATGGGTACAGGAGGGAGGTGAAGGTAGTGGGTACAGGAGGGAGGTGAAGGTAGTGGGTACAGGAGGGAGGTGAAGGTGGTAGGTACAAGAAGAGGGTGAGGTGGTGGGTACAGGAGGAGGTGAGGTGGGTACAGGAGGAGGTGGTGGGTACAGGAGGAGGTAGGTGGTGGGTACAGGAGGAGTGAAGGTGGTGGGTACAGGAGGGAGGTGGTGGTGGGTACAGTGGTACAGGAGGGGAGGTGAAGGTGGTGGATACAGGAGGGAGGTGGGGAGGTGAAGTGGGTACAAAGAGGGTGAGGGTGGTGGGTACAGGGGGGGGTGGGGGTAGAGCAGCTAAAGAGAACATATGTTGCTGTATAACTGTAAGGGGGTTATATGACACTGAGGGAAAATATATGATTATACGTATTGGAGTGTTAATTGAGGGGCGAGGAGGGCCATTGATGTGTGTGTTGAGGGTCGGGTTCGGTGGAGGGTGTAGGAGGGGGGAGAATAGGTAGTGGTGAAGGAAGGGGAATGAGGGGGGGGTATAGCAGATCAGAGGAACAGATCTCTGTGATGATGATGATGATGGAAATAACTGAGTTTGGTCATTATTGATTGTGTGTTCCTCCTCCTCCCTCCTCCCCCTCCTCCTTCCCCCCTCTCCCTCCCTTCTCCCCTCTCCCTTCTCTCCCTCCCTTCCTCGGTTGTAAGGTGCCGTAATTACTACACCGCTTGTCCAATGTTCTTCTCTTCTCGTGTTGTGTCATTGATCCTCGTGTTACCATACCTAATACTACTACTACTACTATGATTGTAATGACTACTATTGAATGATTTTCTTATTTGTTACTTTTATTTTGTCCTCTGTGAGTACTTTTGTTTTATAAGTACATTGATTTTGTTAATTTAATTCGTTTTCTTATTATAACTTTTTTTAAATTATATTTTTATCATTTATTTTGTCTTATATTTGTATTATTTTTAATGTTGTTTTGCTTTTGTTTACGTATTTTTAATTTGTTTGTTCCTTTACATATATTTTTCCGCCATTCTTTTGATTCTCTTTTCATGGTTTTGCGTATTTTTTTCTTTTTGCTTTTTTTTTAACCAATTGTCCTTTTTTTATTAACTTTGTCTGCTTATTGAATTTTTGGGGGTGTTGACTTTACTTTTTATTGACTTTTACTGGTTGACTTTCCTTTTTTATTGACTTCTATTGGTTGACTTTACTTTTTTATTCACTTTTCTTGATTGACTTTACATTTTTATTTATTTTCTTGATTGACTTTACTTTTTTATTAACCTGACTTGTTAATAGACGTTATCTTTATCTGTTTAATTTATTCTTATTGAACAGACGTTAATTTCTACTGTTTGCTTACTGGTTTTTTCTGTAATTAATTTTATTGTCATTGCTTTTGCTGTTTACGTCTCTGTTTGCTGTGTTGACTTTCTAGTGCTGTGTTTGATATTGCTGTTAATTGTGTGTGTGTGTGTGTGTGTGTGTGTGTGTGTGTGTCTGCCGCAGCTGTGACACCCTCCGCCAGCACGGTGCACAGTCAGCTGTTCTCGCCACTGCTTCACAACCACCACCAACGCCACATTTCCTCGCGATAAATTTCCCCTCCCCATCATGACCGTCACGCTCAGTGTGTATATATTTTTGGTATTAAAATATGCGGTCCTGGCGTCACGGGGGGACTGATGAAGGCTGGTGCTGTGTAGCCCACTGTGCTGTGTAGCCTACTGTACTGTGTAGCCTACTGTACTGTGTAGCTTACTGTGCTGTGTAGCCTACTGTACTGTGTAGCCTACTGTGCTGTGTAGCCTACTGTACTGTGTAGCCTACTGTACTGTGTAGCTTACTGTGCTGTGTAGCCTACTGTACTGTGTAGCCTACTGTGCTGTGTAGCCTACTGTACTGTGTAGCCTACTGTACTGTATAGCCTACTGTGCTGTGTAGCCTACTGTGCTGTGTAGTCTACTGTACTGTGTAGCCTACTGTACTGTGTAGCCTACTGTACTGTGTAGCTTACTGTGCTGTGTAGCCTAACAGTTGTGTAGCTCACTGTACTGTGTGTAGCTCACTGCATTGTGTAGCTTATCAGGCCAGGTAGCTCATTGTGCTGTGTAGCTCATTGCACAGTAACTCATTGCATTGTGTAGCCTACTGTACTGTGTAGCTTACTGTACTGTAGTTTACTGGTACTGTGTAGCCTACTGTGCTGTGTAGCTTTATTGGTACTGTGTGTAGCCTACTGGGTACTGTATATAGCCTACTGTGCTGTGTAGCTTCATTGTGTTGTGTAGTCTACTGTACTGTGTAGCCTGATTGTGCTGCGTAGCCTACTGTGCTGTGTGTAGCCTACTGTGTTGGGTAGTTTTCTGTGCTGTGTAGCTCACTGCACTGTGTAGCTTCCATTGTGCTGTGTAGTCACTGTGCTGTGTAGCCTACTGTGCTGTGTAGCCTACTGTGCTGTGTAGAAGCACTGTGCTGTGTAGCCTACTGTGTTGCTGTGTGTGTAGCTCACTGTACTGTATAGCCTACTGTGCTGTGTGTAGCCTACTGTGCTGTGTGTAGTTCACTGTGCTGTGTAGCTCACTGTGCTGTGTGTAGCCTACTGTACTGTGCCGTGTAAATACTGTACTGTGCTGTGTAGCTTCATTGCACTATGCCGTGTAGCCTACTGTACTGTATAGCTTATTAGGCCAGGTAGCCTACTGTGCTGTGTAGTCTACTGTGCTGTGTAGCTCATTGTGGTCGTGCCGTGTAGCCTACTGTACTGTGCCGTGTAGCCTACTGTACTGTGCCGTGTAGCCTACTGTACTGTGCTGTGTAGCCTACTGTACTGTGTAACCTACTGTACTGTGTAGCCTACTGTACTGTGTGTAGCTCATCATACTATGCCGTGTAGCTACTGTACTGTGTAGCCTACTGTACTGTGCAGCCTACTGTGCTACTGCTGGTCCCTGTGTCTCTCTTACTGTTTGGTATGTTGTTGTTATTGTTGGCGTGTTATTGTTGTTGATGTTGTTTTTGTTGTCGGAGTGTTGTTGTTTTTGGAATGTTGTTGTTGGCGTATTGTTGATGTTGTTGGAATGTTTTTGTTGTTGGTTTGTTTGTTATTGTTGGTGAGGGTGGACTGTGTTATTGTTACACTGGGCTGTTGTTGGATTTGTTGCTCTGTTGTTGATGCTTCACTGTTGATCGTGAGTCGCTGGCTTATTGATGCGTCAGCAGCTTTATGAATGCTAATCGCGTGTTACGTAATCAGTGAAAGAACCTTTTTTTTTTGCCTTACTTGAAGCCGAGCAGCCCTCACTGACGCAGAGTATGATGATTTATAGTGTGTGTGTGTGTGTGTGTGTGTGTGCCTCGATGGAAGGATGGAAAGCTATGAAGGATATTCTCTGTCACGGTGGTTTAGTTGCTGGGTCTGGTAAGTTGGATAATATTACGGAGCAACAAGAACGACCGTCATCACACATAAGAAATCTCTCGTACGACATCTGTGAAAAATTGGTGACCTTTCCTGAATCTTTTTTGTTTTGTTTTTTGAATGGAAGGTGACCGCTGGCAGGCATCGTCAAGCTGGAAGGTGGAGCTCGTGTCTGGAATGTTTCACTTAAGTACAGATGGACACCGCGTGAACCTGCTGGTCAAAGCGAGACGGAATGTAGGTGTCGTGTAATAGTCTAGGGAATTAGTGAGGCTTGGACACGGGGTCAAAATTTGGAGTGGGGTGGGAGGGGTAAGGTGGGTGTGGGCTGCTGGGTACAAACATCACCTCACGTCTATTTGGTGGTCGTCACTGGCTAGGAAATTATCACCGCGAAATTGAGTTTAGTATATTTTTTTTTGTCGTCAATGAACTCACTTGGTGCTACAATGGCAGTCCCGTAATTCAAGGAAAAAAGAGAGTCTGCGACATAATTGTATTTCAAACCAAGGTAACCTGTCATTTGTAGGTGAATATTTGATATGTATTATTATGTGTGTTTGTGAGATTACATGGTGTACTGTACTGTATAGTCAGTTGTGTGGACACAGTACACCGTGCAGCAGCTGTGAGGCGAGGAGGGTGGTGGTCGTCCTGCACCGCCTCTCTCTTGTTGCCAACTGTATGAACTTGACCATCGCTTTAATTCCTCTATGATGATGAGGGAGTGAAGGTGAAGTGCGTGTGAGTTTTGGGGTGTGTGATGGCGGCCTGTCACGCAACCGTCTGCTCCCGCCCCACCCGCCCCAGTCGCCCGTCCGACCGCCCGCCCGCCTACCCACCCGCGCACTGTGACACTTCTGACAGAGTGTCATTAATTGTGGGTGAGCTGGCTGCCGGATATCCGGGTCACCTGGTCGCTGCCTCCCTCTCTCCACCTCATCATTAATATCTGGCGAGGGTGTCCACTGTTGGCTCTGGGTGATGGGGGGGGGGATATTATTGTTTGGAAGGTGTATTTACTGTTTGGCCCGGGGAGGGTGGTGGAGGCATGTGCAGGGAATGGATGTCCAAAGCTGTCTACTGTTTGACCCCGGGGGAGGGAAGGGGGTGACATTATTGTTCAGTGTACTGTTCATGTAGATACAGGGTGTTTATATTTGTGCTCTTTTATACCTATCTTTTATTCCTCTTGTATTCGGGGTTCATCTCTCTCTCTCTCTCTCTCTCTCTCTCTCTCTCTCTCTCTCTCTCTCATCAGGTCCACGGTGGCCAAGCCTCTTCCATACGCTGCGAGGAATGTTGTTATGTACTTGGTGTAATAGTGGTGCCGGGTTACTCCATCCGGTGCGTTAGTTATCCTTAATGATTTCTTATGGGTGAAAAAGCTGTAGTAGTTGGATGGTGGTGGTGGTGTCTGGTGAGTGAGTGAGCAGGGTTGGTAGTGAGGGAGAGCGGCAGGCAACATCTGGCTGGTGGAGGCTGTACCGAGGAAGTTTGATTTGTGGTTGATAGGGTGTAGGTTAAGATGGGTGGTGAGGATAGGGTGGAGGGTTGTGTGGTTGTGGTGGTGGATGGTTTTGTGGTTGAGGTGGGTGATGGGGGGGGGTCTTGGTTGGGTGGGTGGATGATCAGTGATGGTGTATAATTGGGTGATGGTTGGGTAGGTGGAGTGTACGTAATTGGTGGGTAGTGAGGTTATTTAGACGTGTAGCCCAACTTAGTGGTTACAGGAGGAGAGGAAGGGGAGAGGTATGGAGGGAGGAGAGTACAGTAAGTGGCTTATATTGATGTTTCTCTCGGATGGTCAGCACAAGGTAATGAGCGAGGCAGGGCGAGACGGGACGAGGAGGGGCGAGGCCGGGCGGGGCGAGGCGAGGCGGGACGAGGAGGGGCGGGGCGGGACGAGGAGGGGCGGGGCGGGGGAGGGGTGGGGGTCTGGATTGATAGATGCTGAGGTTTGACGTTATAAAGTACAAATTAAAATGCTTTAGGAAAAAATATCAAGGGAAATAGGACGAGTACCAAAGGGAAATCTAATAACAAAAGAAAAAAAAGTTTAGTACGTAATTCCATTCTCTGATAAACGTAAACTAATTTTCATATTTTTTCTCGCAGGTAAATGGTGGAGCGGGGGTGTTGGAGATGTGGTGCATTACGGCAGGATTCCCAGTAATCCGTACGATGAATTTCTCCCGTAATTGGAGCTGTGGGAACGCATCTTCTTGCCTCAACTCAGGGTAAGGGAAATGAGATAGCGGTCAGAATGGCGTTGAAACTGCACTGTGACTAGTGCCCGGATGAGTTCTCTTATCTCTAGTAAGGAGAAGAGAAGGAAATTTACTGTATAAAATCTTTTAAATTCTGGTTCCTGCTGTGATCTGTACCACCTAATTGATCCCCAGGTAAAGTTCAGGTAAATATTTGTGTGAATTATACCATAGTTGGACATCTAGGACTACCAGCTTACAGGGTTGGAGTCTGTGTTCTACTCGAGTGGTGATAGTAAGGTATTGTCGGTTTGTCCAGGTATTTAAAACCCAGGATTGACCTTCAGGTAACACGTGGTTAAGTTGTACGGCTTCTGGAGAGAGTACTGGTAAGGTTTATGTCTGATTAAAACGCCTAGATGACCTAACAGCTTAACCTTGGTGAGCAGTACAGGTGTTTGGAACCATTGGTCGACTTTACATTTAACTGTGTGTGTGTGTGTGTGTGTGTGTTTAAAAGAGAGAGAGAGAGAGAGAGAGAGAGAGAGAGAGAGAGGTGTGTTAGCTGTGAGGTTGACTATCAGGTGTGAGGGAGAGAGGTGTGAGGTTGGGAAGGAGAGAGGTGTGAGGGATTGAGAGGTAGAGAGGTGTGAGGGACTGGGAGGTAGAGAGGTGGGAGGTAGAGAGGTGGGAGGGAGAGAGGTGTTAGGTAGGAGGGAGAGAGGTGTGAGAGACTGAGAGGTAGAGAAGTGTGAGGGATTGAGAGGTAGAGAGATGTGAGGTAGAGAGGTGTGAGTGATTGAGAGGTAGAGAGCTGTGAGGGCTGATAGGTAGAGATGTGAGGGATTGAGAGGTAGAGAGGTGTGAGGGACTGGGAGGTAGAGAGGTGGGAGGTAGAGAGGTGGGAGGGAGAGAGGTGTTAGGTAGGAGGGAGAGAGGTGTGAGAGACTGAGAGGTAGAGAAGTGTGAGGGATTGAGAGGTAGAGAGATGTGAGGTACTGGGAGGGAGCAGCAGCCATACCTCAGCTGGGCGTCACCTTACCTCCCTCATCACTACCCCGGGGCCACCTGTCTCGCCCTCGATGACTGCCCTTTTGATGATCACCTGCCGCCCTGCCTCACTACCTGGCTGCCTCAATACCTGCCATCTTGCCAACCTGTCTACCTCACACCTTGCCAACGGATAAAATGAGCTGGGGTGCCTAATCTTCAGGAGATCCAAATGAGCGTGGTACATCATAAGAGGCAAGACCGTGAAGGGGGGCGTACAGCAACTTGTTATAACGACCAACTCTCCCACTACTAATTCCTACCAATAATTACCGTAGAATAATTACGCCATTTCATTATCCTATTTCGCAGTATTGATTTCCTCTGTGAAGGTCGTCAATATGTTAATTTGTTTGGTGTTTACGAGAGCGGGTGTTTTTATGGTGGGGGTTTAGTATTAAGAAGATATAAGAGGAAACCAAGAGATGATCAGAGCTGCATTGGTGCGGGGCTTATTACTTTGTACAATGAGACGTGTTGGAAGGGGGAGGGGGAACTTTTGAGCAGTCAGTTAGGGGCAGGTGGGGTGTGGGTCAGTTAGGGTCAGGTGGGGTGTGGGTCAGTCAGGGGCAGGTGGGGTGTGGGGTCATCAATGTGTTGTGTTATGTTGTGGTGCTGTGTTGGATCACCTCTCTCTCCTTCCTTCCCTCCCATTATCCCTTCCCGTTTCATTCCCCTTTCTCCTCTTCCTTTTCTCTCCTCTCTTAGTTAATTCCCTCCCTCTCTCCCTTTTTCTTCCCACTTTCTTCCCACTTTCTTCCTCAACCTCTTTCCGTATATCCTGTTTGTGTGTGTGCCTCTCTTTCTCCCTCTCTCTCCCTCTCCTTGCCTTCCCTTCTCATCACTTAAGTTCGTCTCCCTCTTTTGTCACTTTTCTTTCCCTCATCTGTTGAATCTCCTCTCTCCTTCACTTTCTTGCCTCCTTCATTTATCGAGCCCTTCTTCCTGTGAGGTGAGGGATGTGGATGGAGGAGCGTATGGTGATAAAGGAGCGTTTGGTGATGGTGGAGCGTATGGTGATGGAGGAGCGTATGGTGATGGAGGAGCGTATGGTGATGGTGAAGCGTATGGTGATGGAGGAGCGTATGGTGATGGTGCAAGCTTAGGTGTTGGTGGAGCCCTTTGTGGTGGGGGTATGTGTAGTGGGTGTTGTGATGGAGGAGTGTGTTGGAGTGTGCATAAGGACAGTTAAAGAAAGATGTGTGGATGGGTGTGTGTGTGTGGGTGGGGGGGGGGTGTTATAGGGTGTGCTGGTACCGTCTAATGAAGGCGTCTGGGTGTCCCCCCTGACGGAGCCTCGCACATTAGGTAATCAGTTTATCGTCCCAGATCCCGCCATCACCCGCCTCACCGTTCTCGTGGCCAATTGCGTCTTGCCCATCGTCACGCTTAGTGGTCTGGGGCGGGGGCGTCACGCTAAGTGGGTGGGGCGCTGGGCTTGTGAGTGGGCGGTGTGTCATGTTAAGTGGGTGAGGCGTCGGGCTGTGAGTCGGTGTGGCGTCCGGTGAGTGGGTGGGTCTTTGGGCCGAGTGGGTGGGACGTCGAGCTGTGAGTGGGCGGTATGTCATGTTAAGTGAGTGGGATTTTGGGCTGAGTGGGTGGAAGACGTCGGGCTATGAGTTAGTAGGGAGATAGACTAAATGGGCGTGGCGTCGTGTATAATATCCCTCCTTTAAACATTAGGGTGGAACGTCATGGGAAGTGGGTGGTCGTCATGGTAACTGGGTGGTCGTCTTGATAACTGGGTGCTATCTTTAGCTCGACAGTGCCTTCTCCAACCCGACAGTGTCAACTCAAACCCGACAGTGTCATCATCTCCAACCCGACAGTGTCATCTCCAACCCGACAGTGTCATCTCCAACCCGACAGTGTCATCCTCAGCCATCTTGTTTATCTGGACAGAAGATCGTCTGGTTAAAACCCTCAAATTTCAGATAAGATCGTTCAGGCGGGCAGGTCCTTTAATGTGGGGGGAGGAGAGGACATATTTGTGAGGGCCTGTGTGGGAAGGGCGGCTGGGAAAGGTTGACGGTGGGACGGGGTGGAGGGTGAGGGAGGGATGGGGGTAGTGAGGGAGAGTGTGGGCTGGGGGTGAAGAAGAGTGAGGAAGGAATTGGGGTTTTGGGGGCAGGGGTGGGTGTGAGAGTAAGGGAGTGTAGGAGGGTGAGGGAGGGATGGAGGGAGAAGGAGAAAGGGTGAGAGAGAGAGGGAGGGGGAAGTGAGGTATTATCTTTGAGAGAAATATGAGGAAGGGGCTGTGAGAGACTGATGGGGGGAGAAACGGGGAGAGAAAGATGGAATGAAGAATGGGTGAGAAGGAGGGGGGATGAGTAGACAGGGAAGAAGTGAAGAACAACGAAAAACACAGAACAATCCGTTAATAAGACAGGAACAGGAGTGAAAATATCATGAGGCAACAGGGAGTTCAGATGGGGGGGGGGGATTTTCAGAGAGGGTCTAATGTCAAAATTTTACCCCCAGAGATTGGAGAGATATTAGAGTAAATCCATAGTTACGGTGGAGTCTTGAGTACATTCCCGACGCCATTTTCATCTCCCTCTTGGTATATACTGAAGCTCAAGGCACAAATTATACTGGATCACGTCAAGATTTAGGTACCCTAGCTTGTATCACCTGAAGATTAAACACCCTGATGCTATTTGGAAGGGGGTTAGATTAGGTCAGGTTGGGCTTGGTGAGGTTAGGTTAGCGGCAGGGTATTAGTCATCTCGTGAAATAAACTTGGGTGCCTAATCTTCATGTTATCCACTAAACTTATGAATCTTTTGGAGTTCTGGACCCAAAGTTATACCTAAACAGAAGGAATAATTCAACCCAAGAATCCGAGACGCCTGGTCGGGAAGTAAAGGAAAAAATAAATTAAATTGACTAAACTGTGAGAATCTGGTCATGATGGAAGGCTCTCTAACGTAAGAACCTGTGAGGGTGTTGGTGGGTCCAGAGGCAGAGAGCGAGACTTAAGGAAGGTGTTGGCAAGGCAGCAGTAGCGTCATCTGCCTTCCCTCATCCAACGTCCATTACCTCACTGTTAAAGTCATACCTTGTGTTAAGTGTGGACGTGTACCATAGAAACTGTGTCTTTCTATTCTGTGTGTGTGTGTGTGTGTGTGTGTGTGTGTGTGTG
>NW_024742044.1:0-82795 GCF_018991925.1 Homarus americanus | reverse complement strand
TCAATGCTTCCGTTCAGTTACGTATTGCTAGAGGTGTAACAGGGAATGTCATTCAAGTGTCAGAGGTGTGCCTGGAAGTGTCAGAGATGTGCCTGTGAGTGTCAGAGGGTGTGCCTGGGGTGTCAGAGGTGTACCTGAGAGTGTCGGAGGTGTACCTGGGGTGAAGTGTGCCTGGGGTGTCGGAGGTGTTCCTGGGAGTGTTGGAGGTGTACCTGGGAGTGTCTGGGGTGTACCTGGCGGTGTCAGAGGTGTGCCTGGGGAGTGTCAGTGGTGCCTGGGGTGTCAAGGTGTGCCTGGGGTGTCAGAGGTGTGCCAGGGAATCGGTGGTGCCTGGGGTGTCAAGGTTTGCCTGGAAGTGTCAGAGGTATGCCTGTGTGTGTCATAGGTGTTGGGGTGTCAGAGGTGTACCTGAGAGTGTCGGAGGTGTGCCTGGGGTGTGAGAAGTGTTCCTGGAGTGTCAGGTGTGCCTGGCAGTGTCTGAGGTGTACCTGGCAGTGTCAGCAGTGTGCCTGGGAGTGTCAGCGGTGTGCCTGAGAGTGTTAGAGGTGTATCAGGGGGTGACAGAGGAATACTAGGAGTGTCAGTTGTGTACCTGGGAGTGTTTGAAGTGTACCTGGGTTTCTTGCGGTGTGCCTCGGAGTGTCAGGGTGTGCCTGGGGTGTCAGGGGTGTACCAGGGAGTGTCAGTGGAGTACCTGGGTGTCAGAGATGAACCTGGGGTGTCAGAGTGTGCAGGGAATGTCAGTGGAGTACCTGGGAGTGTCAGAGGTGTACCTGTGAGTGTCAGAGGTGTGCTTGGAGTGTCAGAGGTACCTGGGGAGTGTCAGAGGTGTACCTGGGAGTGTCAGGTGTGCCTGGGAGTGTGAGAAGTGTACATGGGGAGTGTCGGAGGTGTGTGGGGTGTGCCTGGCAGTGTCAGCGGTGTGCCTGGGAGTGTCAGATGTGTACCAGGAAATGTCAGTGGTGCCTGGGGGTGTCAAGGTGTGCCTGGGAGTGTCAGAGGTGTTCCAGGGAATGTCAGTGGTGCCTGGGGAGTGTCAAGGTTTCCTGGAAGTGTCAGAGGTATGCCTCTGAGTGTCATGGTGTCCCTGGGAGTCAGAGGTGTGCTGAAGGTGTCGGAGGTGTGGTGTGCCTGGGAGTGTCGGAGGTGTTCCTGGAGTGTCTGAGGTGTACCTGGGGTGTCAGAGTGTGCCTTGGAGTGTCAGAGTGCATTTTGGGTGTCAGAGGTGCACCTTGAGTGTCTAAGGTGTACCTGGGGAGTGTCTGGGGTGTGCCTGGCAGTGTCTGAGGTGTGCCTGGCAGTGTCAGCGGTGTACCTGGAGTGTCAGCGGTGTATCTGAGAGGTGTTAGGGGGTGTATCAGGGGTGACAGAGGAATACCTAGGAGTGCAGTGGTGTGCCTGGGAGTGTTTGGAAGTGTACCTGGGTTTCTGCGGTGTGCCCTCAGGTGTCAGTGGTGTGCCAGTGTCGGGGTGTACCAGGGGTGTCAGTGGAGTACCTGGGGGTGTCAGAGATGAACCTGGGGTGTCAGGGTGGACCAGGGAATGTCAGTGGAGTACCTGGGAGTGTCAGAGTGTACCTGTGAGTGTCAGAGGTGTGCCGGAGGTGTCAGGGAGTGCCTGGGGTGTCAGGGTGTGCCTGGGGAGTGTCAGGTGTGCCTGGGGTGTTGGTGTGTACCAGGGGAATGTCAGTGGCGTGCCTGGTGTCAAGGTGTGCCTGGGGTGTCAGTGGTGTGCCTGGGTGTGTGAAGTGTACCTGGGGGTGTCTGGGGTGAACCTGGGAGTGTGTGGGGTGTGCCTGGGGTGTCGGAGGTGTGCCTGGGGTGTCAGAGGTGTACCTGTGAGTGTCGGAGGTGTGCCTGGGGTGTGAAGTGTACCTGGGGTGTCGGAGGTGTTCTGGGGAGTGTCGGAGGGGTGCCTGGCAGTGTCGCGGCGTACCTGGGAGTGTCAGAGGTGTTCTTCGGAGTGTGGGAGGTGTGCCTGGGGTGTGAGATGTGTACCTGGGGGTGTCTGGGGTGTGCCTGGGGTGTCAGAGGTGTGCCGAGGTGTCGGAGGTGTGCCTGGGGTGTCAGTGGAGTGCCTGGGGGTGTCAGGTTTGCCTGGGGTGTCAGGGTGTGCCTGGGGTGTCAGGTGGCTGGGAGTTTCAAGGTGTACTTGCGGGTCAGGGTGTTCCTGGGAGTGTCAGCGGTGTGCCTGGGAGTGTCTGAGGTGTACCTGGGAGTGTCAGAGGTGCAAGTGTCAGAGGTGCACTTCGGGTGTCAGAGGTGCACCTTGGAGTGTTGGGGTGTGCCTGGGGTGTCAGAGGTGCACTTCGGAGTGTCAGAGGTGCACCTTGGGTGTCTGGTGTGCCTGGGGAGTGTCTGGGGTGTCCTGGGGAGTGTCTGAGGTGTGACTGTGTCTGGGGCCTGGCAGTGTCTGGGGTGTGCCTGGCAGTGTCAGCGGGGTGCCTGGGAGTGTCAGCGGTGTACCTGGGGAGTGTTAGGGGTGTATCAGGGAGTGACAGAGGAGTGCCAGGAGTGTCAGTGGTGTACCTGGGGTGTCAGATGTGTACCAGGGAATGTCAGTGGCGTGCCTGGGGAGTGTCAAGGTGTGCCTGGGGATGTCAGAGGTGTGCCTGGGGAGTGTCATAGGTGTACCTGGGGTGTCAGAGGTGTGCCTGGCAGCGTCAGCAGTGTACCTGGGAGTGTCAGCGGTGTGCCTGGGAGTGTTAGAGGTGTACCTGGCAGTGTGGGGTGTGGCAGTGTCAGCGGTGTGCCTGGGAGTGTCAGCGGTGTATCTGAGAGTGTTAGAGGTGTATCAGGGGTGACAGAGGAATGCCTAGGAGTGTCAGTGGTGTGCCTGGGGTGTTTGAAGTGTACCTGGAAGTTTCTGCGGTGTGCCTCAGGTGTCAGTGGGTGTACCTGGAGTGTCAGGTGTGCCAGAGTGTCAGTGGAGTACCTGGGGTGTCAGAGATGAACCTGGGAGTGTCAGAGGTGGACCAGGGAATGTCAGTGGAGTGCCTGGTGTCAGAGGTGTACCTGTGAGTGTCAGAGGTGTGCCTTGGAGTGTCAGAGGAGTACCTGGGAGTGTCAGAGGTGTACCTGGGAGTGTCGGAGGTGTACCTGGGGTGTTGATGTGTGCCAGGGAATGTCAGTGGCGTGCCTGGGGTGTCAAGGTGTGCCTGGGAGTGTCAGTGGTGTCCTGGGTGTGAGTGTGGGGTGTCTGGGGTGAACACAGGTGTGTGGGGTGTGCAGTGTCAGAGTGTCGGAGGTGTACCTGGGGAGTGTCAGTGGGTACCTGGGAGTGTCAGAGGTTTGCCTGGGTGTCAGAGGTGTACCTGGGGTGTCAGGTGTGCCTGGGGTTTCAAGGTGTACTTGCGAGGTCCAGGGTGTTCCTGGGAGTGTCAGCGGTGTACCTGGGAGTGTCTGAGGTGTGCCTGGGGTGTCAGTGTGCCTGGGGAGTGTCAGAGGTGCACTTCGGGTGTCAGAGGTGCACCTTGGAGTGTTAGAGGTGTACCTGGGAGTGTCAGGGTGCACTTCAGGTGTCAGAGGTGCACCTTGGGTGTCTGAGGTGTGCCTGGGGAGTGTCTGAGGTGTGCCTGGGAGTGTCTGAGGTGTAACTGGCAGTGTCTGGGGTGTGCCTGGCAGTGTCTGGGGTGTGCCTGGCAGTGTCAGCAGGGGTGCCTGGGAGTGTCAGCGGTGTGCCTGGAGTGTTAGAGGTGTATCAGGGGGAGCAGAGGGTACCCAGGAGTGTCAGTGGTGTGCCTGGGAGTGTCAGATGTGTACCAGGGAATGTCAGTGGGTACCTGGAGTGTCAAAGGTGTACCTGGGAATGTCAAGTGTACCTGGGGTGTCATAGTGTGCCTGGGAGTGTCAGAGGTGTGCCTGGCAGCGTCAGCGGGTGTACCTGGGGTGTCAGCGGTGTGCCTGGGAGTGTTGGGGGTGTCAGGGGTGACAGAGGAGTACCTGGGAGTGTCAGAGGTGCCAGAGTGTCAGGGTGTACCAGGGTGTCAGTGGGTATGGGTGTCAGAGGTGTAACTGGGAGTGTCAGAGGTGTATCTGGGTGTCGGACGTGTGCCTGGGAGTGTCAAGGTGTACCAGGTAATGTCAGTGGAGTACCTGGGGTGTCTGAGGTGTACCTGGGAATGTCAAGGTGTACCTTGGGTGTCAGAGGAGTACCTGGGGTGTCAGGGTGTGCCTGGGGAGTGTCGGAGGTGTGCCTGGGGTGTGAAGTGTGCCTGGGGTGTCAGGTGTGCCTGGGGTGTCAGAGGTGTGCCTGGGGAGTGTCAGAGGTGTGTCTGGGAGTGTCGGACGTGTGCCTGGTAGTCAAGATGTGCAGGGAATGTCTGTGGAGTACCTGGGAGTGTCTGAGGTGTACCTGGGAGGGGGTGAGGGGTGTGCCTTGGAGTGTCAGAGGGTGTGTGGGTGTTAGAGGTGTGCCTGGAGTGTCGGAGGTGGCCTGGTGTGGTGTACCTGGGGTGTCAGGTGTTGCCTGGGGTGTCAGGTGTACCTGGGGTGTCAGCGGTGTGCCTGGGAGTGTCAGATGTGTACCAGAAATGTCAGTGGGTACCTGGGAGTGTCAAGGTGTGCCTGGAAGTGTCAGGGTGTTCCTGTGAGTGTCAGAGGTGTGCCTGGGGTGTCAGGGTGCCTGAGAGTGTCGGAGGTGTGCAGTGTCGGGTGTGCCAGGGAATGTCAGTGGAGTGCCTGGGGTGTCAAGGTGTGCCTGGGGTGTCAGCGGTGTGCCGGTGTCTGGGGTGTCCTGGGGGTGTCTGGTGTGCCTGGCAGTGTCTGGTGTGCCTGGCAGTGTCTGGGGTGTGCCTGGCAGTGTCAGCGGTGTGCCTGGTGTCAGCGGTGTGCCTGGGAGTGTTAGAAGTGTATCAGGGGATGTGCTGGGAATGTCAGAGGTGTACCTGGGGTGTCAGAGGTGTGCCAGGGAGTGTCAGAGGTGTGCCTGGGGTGTTGGGGTGTGTCAGGGGTGTCAGAGGTGTACCTAGGGTGTCAGGGTGTACCTAAGTGTGAGAGGTGTGCCTGGTGTCTGGGGGTGTAACTGGGGTATCAGTGTGCTGGGGAGTGTCAGGGGTGTGCCTGACGGTGTCGGACGTGTGCCTTGGAGTGTCAGAGATGGCACCAGTGTCAGGAGGTGTATCTGGGAGTGTAAGAGGTGCCTGGGAGTGTCGGAGGTGTGCCTGGGAGTGTGGTGCAGTGTCTGGCAGTGTCAGAGGTGTGCCTGGGAGTGTCAGGGGTGTGCCTGGCAGTGTCAGAGTGTACTTGGGAGTGTCAGGAGATGTGCCTGGGAGTGTCAGAGGTGTGTCTGGGGAGTGTAAGAAGTGTACCTGGGAGTGTCGAGAGTGTACCTGGGTTTGTCGGAGGTGTACAGGGGTCAGAGGTGTACCTGGGAGTGTCAGAGGTGTACCTGGAGTGTCAGAGGTGTGCCTGAGAGTGTCAGGTGTGCAGGGTGTGGGTGTCCTGGGAGTGTGGAGGCACAGTGTCAGAGTGTGCCTGGGAGTGTCAGCAGTGTACCAGGGGTGTCTGAGGTGTGTACCTGGAGTGTCAGAGGTGTGTGCTGGGGTGTCAGAGGTGCACTTGGGAGGTGTCAGGGTGCCTTGGGTATCTGAAGTGTGCTTGGCAGTGTCTGAGGTGTGCCTGGCAGTGTCTGGGTGTGCCTGGGGTGTCTGAGGTGTGCCCAGGTCGTGACAGGTGTCAGCGGTGTGCCTGGTGAGTGTTCAGGGAGGGAGTGCGTGGGTGTCAGGGTGTGCCTGGGTGTCAGGGGTGTGCCAGAGTGTCAGCGGTGTGCCTGGGGTGTCGGGTGTGTCTGGGTGTGGGGGTACCTGGGGTGTCTGGGGTTTAGCCTGGGTGTCTGGGGTGTACCTGGGGTGTCAGGTGTGTGGGTCCTGGGGTGTGCCTGTGGTGTCGGAGGTGTGCACCAGAGTGTGGGGTGTGCCTGGGTGTCAGGTGTGCCGGGGTGTCGGAGGTGTGCCTGGGGTGTCAGAGGGTGTGCTTGGTAGTGTCAGAGGGTGTGCTGGGGTGTCAGCGTTGTGCCTGGGAGTGTCTGGGGTGTGCCTGGGAGGTGTTAGCTGTGTGCCTGGGGTGTCAGGGGTGCACTTGCAGTGTCAGTGCAGGTGTCTGAGGTGTGCCTGGGAGTGTGTGCCTGGGGGTGTCTGGGGTGCTGGCAGTGTCTGGTGTGCCTGGTGTGTCAGTGCCTGGGAGTGTCAGCGGTGTGCCAGGGAGTGTCAGGTGTGCCAGGGAGTATCAGTGGTGCCTGGGAGTGTCAGAGGTGGCACTTGGAGGTGTAAGGGTGTGCCTGAATGTCAGAGGTGTGCTGGGATGTCAGAAGTGTGCCAGGGAGTGTCAGCAGTGTGCAAGTGTTAGGGGTGTATCAGGGAGTGACAGAGAGAGGAGTGTCAGAGGTGTAGCCTAGAGGTGTGAGAGAGTGTGCCTGGGAGTGTCTGGGGTGTAACTAGGAGTGTCAGAGGTGTACCTGTAGTGTCAGGGTGTGCAGGGAGTGTCAGTGCAGTATCTGGCAGTGTCAGAGGTGTACCTGGGGTGTCAGAGGTGTACCTGACAGTGTCAGGGGTGTGGGAGTGTCAGAGATGTTACTCAGGTGTCGGAGGTGTATCTGGGAGTGTAGGAAGTGTGCCTGGGAGTGTCGGGTGCCTGGGTGTGTCGGAGGTGTGCCTGGGAGTGTCAGAGGTGTGCCTGGGGTGTCAGAGGTGTGCCTGGGAGTGTCAGAGGTGGCACCTAAGGTGTCGGAGGTGTGCCTGGGGTGTAGAGGCTGTGCCTGGGGTGTCAGGTGTACCTGGGGTTGTCAGGGGTGTGCCTGGGGAGTGTCAGCAGTGTGCCTGGGGTGTCTGGTGTGCCTGGGAGTGTCAGAGGTGTGTGCTTGGGGTGGCAGAGGTGCTTGGGGTGTCAGAGGTGCCTTGGAGTATCTGAAGTGTGCTTGGCAGTGTCTGGTGTGCCTGGCAGTGACTGGGGTGTGCCTGGCAGTGTCTGGGGTGGCCTGGAGGTCAGCGGTGTGCCTGGGGAGTGTCAGCGGTGTGCCTGGGGTGTTAGGTGTATCAGGAGAGACAGAGGTGCGTGGGAGTGTCAGAGATGTGCCTAGGGTGTGATGCAGGGAGTGTCTGGGGGTGTGCCTGGGGTGTCAGAGGTGTGCCTGGGGTGTCAGGGGTGTGCCAGGGGAGTGTGGTGGAGCCTGGAATGTCAGTGGTGTGCCTGGGGAGTGTCAGGGTGCCTTGGGTGTCAGAGGTGTGCCTGGGGTGTCAGGGGTGTGCCTGGGGAGTGTCGGAGGTGTGCCCGGGTGTGAAAGTGTGCCTGGGAGTGTCGGAGGTGTTCCTGGGTGTCAGGTGTGCCTGGCAGTGTCTGGGGTGTATCTGGGGTGTCAGAGGTTATCAGTGAATGTCAGTGGAGTACCTGGGAGTGTCAGAGGTGTAACTGGGTGTCAGAGGTGTACCTGGGGTGTCAGAGGTGTACCTGGGCGTCAGAGGTGTACCTTGGAGTGTCAGACGTGTGCCTGGGAGTGTCAGAGGTGTTCCTGGGAGTGTCTGAGGTGCCTGGGAGTGTCAGAGGTTTGCCTGCGAGTGTCAGAGGTGCACTTCGGTGCAAGAGGTGCACCTTGGAGTGTCAGGGTGTGCCTTGGAGTGTCAGAGGTGCATTCGGAGTGTCAGAGGTGCTGAGTTCTGGAGGTGTGCTGAAGTGTAGGGTGGCACAGTGTCTGAGGGTGTGCCTGGCAGTGTCTGGGGTGTGCCGGGGTGTCAGCAGTGTGCCTGGAGTGTTGGGTGTGCCAGTGTCAGAGTGTGCCTGGGAGTGTCAGAGGGTGTGCCAGGGGTGTCAGCGGTGGTGCCTGGGAGTGTCGGAGTGTATCTGGGGTGAAGTATGCCTGGTGTCTGGGGTTTACCTGGGGGTGTCTGGGGTGTGCCTGGGGAGTGTCGGAGGTGTGCCTGGGGTGTCAGAGGTGTGCCTGTAGTGTCAGGTGTGCCTGGGGTGTAGAGATGTACCTGGGGTGTCGGAGGTGTGCCTGGGGTGTCGGAGGTGTGCCTGGGGAGTGTCAGAGGTGTGCTTGGTAGTGTCATTGGCGTGCTTGGGAGTGTCAGCGTTGTGCCTGGGGTGTCTGGGGTGTGCCTGGGTGTGGCTGTGTGCCTGGAGTGTCAGAGGTGCACTTGCAGTGTCAGAGGTGCTTGGGTGTCTGAGGTGTGCCTGGGGAGTGTCGGTGTACCTGGCAGTGTCTGAGGTGTGCCTGGCAGTGTCTGGTTGTGCCTGGTAGTGTCAGCGGTGTGCCTGGGAGTGTCAGCGGTGTGCCTGGGGAGTGTCACGGGTGCCAGGGTATCAGTGGAGTGTCAGAGGTGTGCCTGGAAGTGTGGGGTGTGCCGGGAATGTCAGAGGTGTGCCTGGAGTGTCAGAGTGTGCAGAGTGTCAGCGGTGCCTGGGGTGTTCAGAGGTGTGCCTAGGAGTGTGAAGTGTGCCTGGGGTGTCTGGGGTGTGACTGGGGTGTCAGAGGTGTGCAGAGTGTCAGGGGTGTGCCAGAGTGTCAGTGCAGTATCTGGCAGTGTCAGAGGTGGCCTGGGGTGTCAGAGGTGCCTGACAGTGTCAGGAGGTGTGCTTGGGGTGTCAGAGATGGCCTCAGGTGTCAGGTGTATCTGGGGTGTAGAGTGTGCCTGGGGAGTGTCAGGTGGCCTGGGTGTCGGAGGTGTGCCTGGGAGTGTGAGAGTGTGCCTGGGGTGTCAGAGGTGTGCCTGGGGTGTCAGAGTGTGCCTAGGTGTCGGAGGTGTGCCTGGGGTGTGGGGCTGTGCCTGGGTGTCAGGTGTGCCTGGGATGTCAGAGGTGTGCCTGGGGTGTCAGCAGTGTGCCTGGGGTGTCTGGGGGTGTGGGGTGTCAGAGTGTGTGGGGTGGCAGGGGTGCAGGGTGTGAGGTGCACCTTGGGTATCTGAGTGTGCTTGGCAGTGTCTGGTGTGCCTGGCAGTGTCAGCATTGCCTGGAGTGTCAGCGGTGTACCTGGGGTGTTAGAGTGTATCAGGGAGACAGGAGTGCGTAAGGTGTCAAGGTGTGCCTAGGTGTGAGAATTGGCACAGGAGTGTCTGAGGGTGGCCTGGGGTGTCAGAGGTGCTGGGAGTGTCAGGGTGTGCCTGGGGGTGTCAGAGGTGTGCCAGGGGATGTCAGTGGAGTGCCTGGGGGTGTAAAGGGTGTGCCTGGGGTGTCAGAGGTACCAGGGGTGTCAGGGTGTGCCTGGGAGTGACAGAGGTGTGTGGGGAATGTCAGGTGTGCCTGGGGTGGGGATGTGCAGGTGTCTGGGGTGTGCCTGGGGTGTCAGGGGTGTGCCTGGGTGTTGGTGGAGTACAGTGTCAAGGTGTGCCTGGGGTGTCAGAGGATGCTTGGGGAGGTCAGAGTGTGCGGAGTGTCAGCAGTGTACCTGGGAATGTCTGAGTGTGCCTGGGGTATGTGGGGTGTGCAGTGTCAGGGGTGCACTTCAGGTGTCAGAGGTGCAGCTGGTGTCAGAGGTGTGCCTTGGGTGTCAGAGGTGCACCTGGGTGTCTGAAGTGTGCTGGGGTGTCTGGGGTGTGCCTGGGGTGTGCAGGGGTGTGCCTGTGGTGTCAGTGTGCCTGGGGGTGTCAGCGGTGTGCCTGGAGTGTTGGGGTGTCAGGGGAGTGACAGAGGGATACCTGGGAGTGTCAGAGGTGTGCCTGGGGTGTTGAAGTGTGCCTGGGACTGCACAGGTGCCTCAGGTGTCAGAGATAATGTGTCAGAGATGTACCTGTGAGTGGTGTCACGTGTCAGAGGTGTATCTGGGTGTCGGGCGTGTGCCTAGTGTCAGAGGTGTACCAGGAGATGTCATGGACTGCTTGGGGTGTCAGAGGTGTGCCTAGGTGTCAAGGTGTACGCCAGGGAATGTCAGTGGAGTACCTGGGAGTGTCAGAGGTGTAACTGGGAGTGTCAGAGGGTGTGCCTGAGTGTCAGAGGTACGTGGGAGTGTCAAAGGTGAACCTGGGGTGTCAGAGGTGTACCTGGGGAGTGTCAGAGGTGTGTGCAGTGTCAGAGGTGTGCCTGGGGAGCGTCAGCAGTGTACCTGGGGAGTGTCGGAGGTGTGCCTAGAAGTATCGGAGGAGGTTTACCTGGGGAATTCTCGAGGTTGTACCTTGGAATGTCAGAGAGAGCCGGACCTGGGAGTGTCAGAGGTGTACTAGAATTATCAGAGGGTGTACCTGGGGTGTCAGAGGTGTGCCTGAGATGTCAGGGATCCCAGGAGTGTCGGTGAGTACCTCAAGTGCTCAAGGTGCCTGGGGTATCAGGAGGTGTACCTGGGAAAATCAGAGGTGTGCCAGGATGTCCAGGAGGTGTGCCTGGGGAGTCTCAAAAAGGAGGTGAACCAAGAGTGTCAGAGGGTACTTGGGAGTGTCAGAGGTGTGCCTGGGGTATCGGGTGTACCTGGGAGTATCAGGAGGTGTGCCTGGGCGTGTCAGAGAGTGTAGCTGCCTGGGAGTATCAGGTGTGTGCTGCAGGTCCCATGTCAGAGAGGTGTGCCCCAGGAGTGTTGGGGGTGTAAATGGGAGTCTGGGAGATGTAACTGGGAATGTCAGAGGGTGTGCAGGGATTGTCCGGTGGAGTGCTTGGGGAGTGTCAAGGTGTGCCTGGGGTGTCCCAGAGGTGTGCCTGGGTGTCAGAGGTGTACCTAGAGATTGTCCAGGTGTTGCACTGGGGTGTCAGAGGTGTGCCTGGGGTGTCAGGGGTGTGCCTGGGGTGTCAGGGCGTGCCTGGGTGTCAGCGGTGTGCCTGGGAGTGTCGGGAGGTGTGCCTGGGGAGTGTGAGAGTGTGCCTGGGTGTTCAGGTGTGCCTGGGGTGTCGGAGGTGTGGCTGGGGAGTGTCAAGAGGTGTACATGGGGAGTGTCAGACGTGTGTACCTGGGAGTGTCAGCGGTGTGCCTGGGAGTGTCTGAGGTGTGCCTGGGGAGTGTCAGAGAGGTGTACCTGGGGTGTCAAAGGTGTACCTGGGGAGTGTCAGAGGTAATTTTATAGAGGTGTCCAGAGTTGTTCCTGGGAGTGTCAGAGGTGGCAACTGGGAGTGTCAGTGGTGTGCCTGGGAGTGTCAGGTGTGCCTGGGGTGTGAGGAGTGTATCTAGGAGTGTCAGGAGGTGTACCTGGGAGTGTCAGAGGAGTACTTGAGAATGTCAGGGGTGTGCCTGGGGTGTCAGCCCGGTGTGCCTGGGGTGTCTGGAGGTGTGCAGAGTGTCAGAGGTGTGCCTGGGCGTGTCAGAGGGTGCACTTGGGAGTGTCAGAGGTGCACCTTGGGTTTCTGGTGTACTTATAAGGAGTGTCTGAGGTGTACCTGGCAGTGTCTGAGGTGTAACTGCTTGGTCTATCAACGGTGTGCCTAGAATCATCAGACGTGTACCGAGGAATATCAGTGGAGTACTTGGGGTGTCAAAGGTGTACCTGGGAGTGTCAGATGTGTACCTGGGAGTGTCAGAGGTGTACCAGGAGTGTCAAAAGGTGTGCCTGGGGAGTGTCTGTGAAGTGTGCCTGGGAGTGTCAGAGGTGTGCTAGGAGTGTCAGAGGTGCTTGAAAGTGTCAGAGGTGCGCAGTGGGTGTCTGAGTTGTACCTGGGAGTGTCTCAGGGTGTACCTGGCAATGTCTGAAGGTGTGCTTGGCAGTGTCTGAGGTGTAACTGTCAGTGTCAGCGGTGTACCCTAAGTGTCAGCAGTGCACCTGGAAGTGTTAGAGGTGTATCAGGGAGTGTCAGAGGTGTGCCTGGGAGTGTCCAGAGGTGTGCCAGGGAATGTCAGTGTAGTGCCTGGGAGTGTCAGAGGTGTGCCTGGAACTGTGTCCAGGAGGTGTGCCTGGGTGTCAGAGTGTGCCTGGGGTGTCAGAGGTGTACCTGGGGAGTGTCAGGTGTACCTGGGGTGTCAGAAGGGGTGTGCCTGGGGAGTGTGTCAAGGTGTGTGCCTGGGGTGTCAGAGGTGTGCCTGGGAGTGTCAGGGTGTGCCTGGGGTGTCAGAGGGTGTGGCTGGGAGTAATCCCATGGTGTGCCTGGGAGTGTCAGGTGTGCCTGGGAGTGTGAGGTGTACCCGCAAGTGTCGGGTGTGCCTTAGGTGTCAGAGGGTGGCAGTGTCAGAGTTGTGCCTGGGAGTGTCAGCGGTGTTCCTGGGGTGTCTGAGGTGTGCCTGCGTGTCAGAGGTGTGCTAGGCGTGTCAGAGGTGTGCACTTGGGTGTGTCAGAGGTGGACCTTGGGTTTCTGGGGTGTGCCTGGGGGTGTCTGGTGTGCCTGGCAGTGTCTGAGGTGTAGCAGCTGGCAGTGTTGGCCGGTGTACCTGGGTGTGTCAGACGTGTACCACGGAATGTCAGTGGTGCCTGGGAGTGTCCAATTGTGTGCCTAGGTGTCAGAGGTGTACCTGGGAGTGTCAAAGGTGTGCCTGGGGAGTGTCTGAGAGTGTGCCTGGGGAGTGTCAGAGGTGTGTGCCCAGGAGTGTCAGAGGTGCGCAGGGGTGTCAGAGGTGCTGTGCCAGATATCTGAGTTGTGCCTGGGGTGTGTCTGGTGTGCTGCCTGTGGTCTTGAGGGTGTGCTTGGCGGTGTCTGAGGAGGTGTGAACTGTCAGTGTCAGCGTTGTGCCTAAGTGTCGGCGGTGCTTGCAAGGTGTTGGGGTGTATCAGGGGTGACAGAGGTGCCTACAGTGTCAGGGGTGTGCCTGGGGAGTGTCAGAGATTGTGCAAGTGTCAGAGGTGTGCCTGGGGTGTCAGAGTACATGCCTGGGGAGTCCTTATCAGAGATGTACCTGAGGTGTCAGGGGTGTATCTGGGAGAATCGGACGTGTGCCTAGGGTGTCAGAGGTGTACCAGAATGTCCCGGTGGAGTGCCTGGGGGTGTCAGAGGTGTACCTGGGGTGTCAGAGGTGTTCTGGGGTGTCAGGGTGTACCTGGGAGTGTCAGAGGTGTGCCTGGGAGTGTCTGAGGTGTGCCTGGGGTGTCAGAGGGTGTCCTGGGAGTGTCAGCGGAGGTGTGCTGTAGGTGTCTGAGGGTATGCCTGGGAGTGTCTGAGGTGTGCCTGGGGTGTCTGAGGTGTGCCTGGGGAGTGTCATGGGAAGTGCCAGGGGTGTCTGGGGTGCCTGGGGGTGTGAGAGGTGTGCCTGCAGGTGTGAGGAGGTGTACCTGGGGTGTCTGGGGTGTGCCTGGGGTGTCAGAGGGTGTACCTGGGAGTGTCAGGGTGTGCCTGGGGCGTCAGCGGTGTACCTGGGAGTGTCGGAGGTGTGCCTAGGGTATCGGGGTTTGCACCTGGGGAGTGTCCAGGTTGTACCTTGGAGTGTCAGGGGAGCCCAGCGGACCTGGGAGTGTCAGAGAGGTGCCTGGGAGTATCAGAGGTGTACCTGGGAGTGTCAGAGGAAGTGTGCCTGGGAATGTCAGAGGTATCCCAGGGAGTGTCCCGTGGAAGTACCTGGGAGTCTCAAGGTGCCTGGGGAGTATCAGAGGTGTACCTGGGAAAATCAGATGTACCAGGGAGTGTCAGAGGTGTGCCTAAGTCTCAGAGGTGAACCAGGAGTGTCAGAGGAGTGCTTGGGGTGTCAGAGGTGTGCCTGGGCGTGTCAGAGGTGTACCTGGGGTATCAGGTGTGTACCTGGAGTGTGTCAGAGGTGTGCTTGGGGTGTTAGGAGGTGTGAAATGGGAGTCTCAGGAGATGTAACTGGGAATGTCAGAGGTGTGCCAGGGATTGTCAGTGGAGTACCTGGGAGTGTCAAGGTGTACTAGGGTGTCAGGGGTGTACCTGGGGGTGTCAGGGGTGTGCCTGGGGTGTCAAGGTGTGCTGCAGGGCCTCCAGAGGAGCCAGCCCACCTGGGAGTGTCAGAGGTGTGTGCCTGCCAGGGTGTCAGGGGCATTGCCTGGGAGTGTCCGGCGGTGTGCCTGGGAGTGTCAGGAGGTGTGCCTGGGAGTGTGAAGTGTACCTGGGGTGTCAGGTGTACCTGGGGTGTCGGAGGTGTACCTGGGGTGTCAGGGTGTACTTGGGGAGTGTCAGGGAATTCAACAGAGATTGTCAGCAGTGTGCCTGGGAGTGTCTGGGGGTGTACACCAGGAGTGTCAGAGGTGTGCCAAGGCGTGTCAGAGGTGCACTTGGGGGTGTCAGAGGTGCGCAGCAGGTGTCTGAGGTGTGCCTGGGGAGTGTCTGGGGTGTGCCTGGCAGTGTCTGGTGTGGCTGGCAGTGTCAGCGGTGTGCCTGGGGTGTCAACGGTGCACCTGGGAGTGTGGGGTGTGTCAGGGGTGACAAGGGAGTGCCTAGGGTGTCAGAGGTGTGCCTGGGGTCAGAGGGTGTGCCTGGGGGTGTCTGAGGGTGTGCAAGTGTCAGAGTGTCCTAAGTGTCCGGAGGTGTGCATAGAGTGTCTGAGGTATGCCTGGGGTGTCTGAGGTGTGCCTGGGGTGTCTGAGGTGTACCTGGGGTGTCATAGAGTGCCAGGGGTGTCTGGGGTGCCTGGGGTGTGGAGGGTGTGCCTGCAGGTGTGAGGTGTGCCTAGGGGTGTCTGAGGTGTACCTGGGAGGGTCAGGGGGTGTGCCTGGGAGTGTCAGGAGGTGTGCCTGGGGAGTATCAGAGGTGTGCCTGGGTGTGTCAGAGGAGGTGTGCCTGAGGTGTCAGGGGTGTGGGAGTCTTGGAGGTGTGGCTTCAGAGATGTCAAAAAGAGGTGTACTAAGGGGTGTCGATGGAGTACCTGGGGAGTGTCAGAGGTGTACTTATAGAATTAATCAAAAGAATGAACCTAAATTAATCAGAGGTGTACCTAGGGAATTATCAGAGGTGTACCTGGGAGTGTCAGAGAATTGTGCAAGGGCGTCAGCAGTGTGCAGGAGTGTCAGGTGTACCTGGAGTGTCGGGAGGTTTACCTGGGAGTGTCGGAGTTGTGCCTTGGAGTGTCAGAGGCGGACCTGGGGTGTCAGAGGTGTGCACCTAGGGAGTATCAGAGGTGTACCTGGGAGTGTCAGAGGTGTACCTGGGAATGTCAGAGGTATCCCAGGGGTGTCAGTGAAGTACCTGGGAGTCTCAAGGTGCACCTGGGGTATCGGAGGTGTGCCTGGGAAAATCAGGAGTGTGCAGGGGTGTCAGAGGTGTGCCTGGGAGTCTCAGAGGTGAACCAGGGAGTGTCAGAGGTACTTGGGGAGTGTCAGAGGTGTGCCTGGGGTATCGGAGGTGTGCCTGGGGTATCGGAGGTGTGCCTGGGCGTGTCCAGAATTGGGAGTTATCAGGTGTGTGCCTGGGTGTGTCAGAGGTGTACTTGGGGTGTTAGAGGTGTAAGTGGGGAGTCTCAGGATGTAACTGAGATGTCAGGGTGTACCAGGGATTGTCGGTGGAGTACCTGCTGGGGTTGTCAAGGTGTGCCTGGGAGTGTCAGAGAATTGTACCATAAGTGTCAGAGGTGTCACCTGGGAGTGTCAAGGTGTGCCACCAGGGTGTCAGAGGTGTGCCTGGGTGTCAGAGGTGTGCCTGGGGAGTGTCAGAGGGCGTGCCTGGGAGTGTCAGCGGTGTGCCTGTGGGGTGTCAGGTGTGCCTGGGGTGTGGGGTGTGCCTGGGGTGTCCGGAGGGTGTGCCTGGGGTGTCAGTGTGCCTGGGGAGTGTCAGAGGTGTGTGCTTGGGGTGTCAGGGGTGTGCCTGGGGTGTCAGCGGTGTGCCTGCAAGTGTCTGAAGAATTGTGCCTGGGGTGTCAGAGGTGTGCCAAGGCGTCAGAGGTGCACTTGGGGTGTCAGAGGTGCACCTTGGGTGTCTGGGGTGTACCTGGGGTGTATCACAAGGTGTACTGGCAGTGTCTGGAGTGTAAACTGGCAGTGTCGTGGTGTGCCTGGGGTGTCTGACGGTGCACCTGGGAGTGTTAGAGAGTGTATCAGGGATGACAAAAGGAGTGCCTGGGGTGTCAGGGGTGTGCCTGGGAGTTTCGGAGGTGTGCATGGAGTGTCAGAGGTGTGCCTGGCAGTGTCAAGCGGTGTAACTGGGGTGTCAGAGGTGTGCATGCAAATTGTCTGACGTGTGCCTGGGAGTGTCTGAGGTGTGCCTGGGGAGTGTCTGGGGTGTACCTGGGGTGTCAGAGAAGTACCAGGGGGTGTCACAGGGTACCTGGGCGTGAGAGGTGTGCCTGGGAGTGTCAGAAGGTGTACCTGGGGTGTGAGGTGTACCTGGGGAGTGTCAGAGGTGTATCTGGGAGTGTCGGAGGTATGCCTGGCAGTGTCAGCAGTGTGCCTGGGAGTGTCAGACGTGTGCAGGGGAATGTCTCAGTGGAGTGCCTGGGAGATGTCAAGGTGTGCCTGGGAGTGTCAGAGGTGTGCCTTGGAGGTCAGAGGTGTGCCTGGGAGTGTGGGTGTGCCTGGGAGTGTCAGCAGTGTGCCTGGGGTGTGGAGGTGTGCCTGGGGAAAATCAGGAGGTGTACTAGGGAGTGTCAGAGGTGTACCTGGGGAGTGTCAGAGGTGTACCTGGGGTGTCAAATGTGTGACCTGGGAGTCTCAAGGTGCACCTGGGATATCAGGAGGTGTATCTGGGAAAATCGGAGAGGTGTACCAGGGAGTGTCAGGGGTGTGCCTGGGAGTCTCAGAGGTGAACCAGGGAGTGTCAGAGGAGTACCTGGGGTGTCAGAGGTGTGCCTGGGGTGTCAGAGTGTGCCTGGCGGTGTCTGAGGTGTCGCGAGTGTCATGGGTGTGCCTGGGGTGTCAGAGGTGCATGGGGTGTCAGAGGTGCCGGAGGTGTCTGGTGTGCTTGGCGGTGTCTGAGGTGTAACTGTCAGTATCAGCGGTGTACCTGGGGAGTGTCAGCGGTGCACCTGGGAGGGTGTATCAGGGAGGGACAGAGGTACCTGGGAGTGTCAGAGGTGTGCCTGGGGTGTTAGAGGTGTGCCTGGGGTGTCAGAGGTGTGCCTGGGGTGTCAGGGTGTGTACCTGGGTGTCAGGGTGTGCCTGGGGGTGTCGAGATGTGCCTGGGGTGTCAGAGTGTGTCTGGGAGTGTCGGACGTGTACATAGGGTGTCAGGGTGTGCCAGGGGTGTCAGAGGTGTGCCTGGGAGTATCAGAGGTGTGCCTGGGAGTGTCAAAGGTGTACCTGGGTGTGTCAGAGGTGTGCCTGGGGTGTCAGAGGTGTACCTGGGGAGTGTCAGAGGTGTGCCTGGGGAGTGTCAATGGTGTGCCTGGAGTGTCAGAGGTGTACTTGGGAGTGTCAGAGGTGTGCCTGGGGTGTCCAGTGTGCCTGGGGTGTCAGCAGTGTGCCTGGGAGTGTCTGAGGTGTACCTGGGAGTGTCAGAGGTGTGCCTGGGCGTGTCGAGAGGTGCTTGGGAGTGTCAGAGGTGAACCTTGGAGTGTCTGGGGTGTGCCTGGAGTGTCTGAGGTGTGCCCAGGTGTCTGAGGGTGTGGCTGGCAGTGTCAGCGGTGTGCCTGGGAGTGTCAGCGGTGCACCTGGGGTGTGAGGGTGTATCAGGGGTGACAGAGGAGTGCCTGGGAGTGTCAGAGGTGTGCCTGGGGTTTCGGGAGGTGTACATGGAATGTCAGAGGTGTGCCTGGGGAGTGTCAGGTTGTGCCTGGGGAGTGTCGGAGGTGTGCCTGGCAGTGTCAGCGGTGCCTGGGAGTGTCAGAGGTGTACCAGAGAATGTCAGTGGAGTGCCTGGGAGTGTCAGGGTGTGCCTGGAGTGTCAGGCGTGCCTGGGAGTGTCAGAGGTGCAGAGGTGTGCTTGAGAATGTCAGAGGTGTGCCTGGGAGTGTCAGTGGTGTGCCTGGGGTGTCTGGGGTGTCAGGGGTGTGCCTGGGCTGTCAGAGGTGCACTTGGGGTGTCAGAGAATGCCTTGGGGTTTCTGAGGTGTGCCTGGGGTGTCTGGGTGTACCTGGCAGTGTCTGGTGTGTGGCAGGGTCGACAGGTGTACCTGGGGTGTCAGACGTGTGCCAGGAATGTGGTGAGTACCTGGGAGTGTCAAGGTGTGCCTGGGGAGTGTCAGATGTGTACCTGGGAGTGTTGGGGTGTACTTGGGAGTGTCAGGTGTGCCTGGAGTGTCTGAGGTGTACCTGGGGAGTGTCAGAGGTGCTGGGGTGTCAGAGGTGCGCTGAGAGTGTCAGAGGTGCGCAGAGGTGTCTGAGTTGTGCCTGGGGAGTGTCTGGTGTACCTGTGTGTCTGAGGTGTACTTGGCAGTGTTCTGAGGTGTAACTGTCAGTGTCAGCGGTGTACCTTGGAGTGTCAGCGGTGCCTGGAAGTGTTAGAGGTGTATCAGGGGAGTGACAGAGGAGTACCTGGGAGTGTCAGGGGTGTGCCTGGGAGTGTCAAGGTGTGCCTGGGAGTGTCAGAGGTGTGCTTGGGAGTGTCAGATGTGTGCCTGGGAGTGTCAGAGGTGTAACTGGGGAGTGTCCTAGGTGTGCCTGGGAGTGTCGGAGTGTGTACCTGGGGAGTGTGAAGTGTACCTGGGAGTGTCAGGTGGCACCTGGGGTGTCAGAGAGTACTTGAGAATGTGAGGTGTACCTGGGAGTGTCAGCAGTGTGCCTGGGAGTGTCTGAGAGGTGTGTGCCTAGGAGTGTCAGAGGTGTGCCTGGGCGTGTCAGAGGTGCCTTGGGGTGTCAGAGGTGGACCTTGGGTTTCTGAGGTGTGCCTGGGAGTGTCTGAGGTGTGCCTGGGTGTGTCAGAGGTGTGCCTGGGGTGTCAGAGGTGTGCCTGGGAGTGTCAGAGGGTGTGCCTGGGAGTGTCAGAGGTGTGCCTGGGAGTGTCAGGGTGTGCCTGGGGTGTCCAGAGGTGTGCCTGGGAGTGTCAAGGTGTACCTGGGAGTGTCAGGGTGTGCCTGGGGAGTGTCAGAGGTGTGCCTGGGGAGTGTCAGAGGTGTAACTGGGAGTGTCCATGGTGTGCCTGGGAGTGTCAGGAGGTGTACCTGGGAGTGTGAGATGTACCTGGGAGTGTCGGAGGTGTACCTGGGAGGTGTCAGAGAGTGCTTGAGAATGTCAGAGGTGTACCTGGGAGTGTCAGCAGTGTACCTGGGTGTCTGAGGTGTGTCCTGGGGTGTCAGAGAGGTGTGCCTGGGCGTGTCAGAGGTGCACTTGGGAGTGTCAGAGGTGGACCTTGGGTTCTGAGGTGTACCTGGGAGTGTCAGACGTGTGCCAGGGAATGTCAGTGGAGTACCTGGGAGTGTCAAGGTGTACCTGGGAGTGTCAGATGTGTGCCTGGGGAGTGTTAGAGGTGTACCTGGGAATGTCAAGGTGTGCCTGGGGTGTCTGAAGTGTGCCTGGGAGTGTCAGAGGTGTGCCTAGGAGTGTCAGAGGTTGCAGAAAGTGTCAGAGGTGCACCTTGGGTGTCTGAGTTGTGCAGCAGAGTGTCTGGGGTGTGCACCTGCAATGTCTGAGGTGTGTGGCAGTGTCTGAGGTGTAACTGTCAGTGTCAGCGGTGTACCTGGAGTGTCATGGTGCACCTGGAGTGTTGAGTGTATCAGGGGAGTGACAGAGGGAGTACCTGGGAGTGTCAGAGGTGTGCCTGGGAGTGTCAGAGGTGTGCCTGGGGTGTCAGAGGTGTGCCTGGGGAGTGTCAGAGGTGTGCCTGGGGAGTGTCAGAGGTGTGCCTGGGAGTGTCAGAGGTGTGCCTGGGAGTGTCAAGGTGTGCCTGGGATTGTCAGAGGTGTACCTGGAGTGTCAGGGTGTGCCAGGATTTCAGAGGTGTGCCTGGGAGTGTCAGAGGTGTGACTGAGTGTCATGATTGTTAGCTGGGGAGTGTCAGGTGTAGCATAGGTGTGGAAGTGTGCCTGGGATGTCAGGTGTGCCTGGGGTGTCAGAGGTGCTTGAGAATGTCAGAGGTGTGCCTGGGAGTGTCAGCGGTGTACTGGGGGTGTCTGGGGTGTGCCTGGGGAGTGTCAGAGGTGTGCCTGGGCGTGTCAGAGGTGCACTTGGGAGTGTCAGAGGTGGACCTTGGGTTTCTGAGGTGTGCCTGGGGTGTCTGGGGTGTGCCTGGCAGTGTCTGAGGGTGTAACTGGCAGTGTCAGCGGTGTAACTGGGTGTGTCAGACGTGTACCACGGAATGTCAGTGGAGTACCTGGGGTGTCAATGGTGTACCAGGAGTGTCAGAGGTGTGCCTGGGGTGTCAAGGTGTGCCTGGGGTGTCCTGGGGTGTGCCTGGGGAGTGTCAGAGGTGTGCCTAGGGTGTCAGAGGTGCACTTGGGGTGTCAGAGGTGCGCAGCTGGTGTCTGAGTTGTACCTGGGAGTGTCTGAGGTGTTCCTGGCAATGTCTGAGGTGTGCTTGGCAGTGTCTGGTGTAACTGTCAGTGTCAGCGTTGTACCTAGGAGTGTCAGCGGTGCACTTGGGACTGTTAGAGGTGTATCAGGGAGTGACAGAGAGTACCTAAGGGTGTCAGAGGTGTACCTGAGGTGTCAGATCTTGGGGTGTCAGAGGTGTACTTAGAGGTGTCAGAGGTATATAGATTTCAGAGATGTGCCTGAGGTGTCAGAGGTGTATCTGGGAGAATCGGACGTGTACCTAGGGGTGTCAGAGGTGTACCAGGGGAATGTCAGTGGAGTACCTGGGAGTGTCAGAGGTGTACCTGGGAGTGTCAGAGGTGTTCCTGGGAGTGTCAGAGGTGTGCCTGGGAGTCAGAGGTGTACCTGGGAGTGTCTGGGGTGTGCCTGGGGTGTCAGAGGTGTCCCTGGGGAGTGTCAGTGTGCCGGGTGTCTGAGGTATGCCTGGGGAGTGTCTGAGGTGTCCTGGGAGTGTCTGAGGGGTGTGCCTGGGGTGTCAGAGAGTACCAGGGGTGTCAGGGGTGCCTGGGTGTGGGGTGTGCCTGCAGAGTGTGAGAGGTGTGCCTAGGGGTGTCTGGGGTGTGCCTGGGAGGTCAGAGGTGTGCCTGGGAGTGTCAGAGGTGTGCCTGGGAGTATCAGAGGTGTACCTGGGTGTGTCAGAGGTGTGCCTGGGGTGTCGGGGTGTAACTGGAGTCTTGGAGGTGTAACTGGGAATGTCAGAGGTGTACTAGGGAGTGTCAGTGGAGTGGGAGTCTCAAGGTGTACCTGGGAGTATCAGTGGTGAACCTGGGAATATCGGAGGTGGACCTGAATATCGGAGGTGTGCCTGGGAGTGTCAGGTGTACCTGGGAGTGTCGGAGGTGTGCCTCAGGTCACAAAATTGCCTGGGATTGCCAGAGGTGAACCTGGCAATGTCAGAGGGTGTACCTGGGAGTGTCAGAGAAATGCCTGGGAGTGTCAGAGGTGTATCTGGGAGTGTCGGACGTGTACCTGGGGAGTGTCAGGAGGTGTACTTGGGAGTGTCAGAGGTGTACCTGGGAGTATCAGGTGTGTACCAGGGAATGTCAGTGGAGTACCTGGGAGTGTTAGAGGTGTATCAGGGAGTGACAAAGGTGCCTAGGAGTGTCAGAGGTGTACCTGGGAGTTTCGGAGGTGTACATGGAGTGTCAGAGGTGTACCTGGCAGTGTCAGCGGTGTACCTGGGAGTGTCAGAGGTGCGCCTGGGAGTGTCTGACGTGTGCCTGGGGTGTCTGAGGTGTGCCTGGGAGTGTCTGGTGTACCTGTAAGAGTGCAGGGGGTGTCACAGGATGCCTGGGCGTGTGAGAGGTGTGCCTGGGAGTGTCGAAGGTGTGCCTGGGAGTGTGAGGGTGTACCTGGGAGTGTCGGGTGTATCTGGGGAGTGTCGGATGTGTGCCTGGCAGTGTCAGCGGTGTGCAGGGTGTCAGACGTGTACCAGGGAATGTCAGTGGAGTACATGGGAG
This sequence comes from Homarus americanus, assembly GCF_018991925.1. Taxonomy (NCBI): domain Eukaryota; kingdom Metazoa; phylum Arthropoda; class Malacostraca; order Decapoda; family Nephropidae; genus Homarus; species Homarus americanus. The sequence continues at coordinate 61,157 of NW_024742044.1, read as the reverse complement.
TGTCAAGGTGTACCTGGGGTGTCAGGAGAGTCAGAGATGTACCTGGGAGTGTCAGGGTGTACCTGGGAGTGTCTGCGGTGTGCCTGGGAGTGTCAGGTGTGCCTGGGGAAAATCGGAGGTGTACCAGGGAGTGTCAGAGGTGTGCCTGGGAGTGTCAGAGGTGTACCTGGGGAGTGTCAAATGTGTACCTGGGAGTCTCAAGGTGCACCTGGGGTATCGGAGGTGTGCCTGGGAAAATCAGGTGTACCAGGGGAGTCAGAGGTGTGCCGGACTCAGGGGTGAGACCAGGGAGTGTCAGAGGGTGCCTGGGGTGTCAGAGTGCCTGGGGTGTCAGGTGTGCTGGTGTCTGGTGTTAGTCGGGAGGTGGTGGCCTAGGGGTGTCAGAGGTTGGGAGGTGTCAGAGGTGCAGCCTGGTGTCTGGGTTGTGCCTGGGGTGTCTGGGGTGTGCGCAATGTCTGAGGTGTGCTTGGCAGTGTCTGAGGTGTAACTGTCAGTATCAGCTGGGTGTACCTAGGAGTGTCAGCGGTGCCTGCAGTGTTAGAGGTGTATCAGGGGTGACAGAGGTACCTAGGAGTGTCAGAGTGTACCTGGGAGTGTCTGAGGTGTACCTGGGGTGTCAGAGGTGTCCTGGGAGTGTCGGAGGTGTGCCTGGGGAGTGTCTGAGGTATACCTGGGGGTGTCTGAGGTGTGCCTGGGGTGTCTGAGGTGTGCCTGGGGTGTCAGAGAGTGCCAGGGAGTGTCACAGGAGTACCTGGGGAGTGTGAGGAGGTGTGCCTGCGAGTGTGGGGAGGTGTGCCTGGGTGTGAGTTGTACCTGGGAGGTCAGAGGTGCCTGGGAGTGTCAGAGGTGCACCTGGGGGGTGCACCTGGGTGTGTCAGAGGTGTGCAAGTGTCAGGGGGTGTAACTGGGAGTCTTGGAGGTGTAACTGGGAATGTCAGAGGTGTACTAGGGAGTGTCAGTGGAGTGCCTGGGAGTCTCAAGGTGTACCTGGGAGTATCAGTGGTGAACCTGGGAATATCAGTGTGCCAGGGAATATCGGAGGTGTACCTGGGAGTGTCAGAGGTGTACCTGGGAGTGTCGGAGGTGTACCTCAGGTGTCACAGGAGTACCTGGGATTGCCAGAGGTGAACCTGGCAATGTCAGAGGTGTACCTGGGAGTGTCAGAGAAATACCTGGGAGTGTCAGAGGTGTATCTGGGAGTGTCGGACGTGTACCTGGGAGTGTCGGAGGTGTACTTGGGAGTGTCAGAGGTGTACCTGGGAGTATCAGGTGTGTACCAGGGAATGTCAGTGGAGTACCTGGGAGTGTTAGAGGTGTATCAGGGTGACAAGGAGTGCCTAGGAGTGTCAGAGGTGTACCTGGGAGTTTCAGTGCCATGGAGTGTCAGAGGTGTACCTGGCAGTGTCAGCGGTGTACCTGGGAGTGTCAGAGGTGCGCCTGGGAGTGTCTGGCGTGTGCCTGGGTGTCTGAGTGTGCAGGTGTCTGAGGTGTACCTAGTGTCAGAGGTGCCAGGGAGTGTCACAGGAGTAGCTGGGCGTGTGGAGAGGTGTGCCTGGGAGTGTCGCAGGTGTGCCTGGGAGTGTGAGATGTGCCTGGGGTGTCGGAGGTGTATCTGGGAGTGTCGGATGTGTACCTGGCAGTGTCAGCGGTGTACCTGGGAGTGTCAGACGTGTACCAGGGAATGTCAGTGGAGTACATGGGAGTGTCAAAGGTGTACCTGGGAGTGTCAGAGGTGTACCTTGGAGAGTCAGAGATGTACCTGGGAGTGTCACAGGTGTACCTGGGAGTGTCTGCGGTGTACCTGGGAGTGTCGGAGGTGTACCTGGGAAAATCGGAGGTGTACCAGGGAGTGTCAGAGGTGTACCTGGGAGTGTCAGAGGTGTACCTGGGAGTGTCAAATGTGTACCTGGGAGTCTCAAGGTGCCTGGGAGTATCGGAGGTGTACCTGGGAAAATCAGGTGTACCAGGGAGTGTCAGAGGTGTACAGAGCTCAGAGGTGAACCAGGGAGTGTCAGAGGGTACCTGGGGTGTCAGAGGTGTACCTGGGAGTATCGGAGGTGTACCTGGCAGTGTCTGGGAAGTGTACCTGGGGAGTGTCAGAGGTGTGCCTAGGAGTGTCAGAGGTGCACTTGGGGAGTGTCAGAGGTGCACCTTGGGTGTCTGAGTTGTGCCTGGGAGTGTCTGAGGTGTACCTGGCAATGTCTGAGGTGTACTTGGCAGTGTCTGAGGTGTAACTGTCAGTATCAGCGGTGTACCTGGGTGTCAGCGGTGCACCTGCGGAAGTGTTAGAGGTGTGTATCAGGGAGTGACAGAGTACTGGGAGTGTCAGAGGTGTACCTGGGAGTGTCTGGGAGGTGTACCTGGGGTGGAGGTGTCCTGGGGTGTCGGAGGTGCCTGGGGTGTCTGGGGGTATGCCTGGGAGTGTCTGAGGTGTGCCTGGGGTGTCAGAGAAGTACCAGGGAGTGTCACAGGGTACCTGGGGTGTGGGGTGTGCAGAGGTGTGAGGGTGTGCCTGGGTGTCTGAGGGGTGTACCTGGGAGGGACAGAGGGTGTACCTGGGGTGTCAGAGGTGTACCTGAAGTATCAGAGGTGTACCTGGGTGTGTCAGAGGTGTACCTGGGAGTGTCAGGGGTGTAACTGGGAGTCTTGGAGGTGTAACTGGGAATGTCAGGAGGTGTACTAGGGGTGTCAGTGGAGTACCTGGGAGTCTCAAAGGTGTACCTGGGAGTATCAGTGGTGAACCTGGGAATATCGGAGGTGTACCTGGGAATATCGGAGGTGTACCTGGGTGTCAGAGGTGTACCTGGGAGTGTCGGAGGTGTACCTCGGGTGTCACAGGTACCTGGGATTGCCAGAGGTGAACCTGGCAATGTCAGAGGTGTTGCCTGGGAGTGTCAGAGAAATACCTGGGAGTGTCAGAGGTGTATCTGGGAGTGTCGGACGTGTACCTGTCGGGTGTGCTCAGGGGAGTGTCAGAGGTGTACCTGGGGTATCAGGTGTGGGGAATGTCAGTGAATCCTGGGAGTGTTAAGTGTATCAGGGGTGACAAAGGTACCTAGGAGTGTCAGAGGTGTACCTGGGAGTTTCGGAGGTGTACATGGAGTGTCAAGTGTACCTGGCAGTGTCAGCGGTGTACCTGGGAGTGTCAGAGGTGCCTGGGAGTGTCTGACGGGTGCTCTGGGAGTGTCTGAGGTGTGACCTGGGGTGTCTGAGGTGTGCCTGGAGTGTCAGAGATACCAGGAGTGTCACAGGAGTACCTGGGCGTGTGAGGTGTGCCTGGGAGTGTCGAAGGTGTGCCTGGAGTGTGAGAAGTGTGCCTGGGGAGTGTCGGAGGTGTATCGGGAGTGTCGGATGTGTACCTGGCAGTGTCAGCGGTGTACCTGGGAGTGTCAGACGTGTACCAGGGAATGTCAGTGGAGTACCTGGGAGTGTCAAAGGTGTGACCTGGGAGTGTCAGAGGTGTACCTTGGAGAGTCAGGTGTACCTGGGAGTGTCACAGGTGTACCTGGGAGTGTCTGAGTGGCCTGCGGAGGTGTACCTGGGAGAATCGGAGGTGTACCAGAGGTGTCAGAGGTGTACCTGGGGTGTCAGGAGTGTGCCTGGTGGTGTCAAATGTGTGCCTGGGAGTCTCAAGGTGCACCTGGGGTATCGGAGGTGTACCTGGGAAAATCGGAGGTGTACCAGGGGTGTCAGGAGGTGTACCTGGGAGACTCAGAGGTGAACCAGGGAGTGTCAGAGAGTACCTGGGAGTGTCAGAGGGTGTACCTGGGAGTATCGGAGGTGTACCTGGCAGTGTCTGAAGTGTGCCTGGAGTGTCAGAGGTGTGCCTAGGAGTGTCAGAGGTGCGCTGGGAGTGTGAGTTGTGCCACCTGGTGTGTCTGAGGTGTACCTGGCAATGTCTGAGGGGTGTGCCTGCAAGTGTCTGAGGTGTAACTGTCAATATCAGTGTACCTAGGAGTGTCAGCGGTGCACCTGCAGTGTTAGAGGTGTATCAGGGGTGACAGAGGTGCCTAGGAGTGTCAGGAGGTGTACCTGGGAGTGTTGGGGTGTACCTGGGAGTGTCAGAGGTGTACCTGGGAGTGTCAGAGGTGTGCCTGGGGAGTGTCAGAGGTGTGCCTGGAGTGTCAGAGATGTACCTGGGAGTGTCAGAGGTGTATCTGGGGAGTGTCGGACGTGTGACCTTAGGAGTGTCAGAGGTGTACCAGGGGAGTGTCAGTGGGTGCCGGAGTGTCAGAGGTGTGCCTGGGAGTGTCAGTGTGCCTGGGGTGTCAGAGAGGTGTGTGCCTGGGAGTGTCAAAGGTGTACCTGGGAGTGTCAGAGGTGTACCTAGTGTCAGAGGTGTACCTGGGGTATCAGAGGTGTACCTGGGAGTGTCAAAGGTGTACCTGGGGTGTCAAGGTGTACCTGGGAGTGTCAGAGGTGTGCCTGGGGTGTCAGAGGTGCAACTGGGAGTGTCAGCAGTGTGCCTGGAGTGTCGGAGGTGTGCCTGGGAGTGTGTGAGTGTGCCTGGGGTGTCGGAGGTGTGCTGGAGTGTCAGAGAGTACTTGAGAATGTCAGAGGTGTGCCTGGGGAGTGTCAGCGGTGTACCTGGGAGTGTCTAGGGTGTGCCTGGGAGTGTCAGGGGTGTGCCTAGGCGTGTCAGAGGTGCACTTGAGGGTGTCAGGCTCAGACAGGGAGACTAATCAGTGTGGAGTCCTGGGGAGTGTCAAAGGTGTGCCTGGGAGTGTCAAGTGTACCTGGGAGTGTCAGAGGTGTACCTGGGGTGTGAGGGTGTGCGTGGGGTGTCTGAAGTGTACCTGGGAGTGTCAGAGGTGTGCCTGGAGTGTCAGAGGTGCACTTGGGAGTGTCAGCAGTGTGCACCTTGGAGGTGCCTGGTTGTACCTGGGGAGTGTCTGAGGTGTGCCTGCAATGTCTGAGTGTACTTGGTGTCTGAGGTGTAACTGTCAGTGTCAGCGTGTGCCTAAGTGTCAGAGGTGTGCCTGGGGAGTGCAGAGGTGTGCCTGGGTGTGTCAGAGGTGTGCCTGGGGTGTCAGAGGTGTGCCTGGGGAGTGTCAGAGGTGTATCTGGGGTGTCGGATGTGTACCTGGTGTCAGCGGTGTACCTGGGAGTGTCAGACGTGTACCAGGGAATGTCAGTGGAGTACCTGGGAGTGTCAAGGTGTGCCTGGGAGTGTCAGAGGTGTACCTTGGAGAGTCAGAGGTGTACCTGGGGTGTCACAGGTGTGCCTGGGAGTGTCTGCGGTGTGCCTGGGAGTGTCGGAGGTGTACCTGGGATAATCAGGTGTACCAGGGAGTGTCAGAGGTGTACCTGGGGTGTCAGGGGGTGCCTGGGAGTGTCAAATGTGTACCTGGGAGTCTCAAAGGTGCACCTGGAGATATCGGAGGTGTGCCTGGGAAAATCAGGTGTACCAGAGTGTCAGAGGTGTACCTGGGAGACTCAGAGGGTGAACCAGGGAGTGTCAGAGAGGTACCTGGGAGTGTCAGAGGTGTGCCTGGGAGTATCGGAGGTGTGCCTGGCAGTGTCTGAAGTGTGCCTGGGAGTGTCAGAGGTGTGCCCTGGGAGTGTCAGAGGTGCACTTGGGGTGTCAAGTGCCTTGAGTGTCTGGGTTGTACCTGGGGAGTGTCTGGGGTGTGCAGCATGTCTGAGGTGGCCTTGGCAGTGTCTGAGGTGAAATGTCGTATCCGCGGTGTACCTAGGAGTGTCAGCGGTGCACCTGCAGTGTTAGAGTGTATCAGGGGGTGACAGAGGTACCTAGGGTGTCAGAGGTGTGCCTGGAGTGTAGGGTGTGCCTGGGGAGTGTCAGAGGTGTGCCTGGGAGTGTCAGAGGTGTACCTGGGTGTCAGAGGTGTACCTGGGAGTGTCAGAGATGTGCCTGGGAGTGTCAGAGTGTATCTGGGAGTGTCGGACGTGTACATGGGAGTGTCAGAGGTGTACCAGGGAATGTCAGTGGAGTACCTGGGAGTTCAGAGGTTTACCTGGAGTGTCAGAGTGTACCTGGGAGTGTCAGAGGTGTGCCTGGAGTGTCAAGGTGTACCTGGGAGTGTCAGAGGTGTACCTGGGAGTGTCAGGGTGTACCTGGGAGTGTCTGAGGGTGTACCTGGGAGTGTCAAGGAGTGTGCCAGTGTCAGTGTACCTGGGGAGTGTCAGAGGTGTGCCTGGGGGTGTCAGACGTGCAACTGGGAGTGTCAGCGTGTGCCTGGGGAGTGTCGGAGGTGTGCCTGGGAGTGTGTGAAGTGTGCCTGAGGTGTCGGAGGTGTCACTGGGGTGTCAGAGGTGCTTGAGAATGTCAGAGGTGGCACCTAGTGTCAGTGTGCCTGGGGTGTCTGAGTGTGCACGGAGTGTCAGAGGTGTGCCTAGGCGTGTCAGAGGTGCACTTGGGGTGTCAGGGGGTGCACCTTGGGTTTCTGAGGTGCACCTGGGAGTGTCTGAGGTGTGCCTGGCAGTGTCTGAGGTGTGAACTGGCAGTGTCAGCAGTGTTCCTGGGAGTGTCAGACGTGTGCCAGGGAATGTCAGTGGACCAGTGTCAAGGTGTGCCTGGGAGTGTCAGAGGTGTGCCTGGGAGTGTCAGAGGGTGTATGGGAGTGTCAAGGTGTACCTGGGAGTGTCTGAAGTGTACCTGGGAGTGTCAGAGGTGTGCCTAGGAGTGTCATAGGTGCACTTGGGGAGTTCCAGAGGTGCACCTTGGAGTGCCTGAGTTGTGGCTGGGAGTGTCTGAGTGTTGCCTGGCATGTCTGGAGTGTGGCAGTGTCTGAGGTGTAACTGTCAGTGTCAGCGGTGTACCTAGGAGTGTCAGAGGTGTGCCTGGGAGTGTCAGAGGTGTGCCTGGGTGTGTCCAGAGGTGTGCACCTGCTGGGGAGTGTCAGGGTGTGCCTGGGAGTGTCAGAGATGTGCCTGGGAGTGTCAGAGGTGTATCTGGGTGTCGGACGTGAACCTAGGAGAAGTCAGAGGTGTACCAGGGAATGTCAAGTGGAGTGCCTGGGAGTGTCAGAGGTGTACCTGGGAAGTGTCAGAGGTGTGCAGTGTCAGAGGTGGCGGGAGTGTCAGAGGTGCCTGGGAGTGTCTGAGGTGTGCCTGGGGGTGTCCAGAGGTGTCCCTGGAGGTGTCAGTGTGCATGGAGTGTCAGAGTGTGCCTGGCAGTGCCAGGCGGTGTGCCTGGAGTGTCAGAGGTGTGCACAAGTGTCAGAGAGTGTACCAGGGAGTGTCACAGGAGTGCCTAGGTTGCCAGAGGTGAACCTGGCAGTGTCAGAGTGTGCCTGGGGGTGTCAAATACTGGGGAGTGTCAGGGGTGTGTCTGGGGAGTGTCGGACGTGTGTACAGGGAGTGTTAGAGTGCAGGGGATGTGGACTACTTGGGGGTGTCAGGAAGGGTGCCTGGGGTGTCAGAGGTGTGCCAGGGAATGTCAGTGGGTTCTACCTGAGTGTCAAGGTGTGACTGGGAGGTGTCAGAGGTGTTCCTGGGGTGTCAGAGGTGTCAGTGGGAGTGTCAAGAGGTGAACCTGGGAGTGTCAGAGGTGTGCCTGGGAGTGTCAGAGGTGTACCTGGGAGTGTCAGAGGTGTGCCTGGGAGCGTCAGCGGTGTACCTGGGGGGTGTCGGAGGTGTGCCTGGAGTATCAGGTTTGCCTGGGAGTGTCAGGTTGTGCCTCGGTGTCAGGGCGGACCTGGTGTCAGAGGTGCACCTGGGGTGTCAGAGGTGTGCATGTGTCAGAGGTGTACATGGGAATGTCAGAGGTGTCCCAGGGTGTCAGTGGAAGTGCCTGGGATCTCAAGGTGTGCCTGGGGTATCGAGGTGTGCCTGGGAAAATCAGTGTACCAGGGAGTGTCAGAGGTGTACCTGGGAGTCTCAGAGGTGTGCAAGTGTCAGATGTGTACCTGGAGTGTCAAGGTGCACCTGGAGTATCAGGAGGTGTGCCTGGGAGAATCAGGAGGTGTATGGGGGTGTCAGAGGTGTGCCTGGAAGTATCAGAGGTGTACCAGGGGTGTCAGAGGTGTACTAGGGAGTGTCAGAGGAGTGCCTGGGAGTGTCAGAGGTGTGCCTGGGAATTGTCGGAGGTGTGCCAGGGTGTCTGGAAGTGTGCCTGGGGGTGTCAGAGGTGTGCTAGGAGTGTCAGAGGTGCACTTGGAGTGTCAGGAGGTGCACCTTGGAGTGTCTGAGTTGTGCCTGGGAGTGTCTGAGGTTGTGCCTGGGGTGTCTGAGGTGTCCTTGGAGTGTCTGGGGTGTAACTGTGAGTGTCAGCGGTGTGCCTAGGGTGTCAGAGGTGCACCTGGGAGTGTTAGAGGTGTGTCAGGGGGTGACAGAGGTGTGCCTGGGAGTGTCAGGTTGTGCCTGGGGTGTCAGGGTGTGCCTGGGAGTGTCAGGTGTGCCTGGGAGTGTCAGAGGTGTGCCTGGGGAGTGTCAGAGGTGTGCCTGGGAGTGTCAGAGATGTGCCTGGGGAGTGTCAGAGGTGTATCTGGGGAGTGTCGGACGTGTACATAGGGTGTCAGAGGTGTGCCAGGAATGTCGGTGGAGTGCCTGGGGTGTCAGAGGTGTGCCTGGGGAGTGTCAGAGGTGTGCCTGGGGAGTGTCAGAGGTGGCCAGCAGGGAGTGTCAAGGGTGTGCCTGGGGTGTCAGAGGTGTACCTGGGAGTGTCAGAGGTGTGCCTGGGGTGTGTAAGAGGTGTGCAGGAGTGTCAAGGTGTGCCTGGGGAGTGTCAGAGGTGTACCCGAGTGTCAGAGGTTGCCTGGGAGTGTCAGAGGTGCAACTGGGAGTGTCAGCGGTGTGCCTGGGAGTGTCGGAGGTGTACCTGGGAGTGTGAGAAGTGTGCCTGGGGTGTCGGGGTGTGCCTGGGGTGTCAGGGAGTGCTTGAGGGTGTCAGGAGGTGTGCCTGGGAGTGTCGCGGTGTGCCTGGGGTGTCTGAGGTGTGCCTGGGGTGTCAGAGGTGTGCTGGGCGTGTCAGAGGTGCACTTGGGAGTGTCAGGGTGCACCTTGGGTGTCTGGTGTGCCTGGGAGTGTCTGGGGTGTGCCTGTGTCTGAGGTTTTAACTGGCAGTGTCAGCGGTGTGCCTGGGAGTGTCAGACGTGTGCCAGGGAATGTCAGTGGGTACCTGGGGGAGTGTCAAGGTGTGCCTGGAGTGTCAGAGGTGTGCCTGGGGAGTGTCAAGTGTGCCTGGGGTGTCAGGTGTGCCTGGGGTGTCTGGAGAGTGTGCCTGGGGAGTGTCAGAGGTGTGCCTGGGAGTGTCAGAGGTGCACTTGGGGAGTGTCAGAGGTGCACCTTGGGTGTCTGAGTTGCCTGGGAGTGTCTGGGGTGTGCCTGTGTGTCTGGGGTGTGCTTGGCAGTGTCTGAGGTGTAACTGTCAGGTGTCAGCGGTGTGCCTGGGAGTGTCAGCGGTGCACCTGGGAGTGTTAGAGGTGTGCCTGGGAGTGTCAGAGGGTGTGCCTGGGGAGTCTCAGAGGTGTGCCAGGGAGTGTCAGAGGAGGTACCTGGGAGTGTCAAGGTGTGCCTGGGGAGTATCAGGTGTACTGGGAGTATCAGAGTGTGCCTGGGCGTGTCAGAGGGTGTGCCTGGGAGTATCAGGTGTGTGCCTGGGTGTGTCAGAGGTGTGCCTGGGTGTGCAGGGGTGTAAGTGGGGTCTGGAGGTGTACCTGGGAATGTCAGAGGTGTGCCAGGTTGTCAGTGGAGTGCCTGGGGGTGTCAGGTGTGCCTGGGGTGTCAGAGGTGTGCCTGGGGTGTCAGAGGTGTGCCTGGGGAGTGTCAAGGTGTGCCTGGGAGTGTCAGACGTGTGCCTGGGAGTGTCAGAGGTGTGCTGGGGAGTGTGGGGCGTGCCTGGTGTCAGCGGTGTGCCTGGGGAGTGTCGGAGGTGTGCCTGGGGTGTGAAGTGTGCCTGGGGTGTCGGAGGTGTGCCTGGGAGTGTCGGATGTGTGCCTGGGAGTGTCAGAGGTGTGCTTGGGGAGTGTCAGAGGTGTGCCTGGGGAGTGTCAGAGGTGTGTGCCTAGTGTCAGAGGTGTGCCTGGGAGTGTCAGAGGTGTGCCTGGAGTGTCAGAGATAGGTGTCAGGGTGTGCCTGGGCGTCAGCTGTGTGCCTGGGAGTGTCAGAGGTGTGCGTGGGGTGTCAAGGGTGTGCCTGGGAGTGTCAGAGGTGTACCAGGGAATGTCAGTGGGTACAGGAGTGTCAAGGTACCTGGAATGTCAGAGGTGTGCCTGGGTCAGAGGTGTACGAGGGGGAGTGTCAAGGTGAACCTGGGGTGTCAGAGGTGTGCCTGGGGAGTGTCAGAGGTGTGCCTGGGGAGTGTCAGAGGTGTACCTGGGAGCGTCAGCAGTGTGCCTGGGAGTGTCAGGAGGTTGGCACTAGGAGGTATCGGAGGTTTACCTAGTGTCAGGAGTTGTACCTTGGAGTGTCAGGGCGGACCTGGAGTGTCAGAGTGTGCCTGGGGTATCAGAGGGTGTGCCTGGGTGTGGAGGTGTCCTAGAGATGTGAGGGTATCCCAGGGAGTGTGTGAAGTGCCTGGGGTCTCAAGGTGCCTGGGAGTATCGGAGGTGTGCCTGGGAAAATCGGAGGTGTGCCAGGGGTGTCAGAGGTGTGCCTGGGGAGTCTCAGGGGTGAACCAGGGGAGTGTCAGAGGTGCCCTGGGAGTGTCAAGGTGTGCCTGGGGGTATCGGAGGTGTGCCTGGGAGTATCAGTGTGGGCTTGTCAGAGGTGTGCCTGGGGTATCAGGTGTGTGCCTGGGGTGTGTCAGAGGTGTGCTTGGGGTGTTAGGGGTGTAAGTAGTGTCTGGAGATGTAACTGGGAATGTCAGAGGTGTGCCAGGGATTGTCAGTGGAGTGCCTGGGAGTGTCAAGGTGTACCTGGGAGTGTCAGAGGTGTGCCTGGGAGTGTCAGAGGTGTGCCTGGGAGTGTCAAGGTGTGCCTGGGAGTGTCAGACGTGTGCCTGGGAGTGTCAGGGTGTACCTGGGAGTGTCAGAGGCGTGCCTGGGAGTGTCAGCGGTGTGCCTGGGAGTGTCGGAGGTGTGCCTGGGGAGTGTGAGAGTGTGCCTGGGGTGTCGGAGGTGTGCCTGGGGAGTGTCAGGTGTGCCTGGGGTGTCAGGGTGTGCTTGGGAGTGTCAGAGGGGTGTGCCTGGGAGTGTCAGCGGTGTGCCTGGGGTGTCTGAGGTGTGCCTGGGAGTGTCAGAGGTGTGCCTGGGCGTGTCAGAGGTGCCCTGGAGTGTCAGAGGTGCACCTTGGGTGTCTGATGTGTACCTGGGAGTGTCTGAGGTGTGCCTGGCAGTGTCTGAGGTGTCTGGCAGTGTCAGCGGTGTGCCTGGGGAGTGTCAGCAGGGTGCACCTGGGGTGTTAGAGGTGTATCAGGGAGTGACAGAGGGATTACCTAGGAGTGTCAGAGGTGTGCCTGGGTTTCGGAGTTTACATGGAGTGTCAGAGGTGTGCCTGGTAGTGTCAGAGGTGTACCTGGGGTGTCAGAGGTGCGCCTGGGGTGTCTGACGTGTGCCTGGGAGTGTCTGAGGTGTGCCTGGGAGTGTCTGAGGTGTGCCTGGGAGTGTGAGTGTGCCTGGGGGTGTCGGAGGTGTGCCTGGGAGTGTCGGAGGTGTGCCTGGGAGTGTCGGAGGTGTGCCTGGGGTGTCGGAGGTGTGCCTGGGAGTGTCAGGTGTGCCTGGCAGTGTCAGCGGTGTACCTGGGAGTGTCAGACGTGTACCAGGGAATGTCAGTGGGTACATGGGGAGTGTCAAAGGTGTGCCTGGGGTGTCAGGGGTGTGCCTGGGAGAGTCAGAGGTGTGCCTGGGAGTGTCAGAGGTGTGCCTGGGAGTGTCGGAGGTGTACCTGGGAGAAAATCGGGGTTGCCAGGGAGTGTCAGAGGTGTGCCTGGGGTGCCAGAGGTGTGCCTGGGAGTGTCAGATGTGTGCCTGGGAGTCTCAAGGAGTGCACCTGGGAGTATCGAGGTGTGCCTGGGAAAATCGGAGGTGTACCAGGGAGTGTCAGAGGTGTGCCTGGGGAGTCTCAGAGGTGAACCAGGGAGTGTCAGAGGAGTGCCTGGGAGTGTCAGAGGTGTGCCTGGGAGTATCAGGAAGTGTGCCTGGGAGTGTCTGGTGCCTGGGAGTGTCAGAGGTGTGCCTAGCAGTGTCAGAGGTCACTTGGGGAGTGTCAGAGGTGCACCTTGGGTGTCTGAGTTGTGCCTGGGGAGTGTCTGGGGTGTGCCTGGGTGTCTGGGTGTGCTTGGCAGTGTCTGGTGTAACTGTCAGTGTCAGCGGTGTGCCTGGGAGTGTCAGCGGTGCACCTGGGAGTTTAGAGGTGTATCAGGGGGTGACAGAGGGGTACCTGGGGTGTCAGAGGTGTACCTGGGAGTGTCAGAGGTGTGCCTGAGGGAGTGTCAGGGTGTGCCTGGGGAGTGTCAGAGGTGTGCCTGGGGTGTCAGAGGTGTACCTGGGAGTGTCAGAGATGTGCTGCAAGTGTCAGAGGTGTCTGGGAGTGTCGGACGTGTGCATGGGAGTGTCAGAAGTGTGCAGGGAATGTCGTGGAGTACTGGGAGTGTCAGAGGGTGTACCTGGGGAGTGTCAGAGGTGTGCCTGGGGTGTCAGAGGTGTGCCTGGGAGTGTCAAAGGTGTACCTGGGAGTGTCAGAGGTGTGCCTGGGGTGTCAGAGGTGTACCTGGGAGTGTCAGAGGTGTGCCTGGGAGTGTCATGGAGTGTGCCTGGGTGTCAGACGTGTGCCAGGGAATGTCAGTGGAGTACCTGGGGTGTCAAAGGTGTACCTGGGAGTGTCAGAGGTGTACCTGGGAGAGTCAGAGGTGTACCTGGGGTGTCACAGGTGTGCCTGGGAGTGTCAGCAGTGTGCCTGTGGAGTGTCGGAGGTGTGCCTGGGAAAATCGGAGGTGTTCAGGGAGTGTCAGAGGTGTACCTGGGGTGCCAGAGGTGTGCCTGGGAGTGTCAGATGTGTGCCTGGGAGTGTCAAAGGTGCACCTGGGGTGTCAGAGGTGTGCCTGGGAAAATCGGAGGTGTACCAGGGAGTGTCAGAGGTGTACCTGGGAGTCTCAGAGGTGAACCAGGGAGTGTCAGAGGGTACCTGGGAGTGTCAGAGGTGTGCCTGGGGTATCAGGTGTGCCTGGGAGTGTCTGAGTGTGCCTGGGGTGTCAGGGGTGTGCCTAGCAGTGTCAGAGGTGCGCTGGGGTGTCAGAGGTGCCTTGGGTGTCTGAGGTTGTGCCTGGGAGTGTCTGAGGTGTGCCTGGCAATGTCTGAGGTGTGCTTGGCAGTGTCTGAGGTGTAACTGTCAGTGTCAGCGGTGTAGCCTAGAGGTGTCAGCGGTGCACCTGGGAGTGTTAGAGGTGTATCAGGGAGTGACAGAGGGTACCTAGGAGTGTCAGAGGTGTGCCTGGGAGTGTCAGGGTGTACCTGGGAGTGTCAGGGTGTGCCTGGGAGTGTCAGAGGTGTGCCTGGGAGTGTCAGAGGTGTGCCTGGGGTGTCAGAGATGTGCCTGGGGAGTGTCAGAGGTGTGTCTGGGGAGTGTCGGACGTGTACATAGGAGTGTCAGAGGGTGTACCAGGGGTGTCAAGGTGTACCTGGGAGTGTCAGAGGTGTGCCTGGGAGTGTCAGAGGTGTACCTGGGAGTCAGAGGTGCACTGGGAGTGTCAGGGTGTGCCTGGGAGTGTCGGAGGTGTGCCTGGGAGTGTGAGAAGTGTACCTGGGGTGTCGAGGTGTGCCTGGGAGTGTCAGAGGTGCTTGAGAATGTCAGGGTGTGCCTGGAGTGTCAGCGGTGGCCTGGGGAGTGTCTGAGGTGTACCTGGGGAGTGTCAGAGGTGTGCCTAGGCGTGTCAGAGGTGCTGCAGGAGTGTCAGAGGTGCACCTTGGGTTTCTCAGGTGTACCTGGGAGGTGTCTGAGGTGTGCCTGGCAGTGTCTGAGGGTGTAACTGGCAGTGTCAGCAGTGTGGGGTGTCAGACGTGTGCCAGAATGTCAGTGGAGTGCCTGGGGTGTCAAGGTGTGCACTGGGAGTGTCAGGGGTGTACCTGGGGAGTGTCAGAGGGTGTGCCTGGGGAGTGTCAAGGTGTGCCTGGGGTGTCTGAAGTGTGCCTGGGGAGTGTCAGAGGTGTGCTGGGGTGTCAGAGGTGCACTTGGGGTGTCAGAGGTGCTGTGGAGTGTCTGAGTTGTTGTGCCTGGGGGTGTCTGGGGTGTGCCTGGCAATGTCTGAGGTGTGCTTGGCAGTGTCTGAGTGTAACTGTCAGTGTCGCCGGTACCTAGGAGTGTCAGCGGTGCACCTGGGAGTGTTAGAGGTGTATCAGGAGTGACAGAGGAGTACTCTAGGAGGCTGGGAGGTGTACCTGGGAGTGTCAGAGGTGTACCTGGGAGGCTGGGGAGGTGTACCTGGAGGCTGGGGAGGTGTACCTGGGAGTGCTGGGAGATGTACCTGGGAGTGTCAGAGGTGTGCCTGGGAGGCCAGGGGTGTACCTGGAGCCAGAGGTGCATGTGGGAGTGTCAGCAGAACCTGGGAGTGTCAGAGGTACCAGGGAAGTCAGTGGAGTACCTGGGAGTGTCAGAGGTGTACCTGAATGTCAAGAGGTACCTGGGAGGTCAGAGGTGTACGTGGGAGTGTCAAAGAGAACCTGGGAGTGTCAGAGGGTGTACCTGGGAGTGTCAGAGGTGTACCTGGGAGTGTCAGAGGTACCTGGGAGCGTCAGCGGTGTACCTGGGAGTGTCGGAGGTGTACCTAGAGTATCGGAGGTTTACCTGGGAGTGTCGGGAGTTGTACCTTGGAGTGTCAGAGGCGGACCTGGGAGTGTCAGAGGTGTACCTGGGAGTATCAGAGGTGTACCTGGGAGTCAGAGGTGTCCCTGGGAATGTTAGAGGTATCCCAGGGAGTGTCAGTGAAGTACCTGGGAGTCTCAAAGGTGCACCTGGGAGTACGGGAGGTGTACCTGGGAAAATCGAGTGTACCAGGAGTGTCAGAGGTGTACCTGGGAGTCTCAGAGGTGAACCAGGGAGGTCAGAGGAGTACCTGGGAGGTCAAGGTACCTGGGAGTATGGAGGTACCTGGGAGTATCGGAGGTGTACCTGGGCTTGTCAGAGGTGTACCTGGGAGCATCAGGTGTACCTGGTGTGTCAGAGGTGTACTTGGGAGTGTTAGGGGTAAATGGGAGTCTCGGAGATGTAACTGGGAATGTCAGAGGTGTACCAGGGATTGTCAGTGGAGTACCTGGAGTGTCAAAGGTGTACCTGGGAGGTCAGGAGGTGTACCTGGGAGTGTCAGAGGTGTACCTGGGAGTGTCAAAGGTGTACCTGGGAGTGTCAGAGTGTACCTGGGAGTGTCAGAGGTGTACCTGGGAGTGCTGGGAGGCGTACCTGGGAGTGTCAGCGGGTGTACCTGGGAGTGTCGGAGGTGTACCTGGGAGTGTGAGAAGGTACCTGGGAGTGTCGGAGGTGTACCTGGGAGGTCGGAGGTGTACCTGGGAGTGTCAGAGGTGTACTTGGGAGGTCAGAGGTGTACCTGGGAGTGTCAGCGGTGTACCTGGGAGGTCTGAGGTACCTGGGAGTCAGAGGTGTGCCTAGGCGTGTCAGAGGTGCACTTGGGAGTGTCAGAGGTGCACCTGGGAGGTCTGATGTGTACCTGGGAGTGTCAGAGGTGTACCTGGGAGTGTCTGGAGGTGTAACTGGCAGTGTCAGGGTGTACCTGGGAGTGCCGGGGCGGTGCACCTGGGAGCAAGAGTATCAGGGAGTGACAGAGAGTACCTAGGGAGTGTCAGAGGTGTACCTGGGAGTTTCGGAGGTGTACATGGAGTGTCAGAGGTGTACCTGGTAGTGTTGGGCGAAACGGAGGTGTGTGTCAGGGGAGGTGCGCTGGGAGTGTCTGACGTGTACCTGGGAGTGTCTGAGGTGTACCTGGGAGTGTCTGAGGTACCTGGAGTGTCAGAGAAGTACCAGGGAGTGTCACAGGAGTACCTGGGTGTGAGAGGTACCTGGGAGTGTCGAAGGTGTACCTGGGAGTGTGAGAAGGCACCTGGAGTGTCGAGGTACCTGGGAGTGTCGGAGGTACCTGGCAGTGGGGGCGCTGTACCTGGGAGGTCAGACGTGTACCAGGAATGTCAGTGGAGTACCTGGGAGTGTCAAAGGTGTACCTGGGAGTGTCAGAGGTACCTAGGGAGTGTCAGAGGTGTACCTGGGAGTGTCAGCAGGTGTACCTGGAGCTGGAGGTGTACCTGGGAAAATCGGAGGTGTACCAGGGAGTGTCAGAGGTGTACCTGGGAGTGCCAGAGGTGTACCTGGGAGTGTCAGATGTGTACCTGGGAGTCTCAAAGGTGCACCTGGGAGTACGGGAGGTGTACCTGGGAAAATCGGAGGTGTACCAGGGAGTGTCAGAGGTGTACCTGGGAGTCTCAGAGGTGAACCAGGGAGTGTCAGAGGAGTACCTGGGAGTGTCAGAGGTGTACCTGGAGACGGGAGGTGTACCTGGGAGTGTCTGAAGTGTACCTGGGAGTGTCAGAGGTGTGCCTAGCAGTGTCAGAGGTGCACTTGGGAGTGTCAGAGGTGCACCTTGGAGTGTCTGAGTTGTACCTGGGAGTGTCTGAGGTGTACCTGGCAATGTCTGAGGTGTACTTGGCAGTGTCTGAGGTGTAACTGTCAGTGTCAGCGGTGTGCCTAGGAGTGTCAGCGGTGCACCTGAGTAGAGGTGTATCAGGGGTGACAGGAGTACCTGGGATGTCAGAGGTGTGCCTGGGAGTGTCAGAGGTGTACCTGGGAGTGTCAGAGGTGTACCTGGGGGTGTCAGAGGTGTGCCTGGGAGTGTCAGAGGTGTACCTGGGAGTGTCAGAGGTGTACCTGGAGTGTCAGAGGTGTGCCTGGGAGTGTCAGAGGTGTGCCTGGGGTGTCAGAGGTGTACCTGGGGAGTGTCAGAGGTGTGCCTAGGGTGTCAGAGGTGTGCCTGGGGTGTCAGAGGTGTGCCTGGGAGTGTCAGAGGTGTACCTGGGGTGTCAGAGATGTACCTGGGAGTGTCAGATGTGTATCTGGGGTGTCGGACGTGTATCTGGGAGTGTCAGAGGTGTGCCTGGGTGTCAGAGAGGTGTACCTGGGGTGTCAGAGGTGTGCCTGGTAGTGTCAGAGGTGTACCTGGGAGTGTCAGAGGTGTGCCTGGGAGTGTCAGAGGTGTGCCTGGGGTGTCAGGGGTGTGCCTGGGAGTGTCAAGGTGTGCCTGGGGTGTCAGAGGTTGCCTGGGAGTGTCAGAGGTGTGCCTGGGGTGTCAGAGGTGTGGCTGGGAGTGTCAGCGGTGTGCCTGGGGTGTCGGAGGTGTGCTTGGGAGTGTGAGAAGTGTGCCTGGGAGTGTCAGGTGTGCCTGGGGTGTCAGAGGTACTTGAGAATGTCAGAGGTGTGACCTGGGGTGTCAGCGGTGTGCCTGGGAGGAGTGTCTGAGGTGTGCCTGGGAGTGTCAGAGGTGTGCTAGGCGTGTCAGAGGTACTTGGGAGTGTCAGAGGTGGACCTTGGGTTTCTGGGGTGTGCCTGGGGTGTCTGAGTGTACCTGGCAGTGTCTGAGGTGTAACTGGCAGTGTCAGTGTGCCTGGGTGTGTCAGACGTGTACCACGGGAATGTCAGTGGTGCCTAGTGTCAATGGTGTGCCTGGGGAGTGTCAGAGGTGTGCCTGGGGAGTGTCAAGGTGTGCCTGGGGAGTGTCTGAGGTGTGCCACCGGAGTGTCTGAGGTGTGCCTGTGTGTCTGAGGTGTGCTTAGTGTCTGAGGTGTGAACTGTCAGTGTGCGTTGTACCTGGGAGTGTCAGGGTGCGCAAGTGTTAGAGTGTATCAGGGGTGACAGAGGAGTGCCTAGGGGTGTCAAGTGTGCCTGGGAGTGTCAGAGGTGTACCTGGGAGTGTCAGAGGTGTGACCTGAGTGTCAGAGGTATGCCTGGGGTGTCAGAAATGTGCCTGAGAGTGTCAGAGGTGTATCTGGGAGAATCGGACGTGTGCCTAGGGTGTCAGAGGTGTACCAGGAATGTCAGTGGAGTGCCTGGGAGTGTCAGAGGTGTACTGGGGAGTGTCAGAGGTGTTCCTGGGAGTGTCAGAGGTGTGCCTGGGAGTCAGAGGTGTGCCCGAGTGTCTGAGGTGTGCCTGGAGTGTCAGAGGTGTCCTGGGGTGTCGGAGGTGTGCCTGGAGTGTCTGAGGTAGCACTCAGGTGTGCTGGGGTGTGCCTGGGGTGTCTGGTGTGCCTGGGAGTGTCTGTAGAGTGCCAGGGTGTCAGGGGTGCCTGGGCGTGTGGGGGTGTGCCTGCGGTGTGGGGTGTGCCTGGGTGTCTGGTGTGCCTGGGGTCAGAGGTGTGCCTGGGGAGTGTCAGAGGTGTGCACCTGGATTATCAGAGGTGGCTGGGTGTGTCAGAGGTGTGCCTGAGGTGTGGGTGTGGGAGTCTTGGAGGTGTAACTGGGAATGTCAGGGGGTGCTGGGGTGTCAGTGGGTGGCAGTCAAAGTGTGCCTGGGATATCAGTGGTGAACCTGGGAATATTGGAGGTGTGCCTGGGATATCAGGTGTGCAGAGTGTCAGAGGTGTGCCTGGGAGTGTCGGGTGTACTCGGAGTGTCTGGGGAGTGCCTGGGTTGCCAGAGGTGAACCTGTGTGTCAGAGGTGTGCCTGGGTGTCAGAGAAATGCCTGGGAGTGTCAGAGGTGTATCTGGGAGAGTCGGACGTGTGCCTGGGGAGTGTTAGGGGTGTGCAGGGGAATGTCATGGACTGCTGGGGGAGTGTCAGAGGTGTGCCTAGGAGTGTCAAGGTGTGCCAGGGAATGTCAGTGGAGTACCTGGAGGAGTGTCAAGGTGTGAACTGGGAGTGTCAGAGGTGTGCCAGTGTCAGAGGTACGGGGAGTGTCAAGGTGGACCTGGGGTGTCAGGGTGTGCCTGGGGTGTCAGAGGTGTGCCTGGGAGTGTCAGAGGTGTGCCTGGGAGCGTCAGCAGTGTACCTGGGAGTGTCGGAGGTGTACCTAGAGAGTATCGGAGGTTTGCCTGGGGTGTCAGGGTTGTACCTTGGTGTCAGAGGCGGACCTGGGAGTGTCAGAGGGTGTGCCTAGGGTATCAGAGGTGTGCCTGGGAGTCCAGAGGTGTGCCTGGGAATGTCAGAGGGATCCCAGGGAGTGTGTCAGTGAAGTGCCTGGGAGTCTCAAAGGTGCCTGGGAGTATCAGGTGTACCTGGGAGATGAGGTGTACCAGGGTGTCAGAGGTGTGCCAAGTCTCAGGTGAACAGAGTCAGGAGAGTGCTTGGGAGTGTCAGAGGTGTGCCTGGGATTATCAGGTGTGCCTGGGGAGTATCGGAGGTGTGCCTGGGCGTGTCAGAGGTGTACCTGGGGTATCAGTGTGTGCCTGGGTGTGTCAGAGGTGTGCTTGGGGATGTTATCAAAGGTGAACCTGGGGTGTCAGAGGTGTACCTGGGGAGTGTCAGAGGTGTGTGGAGTGTCAGAGGTGTGCCTGGGGAGCGTCAGCGGTGTGCCTGGGGAGTGTCGGAGGTGTGCCTGGGAGTGTCGGAGGAGGTTTGCCTGGGGAGTGTCGAGGTTGTGCCTTGGAATGTCAGAGGGCCGGACCTGGGAGTGTCAGAGGTGTGCTAGGAGTGTCAGAGGTGTGCCTGGGGTGTCAGAGGTGTGCCTGAGATGTCAGGGATCCCAGGAGTGTCGGTGAGTACCTGGAGTGCTCAAGGTGCCTGGGGTGTCAGGAGGTGTACCTGGGAAAATCAGAGGTGTGCCAGGATGTCAGGAGGTGTGCCTGGGGAGTCTCAGAGGTGAACCAGGAGTGTCAGAGGGTACTTGGGAGTGTCAGAGGTGTGCCTGGGGTATCGGGTGTGCCTGGGAGTATCAGGAGGTGTGCCTGGGCGTGTCAGAGGTGTGGCCTGGGAGTGTCAGGTGTGTGCTGGGTGTGTCAGAGGTGTGCCTGGAGTGTTGGGGGTGTAAATGGGAGTCTGGGAGATGTAACTGGGAATGTCAGAGGTGTGCAGGGATTGTCAGGTGGAGTGCTTGGGGGTGTCAAGGTGTGCCTGGGGTGTCAGAGGTGTGCCTGGGTGTCAGAGGTGTACCTAGAGAGTGTCAAGGTGTGCCTGGGGTGTCAGAGGTGTGCCTGGGGTGTCAGAGGTGTGCCTGGGGTGTCAGGGCGTGCCTGGGTGTCAGCGGTGTGCCTGGGAGTGTCGGGAGGTGTGCCTGGGGAGTGTGAGAGTGTGCCTGGGTGTTCAGGTGTGCCTGGGGTGTCGGAGGTGTGGCTGGGGAGTGTCAGAGGTGTGCATGGGAGTGTCAGACGTGTGCCTGGGAGTGTCAGCGGTGTGCCTGGGAGTGTCTGAGGTGTGCCTGGGGAGTGTCAGAGAGGTGTGCCTGGGGTGTCAAAGGTGTGCCTGGGGAGTGTCAGAGGTGTTCCTGGGGGTGTCAGAGTTGTTCCTGGGAGTGTCAGAGGTGGCACTGGGAGTGTCAGCGGTGTGCCTGGGAGTGTCAGGTGTGCCTGGGGTGTGAGGAGTGTATCTGGGAGTGTCGGAGGTGTGCCTGGGGTGTCAGAGGTGTACTTGGGAATGTCAGAGGTGTGCCTGGGGTGTCAGCGGTGTGCCTGGGGTGTCTGGAGGTGTGCCGAGTGTCAGAGGTGTGCCTGGGCGTGTCAGAGGTGCACTTGGGAGTGTCAGAGGTGCACCTTGGGTTTCTGGTGTGCCTGGGAGTGTCTGAGGTGTGCCTGGCAGTGTCTGAGGTGTGACTGGCAGTGTCAGCGGTGTGCCTGGAGTGTCAGACGTGTGCCGGGGAATGTCAGTGGTGTACCTGGGGTGTCAAGGTGTGCCTGGGAGTGTCAGATGTGTGCCTGGGAGTGTCAGAGGTGTACCTGGAGTGTCAAAGGTGTGCCTGGGGAGTGTCTGGAAGTGTGCCTGGGAGTGTCAGAGGTGTGCTAGGAGTGTCAGAGGTGCTTGAAAGTGTCAGAGGTGCGCCTTGGGTGTCTGAGTTGTACCTGGGAGTGTCTGAGGGTGTGCCTGGCAATGTCTGAGGTGTGCTTGGCAGTGTCTGAGGTGTAACTGTCAGTGTCAGCGGTGTACCTAAGTGTCAGCAGTGCACCTGGAAGTGTTAGAGGTGTATCAGGGAGTGTCAGAGGTGTGCCTGGGAGTGTCAGAGGTGTGCCAGGGAATGTCAGTGGGTGCCTGGGAGTGTCAGAGGTGTGCCTGGGTGTGTCAGAGGTGTGCCTGGGTGTCAGAGGTGTGCCTGGGGTGTCAGAGGTGTACCTGGGGAGTGTCAGGTGTGCCTGGGGTGTCAGAGGTGTGCCTGGGAGTGTGTCAAGGTGTGTGCCTGGGGTGTCAGAGGTGTGCCTGGGAGTGTCAGGGTGTGCCTGGGGTGTCAGAGGTGTAACTGGGAGTGTCCATGGTGTGCCTGGGAGTGTCAGGTGTGCCTGGGAGTGTGAGGTGTGCCTGGGAGTGTCGGGTGTGCCTGGGGTGTCAGAGGGTGAGAGTGTCAGAGGTGTGCCTGGGAGTGTCAGCGGTGTTCCTGGGGTGTCTGAGGTGTGCCTGGGTGTCAGAGGTGTGCCTGGGCGTGTCAGAGGTGGCACTTGGGTGTGTCAGAGGTGGACCTTGGGTTTCTGGGGTGTGCCTGGGGTGTCTGGTGTGCCTGGCAGTGTCTGAGGTGTGAGCTGGCAGTGTTGGCGGTGTGCCTGGGTGTGTCAGACGTGTACCACGGAATGTCAGTGGTGCCTGGGAGTGTCAATTGTGTGCCTGGGTGTCAGAGGTGTGCCTGGGGTGTCAAGGTGTGCCTGGGGGTGTCTGAGAGTGTGCCTGGGGAGTGTCAGAGGTGTGCCTAGGAGTGTCAGAGGTGCACTGGGGTGTCAGAGGTGCTTGGAGTGTCTGAGTTGTGCCTGGGAGTGTCTGGGGTGTGCCTGTGGTCTGGGGTGTGCTTGGCAGTGTCTGAGGTGTGAACTGTCAGTGTCAGCGTTGTGCCTAAGTGTCAGCGGTGCATGCAAGGTGTTGGGGTGTATCAGGGGTGACAGAGGTGCCTACAGTGTCAGAGGTGTGCCTGGGGAGTGTCAGAGGTGTGCCAGTGTCAGAGGTGTGCCTGGGGTGTCAGAGTAATGCCTGGGAGTGTTCAGAGATGTACCTGAGAGTGTCAGGGGTGTATCTGGGAGAATCGGACGTGGGGAGTGTCAGAGGTGTACCAGGGAGTATGTCAGTGGAGTGCCTGGGGGTGTCAGGGGTGTGCCTGGGAGTGTCAGAGGTGTTCTGGGAGTGTCAAGTGTACCTGGGGTGTCAGAGGTGTACCTGGGGTGTCTGGGGTGTGCCTGGGAGTGTCAGGGTGTCCTGGGAGTGTCGGAGGTGTGGTGCCTGGGGAGTGTCTGGGGTATGCCTGGGGGTGTCTGAGGTGTGCCTGGGGTGTCTGGGGTGTGCCTGGGGAGTGTCATGGAAGTGCAGGGGTGTCACAGGGTGCCTGGGCGTGTGGGGATGTGCCTGCAGTGTGAGGAGGTGCCTGGTGTCTGAGGTTGTGCCAGGGTCAGAGGTGTGCCTGGGTGTGTCAGGGGTGTGCCTGGGGTATCAGAGGTGTGCTGGGTGTGTCAGAGGTGTGCCTGAAGTGTCAGGGTGTAACTGGGAGTCTTGGAGTGTGACTGGATGTCAGAGGTGTGCTAGGGGTGTCAATGGGTGCCTGAGTCTCAAGGTGTGCCTGGGAGTATCAGTGGTGAACCTGGGAATGTTGGAGTGGCTCGGAATATCAGGTGTGCCTGGGGATTATCAGAGGTGCCTGGGGAGTGTTGGAGGTGTGCCTCAGGTGTCTCAGGGACCTGGGTTGCCAGAGGTGAACCTGGCAATGTCAGAGGTGTACAAGTGTCAGAGAAATACCTGGAGTGTCAGAGGTGTATCTGGGAGAGTCGGACGTGTGCCAGTGTTAGAGGTGTGCCAGGAATGTCATGGACTGCTAGTGTCAGAGGTGTGACAGGAGTGTCAAGGTGTACCAGGGAATGTCAGTGGAGTGCCTGGGGTGTCAAGGTGTGACTGGGAGTGTCAGAGGTGTGCCTGGGGTGTCAGAGGAGTACGTGGGGTGTCAAAGGTAGGAGTGTCAGAGGTGTGCCTGGGGTGTCAGAGGTGTGCCTGGGAGTGTCAGAGGTGTGCCTGTGTCAAAGGTGAACCTGGGAGTGCTCAGGAGGGGGTGTACCTGGGAGTGTCAGAGGTGTACCTGGGGGTCAGAGGTGTACCTGGGAGCACAGCTGTGTACCTGGGAGTGTCGAGGTGTACTCTAGAAGTACTGAGGTTTACCTGGGAGTGTCGGAGTTGTAATTTTGGAATGTCAGGAGGTGACCTGGGAGGCCAGAGGTGTACCCAGGGAGAATTGGGGAGGTGTACCTGGGAGGTCAGGAGGTGTAATTTGGGAATGCTGAGGGATCTCAGGAGTGTCAGTGAAGTACTGGGAGTTCTCAAAGGTGCAATCTGGGAGTATCGGAGGTACTCTGGAAAATCGGAGGTACTCAGGAGGTCAGAGGTGTACCTGGGAGTCTCAGAGGTGAACCAGGGAGTGCTGAGGAGTACTTGGGAGTGTCAGAGGTGTAACAGAGTATCGGGTGTACCTGGGAGTATCGGAGGTGTACCTGGGCGTGTCAGAGGTGTATCTTGGAGCATCAGGTGTGGCAATCTGGGTGTGTCAGAGGTGCACTTGGGGAGTGTTAGGTGTAAATGGGGAGTCTCGAGATGTAATCTGGGAATGTCAGAGGTGTACCAGGGATTGTCAGTGGAGTACTCTGGGGAGTGTCAAAGGTGTACCTGGGAGGCCAGAGGTGTGCACCTGGGAGTGTCAGAGGTGTACCTGGGAGTGTCAAAGGTGTACCTGGGGAGGGGTCAGAGGTACCTGGGAGTGTCAGAGGTGTACCTGGGAGTGCTCAGAGGCGCACCTGGGAGTGTCAGCTGTGTACCTGGGAGTGTCGGAGGTACCTTGGGAGTGTGAGAAGTGCACCGGGAGTGTCGGAAGTGTACCTGGGAGGTTGAGGTGTGTGTAACTGGGAGTGCCTGTGGGAGGTGTACATGGGAGTGTCAGACGCACTGGGAGTGTCAGCGTGTACCTGGGAGTGCCTGAGGTGTACCTGGGAGGCTCAGGAGGTGTAATCTGGAGGTCAAGAAAAACGGAGGTCAGAGGTGTTCCTGGGAGGTCAGAGTTGTTCCTGGGAGGGGTCAGAGGTGTAACTGGGGAGGCCAAATGTGTGCCTGGGGAGTGTCGGAGGTGCACCTGGGAGTGTGAGAAGTGCATCTGGGAGTGCTCTGAGGTGTACCTGGGAGTGTCAGAGGAGTACTTGAGAATGTCAGAGGTGTACCTGGAGTGTCAGCGTGTACCTGGGAGTGTCTGAGTGCACCTGGGAGTGTCAGAGGTGTGCCTAGGCGTGTCAGAGGTGCACTTGGGAGGCTCAGGAGGTGCACCTTGAGTTTCTGAGGTACCTGGAGTGTCTGAGGTGTACCTGGCAGTGTCTGAGGTGTAACTGGCAGTGTCAGCGGTGTACCTGGGGAGGTCAGATGGTACCAGGGAATGCCAGTGGAGTAATTTGGGAGGTCAAAGGTGTACCTGGGAGGCCAGATGTGTGTCTGGGAGTGTCAGAGGTGTACCTGGGAGGTCAGCTGCGTACCTGGGAGTGTCTGAAGTGTACCTGGGAGTGTCAGAGGTGCCTGAGTGTCAGGAGGCACCTGGAGTGTGAGGTGCACCTTGAGTGTCTGAGTTGCACCTGGGAGTGTCTGAGGTGTCTGGCAATGTCTGAGGTGTACTCTGGCAGTGTCTGGAGGTGTAACTGTCAGTGTCAAGTGGTGTACCTAGGGAGGTCAGCGTGCACCTGGAAGTGTTAGAGGTGTATCAGGGAGTGCTCAGGAGGTGTACCTGGGAGGCCAGAGGTGTACCAGGGAATGTCATGGAGCACTGGGAGGTCAGGAGGTGTACCTGGGTGTGTCAGAGGTGCACCTGGGAGGCCAGAGGTGCACCTGGGAGGCCAGGGAGGTGGCACCTGGGAGTGGGGCCTGGGGAGGTGCACCTGGGAGGCTCAGAGGGGTGCACCTGGGAGTGTCAAAGGTGTACCTGGGAGTGCTCAGAGGTGGCACCTGGGAGTGTCGAGGTGTACCTGGGAGTGTCGTGAGGGGTGTAACTGGGAGTGTCTCACGGTGTGCCTGGGAGGTCGGAGGTGTACCTGGGAGTGTGAGAAGGTACCTGGGAGTGTCGGAGGGTGTACCTGGGAGGCCAGAGGAGTACTTGAGAATGTCAGAGGTGTACCTGGGAGTGTCAGTGTGTTCCTGGGAGTGTCTGAGGTGCACCTGGGAGTGTCAGGAGGTGTGCCTAGGCGTCAGAGGTGCACTTGGGTGTGGCCTGAGGTGGACCTTGGAGTTTCTGAGGTACCTGGGAGTGTCTGGAGGTGTAACCTGGCAGTGTCTGAGGTGTAAATCAAAAGTGTTAGCGGTGCATCTGGTGTGTCAGACGTGCACCACGGAATGTCAGTGGAGCACCTGGGAGTGTCAATTCAGGCACCTGGGAGGTCAGAGGTGTACCTGGGAGGCCAAGTGCACCTGGGAGGTCTGAAGGCACCTTGGGAGTGTCAGAGGTGTGTCTAGGAAGGGGTCAGAGGGTGCACTTGGGAGGTCAGAGGTGCACCTTGGGAGTGTCTGGAGTTGCACCTGGGAGCAAGCTCCTGAGGTGTACCTGGCAATGTCTGAGGTGTACTTGCAGTGTCTGAGGTGTGTAACTGTCAGTGTCAGCGTTGTACCTAGGGAGGCCAGCGGTGCAATCTGGGAGTGTTAGAGGTGCATCAGGGAGTGCACAGAGGAGCACCTTACGAGTGTCAGAGGTGCACCTGGGAGCGGGCTCAGAGGTGTACCTGGGAGGCCAGGAGGTGTACCTGGGAGTGTCAGAGGTATACCTGGGAGTGTCAGAGATGTACCTGAGAGGCTGAGGTGTATCTGGGAGAATCGGACGTGCTGCCTAGGAGTGTCAGAGGTGTACCAGGATGTCAGTGGGTACCTGGGAGTGTCAGAGGTGTACCTGGGGTGTCAGAGGTGTTCCTGGGGTGTCAGGGTGTGCCTGGGAGTGTCAGAGGTGTGCCTGGGAGTGTCTGAGGTGTGCCTGGGGTGTCAGAGGGTGTCCTGGGAGTGTCAGGGAGGTGTGCTGAGGTGTCTGAGGGTATGCCTGGGAGTGTCTGAGGTGTGCCTGGGGTGTCTGAGGTGTGCCTGGGGAGTGTCATGGGAAGTGCCAGGGGTGTCAGGGGTGCCTGGGGGTGTGAGAGGTGTGCCTGCGGGTGTGAGGAGGTGTGCCTGGGGTGTCAGGGGTGTGCCTGGGGTGTCAGAGGTGTGCCTGGGAGTGTCAGGGTGTGCCTGGGGCGTCAGCGGTGTACCTGGGAGTGTCGGAGGTGTGCCTAGGGTATCGGAGGTTTGCACCTGGGGAGTGTCAGGTTGTACCTTGGAGTGTCAGAGGCGGACCTGGGAGTGTCAGAGGGGTGCCTAGGAGTATCAGAGGTGTGCCTGGGAGTGTCAGAGGTGTGCCTGGGAATGTCAGAGGTATCCCAGGGAGTGTCAGTGAAGTACCTGGGAGTCTCAAGGTGCCTGGGGAGTATCGGAGGTGTACCTGGGAAAATCGGATGTGCCAGGGAGTGTCAGAGGTGTGCCTAAGTCTCAGAGGTGAACCAGGAGTGTCAGAGGAGTGCTTGGGGTGTCAGAGGTGTGCCTGGGCGTGTCAGAGGTGTGCCTGGGGTATCAGGTGTGTGCCTGGGTGTGTCAGAGGTGTGCTTGGGGTGTTAGGGGTGTGAAATGGGAGTCTCAGGAGATGTAACTGGGAATGTCAGAGGTGTGCCAGGGATTGTCAGTGGAGTACCTGGGAGTGTCAAGGTGTACCTGGGGTGTCAGAGGTGTACCTGGGAGTGTCAGAGGTGTGCCTGGGGTGTCAAGGTGTGCTGAGGGTGTCAGAGGTGTACCTGGGAGTGTCAGAGGTGTGGCCTGGGGTGTCAGGGGCATGCCTGGGAGTGTCAGCGGTGTGCCTGGGAGTGTCAGGAGGTGTGCCTGGGAGTGTGAAGTGTGCCTGGGGTGTCAGGTGTGCCTGGGGTGTCGGAGGTGTGCCTGGGGTGTCAGGGTGTGCTTGGGGAGTGTCAGGGTGTGCCTGGGAGTGTCAGCAGTGTGCCTGGGAGTGTCTGGGGTGTCCCTGGAGTGTCAGAGGTGTGCCAAGGCGTGTCAGAGGTGCACTTGGGGGTGTCAGAGGTGCGCAGCAGGTGTCTGAGGTGTGCCTGGGGAGTGTCTGGGGTGTGCCTGGCAGTGTCTGGTGTGACTGGCAGTGTCAGCGGTGTGCCTGGGGTGTCAGCGGTGCACCTGGGAGTGTGGGGTGTATCAGGGGTGACAAGGGAGTGCCTAGGGTGTCAGAGGTGTGCCTGGGGTCAGAGGTGTGCCTGGGGGTGTCTGAGGGTGTGCCAGTGTCAGAGGTGTCCTGAGTGTCGGAGGTGTGCCTGGAGTGTCTGAGGTATGCCTGGGGTGTCTGAGGTGTGCCTGGGGTGTCTGAGGTGTGCCTGGGGTGTCATAGAGTACCAGGGGTGTCAGGGGTGCCTGGGGTGTGGAGGGTGTGCCTGCAGGTGTGAGGTGTGCCTAGGGGTGTCTGAGGTGTACCTGGGAGGGTCAGGGGTGTGCCTGGGAGTGTCAGGAGGTGTGCCTGGGGAGTATCAGAGGTGTGCCTGGGTGTGTCAGAGGGGTGTACCTGAGGTGTCAGGGGTGTGGGAGTCTTGGAGGTGTGACTGGAATGTCAGAGGTGTACTAGGGAGTGTCAGTGGAGTGCCTGGGGAGTGTCAGAGGTGTGCCTGGGAGTGTCAAGGTGAACCTGGAGTGTCAGAGGTGTGCCTGGGGAGTTTCAGAGGTGTGCCTGGGAGTGTCAGAGGTGTGCCTGGGCGTCAGCAGTGTGCCGGAGTGTCAGGTGTACCTGGAGTATCGGAGGTTTACCTGGGAGTGTCAGAGTTGTGCCTTGGAGTGTCAGAGGCGGACCTGGGGTGTCAGAGGTGTGCCTAGGGAGTATCAGAGGTGTGCCTGGGAGTGTCAGAGGTGTGCCTGGGAATGTCAGAGGTATCCCAGGGGTGTCAGTGAAGTACCTGGGAGTCTCAAGGTGCACCTGGGGTATCGGAGGTGTACCTGGGAAAATCGGAGTGTGCAGGGGTGTCAGAGGTGTGCCTGGGAGTCTCAGAGGTGAACCAGGGAGTGTCAGAGGTACTTGGGAGTGTCAGAGGTGTGCCTGGGGTATCGGAGGTGTGCCTGGGGTATCGGAGGTGTGCCTGGGCGTGTCAGAATTGGGAGTTATCAGGTGTGTGCCT
Organism: Homarus americanus; assembly: GCF_018991925.1. Taxonomy (NCBI): domain Eukaryota; kingdom Metazoa; phylum Arthropoda; class Malacostraca; order Decapoda; family Nephropidae; genus Homarus; species Homarus americanus. The sequence goes on along the minus strand of NW_024742044.1, from coordinate 32,957 downwards.
GGGTGTGTCAGAGGTGTACTTGGGGTGTTAGGGGTGTAAGTGGGAGTCTCAGGATGTAACTGGGATGTCAGGGTGTACCAGGGATTGTCAGTGGAGTACCTGGGATTGTCAAGGTGTGCCTGGGAGTGTCAGAGGTGTACCTGAGTGTCAGAGGTGTGCCTGGGAGTGTCAAGGTGTGCCACCTGGGTGTCAGAGGTGTGCCTGGGTGTCAGAGGTGTGCCTGGGGGTGTCAGAGGGCGTGCCTGGGAGTGTCAGCGGTGTGCCTGGGAGTGTCAGGTGTGCCTGGGGTGTGAGGTGTGCCTGGGGTGTCGGAGGGTGTGCCTGGGGTGTCAGTGTGCCTGGGGAGTGTCAGAGGTGTGTGCTTGGGGTGTCAGAGGTGTGCCTGGGGTGTCAGCGGTGTGCCTGGGAGTGTCTGAGGTGTGCCTGGGGTGTCAGAGGTGTGCCAAGGCGTGTCAGAGGTGCACTTGGGGTGTCAGAGGTGCACCTTGGGTGTCTGGGGTGTGCCTGGGGTGTCTGAGGTGTACCTGGCAGTGTCTGGAGTGTGACTGGCAGTGTCAGCGGTGTGCCTGGGGTGTCAGACGGTGCACCTGGGAGTGTTAGAGGTGTATCAGGGATGACAAAGGAGTGCCTAGGGTGTCAGAGGTGTGCCTGGGAGTTTCGGAGGTGTGCATGGAGTGTCAGAGGTGTGCCTGGCAGTGTCAGCGGTGTAACTGGGGTGTCAGAGGTGTGCATGGGAATTGTCTGACGTGTGCCTGGGAGTGTCTGAGGTGTGCCTGGGAGTGTCTGAGGTGTGCCTGGGGTGTCAGAGTGTGCCAGGGGGTGTCACAGGGTACCTGGGCGTGAGAGGTGTGCCTGGGAGTGTCAGAAGGTGTACCTGGGGTGTGAGGTGTGCCTGGGGAGTGTCAGAGGTGTATCTGGGAGTGTCGGAGGTATGCCTGGCAGTGTCAGCGGTGTGCCTGGGAGTGTCAGACGTGTGCCAGGGAATGCAGTGGGTACCTGGGGTGTCAAGGTGTGCCTGGGAGTGTCAGAGGTGTGCCTGGGGTGTCAGAGTGTGCCTGGGAGTGTCAAGGTGTGCCTGGGAGTGTCTGGAAGTGTGCCTGGGAGTGTCAGAGGTGTGCCTAGGGTGTCAGAGGTGCACTTGGGGTGTCAGAGGGTGCGCCGCAGGTGTCTGAGTTGTGCCTGGGAGTGTCTGGTGTGCCTGGGTGTCTGAGGTGCTTGGCGGTGTCTGAGGTGTCTCAGTGTCAGCGGTGTACCTGGAGTGTCAGCGGTGCACCTGGGGAGTGTTAGAGGGTGTATCAGGGAGGACAGAGGTACCTAGGAGTGTCAGAGGTGTGCCTGGGGAGTGTCAGAGGTGTGCCTGGGGTGTCAGAGGTGTGCAAGTGTCAGAGGTGTGCCTGGGGTGTCAGAGATGTACCTGGGGTGTCAGAGGTGTATCTGGGAGTGTCGGACAAGTTCAGGGGTGTGCCAGGAATGTCAGTGGAGTGCCTGGGGTGTCAGGGTGTGCCTGGGGTGTCAGTGCCTGGGGAGTGTCAGAGGTGTGCCTGGGGTGTCAGAGGTGTGCCTGGAGTGTCTGGGGTGTGCCTGGGGTGTCAGGGGGCGGACCTGGGGTGTCAGAGGTGTACCTGGGAGTATCAGAGGTGTGCCTGGGTGTGGGGTGTACCTGGGAATGTCAGAGGTATCCCAGGGAGTGTCAGTGGAGTACCTAGTCTCAAGGGTTGCCTGGGGTATCGGAGGTGTGCCTGGGAGAAAATCGGAGGTGTGCAGGGGAGTGTCAGAGGTGTGCACCTGGAGTCTTAGAGGTGAACCAGGGGGTGTCAGAGGTACTGGGAGGGTCAGGAGTGTGCCTGGGAGTATCGGAGGTGTGCCTGGGAGTATCAGGTGTGCCTGGGCGTGTCAGAGGTGTGCCTGGGAGTGTCAGGTGTGTGCCTGGGGTGTCAGAGGTGTGCTTGGGAGTGTTGGGGGTGTAAATGGGGTCTCGGAGATGTAACTGGGAATGTCAGAGGTGTGCCAGGGATTGTCAGTGGAGTACCTGGGAGTGTCAGAGGTGTGCCTGGGGTGTCAGGGGTGTGCCTGGGGTGTCAGAGGCGTGCCTGGGGTGTCAGCGGTGTGCCTGGGGTGTCGGAGGTGTGCAGGTGTGAGAGTGTGCCTGGGGTGTCGGAGGTGTGCCTGGGGAGTGTCGGAGGTGTGCCTGGGGTGGTGTGCTTGGGAGTGTCAGGAGGTGTGCCGGTGTCAGCGGTGTGCCTGGGGGTGTCTGAGGTGTGCCTGGGAGTGTCAGGGTGTGCCTGGGCGTGTCAGAGGTGCAGTTGGGAGTGTCAGAGGTGCTGTGGGTGTCTGGTGTGCCTGGGAGTGTCTGAGGTGTGCCTGGCAGTGTCTGGGGTGTGACTGGCAGTGTCAGCGGTGTGCCTGGGAGTGTCAGCAGTGCCCAGAGTTAGAGGTGTATCAGGGAGTGACAGAGTGCCTGGGGTGTCAGAGGTGTACCTGGGAGTTTCGGAGGTGTGCATGGAGTGTCAGAGGTGTGCCTGTCAGTGTCAGCGGTGTGCCTGGGAGTGTCAGAGGTGTGCCTGTGAGGTGTCTGAGCGTGTGCCTGGGGTGTCTAAGGTGTGCCTGGGGAATGTCTGAGGTGTGCCTGGGAGTGTCAGAGAGTGCCAGGGGTGTCACAGGGAGTGCCTGGGGAGTGTGAGAGGTGTGCCTGGGAGTGTCGAAGGTGTGCCTGGGGTGTGAGAAGTGTGCCTGGGGTGTGGAGGGTGTGCCTGGGGTGTCAGAGGTGTGCCTGGGGGTGTCAGAGGTGTGCCTGGGAGCGTCCAGTGTACCTGGGAGTGTCGGAGGTGTACCTAGGAATTATCGGAGGTTTACCTGGGGAGTGTCAGGTTGTACCTTGGAGTGTCAGAGGGCGGACCTGGAAGTGTCAGAGATGTGCCTGGGAGTATCAGAGGTGTGCCTGGGGTGTCAGAGGTGTCCTGGGAATGTTAGAGGATCCCAGGAGTGTCAGTGAAGTACCTGGGAGTCTCAAGGTGCACCTGGGAGTATCAGGAGGTGTGCCTGGGAAAATCGGAGGTGTGCAGGGAGTGTCAGAGGTGTGCCTGGGAGTCTCAGAGGTGAACCAGGAGTGTCAGAGTACCTGGGTGTCAAAGTGTACCTGGGAGTATCGGGTGTGCCAGTGTCAGAGGTGTGCAAGTCTCAGAGGTAGACGGGGAGTGTCAGAGGTACCTGGGGTGTCAAGGTGCTATGAGTGTCAGGTGTGCCTGGGAAAATCGGAGGTGTGCCAGGGGTGTCAGAGGTGTGTCTGGGAGTGTCAGAGGTGAACCAGGGAGTGTCAGAGGAGTGCCTGGGAGTGTCAAAGGTGTGCCTGGGAAAATCGGAGGTGTGCAAGAGTGTGCCTGGGAGTCTCAGAGTGAACCAGGAGTGTCAGAGGAGTACCTGGGGAGTGTCAAGAGTGTGCCTGGGCTTGTCAGAGGTGTGCCTGGGAGTATCAGGTGTGTACCTGGGTGTGTCAGAGGTGTGCCAGGGAGTGTTGGGGGTGTGAAATGGGAGTCTCAGGAGATGTAACTGGGAATGTCAGAGGTGTGCAGGGGATTGTCAGTGGAGTACCTGGGAGTGTCAAAGGTGTGCCTGGGAGTGTCAGAGGTGTGCCTGGGAGTGTCAGAGGTGTGCCTGGGGTGTCAAGGTGTGCCTGGGGTGTCAGACGTGTGCCTGGGGTGTCAGAGGTGTGCCTGGGGAGTGTGGAGGCATGCTGCCTGGGAGTGTCAGCGGTGTGCCTGGGAGTGTCGGAGGTGTGCACCGGGTGTGAAGTGTGCCTGGGGTGTCGGGGGTGTGCCTGGGGAGTGTCGGAGGTGTGCCTGGGGTGTCAGGAGGTGTGGCTGGAGTGTCAGAGGTGTGCCTGAGTGTCAGGGTGTGCCTGGGGAGTGTCTGAGGGGTGTGCCTGGGAGTGTCAGAGGTGTGCCTGGGCGTGTCAGAGGTGCAGCTTGGGGAGTGTCAGGGTGCAGCTGGTGTCTGATGTGTGTGCCTGGGGTGTCTGGGTGTGCCTGGCGGTGTCTGGGGTGTAACTGGCAGTGTCAGCGGTGTGCCTGGGGTGTCAGCGGTGCACCTGGGGAGTGTTAGGGGTGTATCAGGGAGTGACAGAGGAGTGCCTGGGGTGTCAGAGGTGTGCCTGGGAGTTTCGGAGGTGTACATGGGTGTCAGGGGTGTGCCTGGTGGTGTCAGCGGTGTGCCTGGGGAGTGTCAGAGGTGCGCCTGGGGTGTCTGACGTGTGCCTGGGGTGTCTGGGGTGTGCCTGGGAGTGTCTGAGGGTGTGCCTGGGTGTCAGAAGTACCAGGGGAGTGTCAAGGTGTGCCTGGGTGTGTGAGGAGGTGTGCACTGAGTGTCAGTGTGCCTGGGGTGTGAGAGGTGTGCCTGGGGTGTCGGAGGTGTGGGGTGTGGAGGTGTGCCTGGCAGTGTCAGCGGTGTGCCGGGTGTCAGACGTGTGGGGATGTCAGTGGAGTGCCTGGGGTGTCAAAGGTGTGCCGGGAGTGGGTGTGCCTGGGAGAGTCAGAGGTGTGCCTGGGGTGTCACAGGTGTGCCTGGGGTGTCGGAGGTGTGCCTGGGAAGAATCGGAGGTGTGCCAGGGAGTGTCAGAGGTGTGCCTGGGGTGCCAGAGGGTGTGCCTGGGGTGTCAGAGGGTGTGCCTGGGGGTCTCAGGAGGTGAACCAGGGGTGTCAGAGGATTGCCAGAGTGTCAGAGGTGTGCCTGGGATATCAGAGGTGTGCCTGGGGTGTCTGGAAGTGTGCCTGGGGAGTGTCAGAGGTGTGCCTAGCAGGTGCACTTGGGGAGTGTCAGAGGTGCACCTTGGGTGTCTGAGTTGTGCCTGGGGAGTGTCTGGGGTGTGCCTGGCAGTGTCTGAGGGGTGTGGCAGTGTCTGGGGTGTGACTGTCAGTGTCAGCGGTGTGCCTGGGAGTGTCAGCGGTGCTTGGGAGTGAGAGGTGTATCAGGGGAGTGACAGAGGTGCCTGGGGTGTCAGAGGTGTGCCTGGGGTGTCAGAGGTGTGCCTGAGAGTGTCAGAGGTGTGCCTGGGAGTGTCAGAGGTGTGCCTGGGGTGTCAGGGGTGGCAAGTGTCAGAGATGTGCCTGGGGTGTCAGGTGTGTCTGGGAGTGTCGGACGTGTGCATAGGAGTGTCAGAGTGTGCCAGGGAATGTCAGTGGAGTACCGGAGTGTCAGAGGTGTGCCTGGGGTGTCAGGGTGTGCCTGGGAGTGTCAGAGGTGTGCCTGGGAGTGTCAAAGGTGTGCCTGGGAGTGTCAGAGGTGTGCCTGGGGAGTGTCAGAGGTGTGCCTGGGGAGTGTCAGTGTGCCTGGGGTGTCAAGGTGTGCCTGGGGTGTCAGAGGTGTGCCTGGGGTGTCAGAGGGTGTGCCTGGGGTGTGGAGGTGCAACTGGGAGTGTCAGCGGTGTGCCTGGGAGTGTGGGGTGTGCCTGGGGTGTGAGAGGTGTGCCTGGGGTGTCGGAGGTGTACCTGGGGAGTGTCAGAGGAGTGCTTGAGAATGTCAGAGGTGTGCCTGGGGTGTCGGTGTGCCTGGGGTGTGGGGTGTGCCTGGGAGTGTCAGAGGTGTGCCTGGGCGTGTCAGAGGTGCACTTGGGGAGTGTCAGAGGTGCACTTGGGTTTCTGAGTGTGGCTGGGGTGTCTGGGGTGTACCTGGCAGTGTCTGGGTGTAACTGGCAGTGTCAGCGGTGTGCCTGGGAGTGTCAGGCGTGTGCCAGGGAATGTCAGTGGAGTACCTGGGGAGTGTCAAAGGTGTGCCTGGGGTGTCAGGGTGTGCCTGGGAGTGTCAGAGGTGTGCCTGGGAGGTGTCAAGGTGTGCCTGGGGTGTCTGAAGTGTGCCTGGGGTGTCAGAGGTGTGCCTGGGGTGTCAGAGGTGCTTGGGGTGTCAGAGGTGTGTGGGTGTCTGGAGTTGTACCTGGAGGTGTCTGGGGTGTGCCTGGCAATGTCTGAGGGGTGTGCTTGGCGGTGTCTGGTGTGACTGTCAGTGTCAGCGGTGTACCTAGGAGTGTCAGCGGTGCCTGGGAGTGTTAGAGGTGTGCCTGGGAGTGTCAGGGAGTGTGCCTGGGAGTGTCAGAGGTGTGCCTGGGAGTGTCAGAGATGTGCCTGGGGTGTCAGGGGTGTCTGGGAGTGTCGGACGTGTGCCTGGGAGTGTCAGAGGTGTACCAGGGAATGTCAGTGGAGTGCCTGGGGTGTCAGAGGTGTGCCTGGGGTGTCAGAGGTGTGCCTGGGGTGTCAGGGGTGTGCCTGGGAGTGTCTGAGGTGTGCCTGGGGTGTCAGAGGAGTGTCCTGGGGTGTCGGAGGTGTGCATGGAGTGTCAGAGGTGTGCCTGGCAGTGTCAGCAGTGTGCAGGGGTGTCAGAGGTGTGGCAGGGGTGTCTGGGGGTATGCCTGGGGTGTCTGAGGTGTGCCGGTGTCTGGGGTGTGCCTGGGGTGTCAGAGAAGTGCCAGGGGTGTCAGGGGAGTGCCTGGGGTGTGAGGTGTGCCTGCGGAGTGTGGGGTGTGCCTAGGGTGTCTGGGGTGTGCCTGGGAGGGTCAGAGGTGTGCCTGGGGTGTCAGAGGTGTGCCTGGGAGCGGAGGTGTGGAACTGGGGAATGTCAGGGTGTACTGAGGAGTCGGTGGAGTACCTGGAGTCTCAAGGTGTGCCTGGGAGTGTCAGTGGTGTGCCTGGGAATGTCGGAGGTGTGCCTTGGAATGTCGAGAGGTGTGCCGGAGTGTCAGAGGTGTGCCTGGGGTGTCAGAGTGTGCCTCAGGTGTCACAGAATTGCTTGGGTTGTCAGAGGTGAACCTGGCAGTGACAGAGGTGTGCCTGAGTGTCAGAGATGTGCCTGGAGTGTCAGAGGTGTATCTGGAGTGTCGGACGTGTACTGGGGAGTGTTCAGGGTGTGCCAGGGAATGTCATGGACTGCTTGGGAGTGTCAGAGGTGTGCCTGGGGAGTGTCAGAGGTGTGCCAGGGAATGTCAGTGGAGTGCCTGGGGTGTCAAGGTGTACCTGGGAGTGTCAGAGGGTGTGCCTGGGAGTGTCAGGGGTGTGCGTGGGGTCCAAGGTGAACCTGGGAGGGTCAGAGGTGTGCCTGGGAGTGTCAGAGGTGTGCCTGGGAGTGTCAGAATGTGCCTGGGGAGTATCGGAGGTTTACCTGGAGTGTCAGGTTGTGTGGGTGTCAGAGGCGGACCTGGGAGTGTCAGAGGTGTGCCTGGGAATTATCAGAGGTGTGCCTGGGAGTGTCAGAGGTGTGCCTGGGATGTCAGAGGTATCCCAGGGAGTGTCAGTGAAGTACAAGTCTCAAGGTGCACCTGGGAGTATCGGAGGTGTGCCTGGGAAATCAGGTGTGCCAGGGGGTGTCAGAGGTGTGCCTGGGGAGTCTCAGAGGGTGAACCAGGGAGTGTGTCAGAGGTGTGCCTGGGAGTGTCGGAGGTGTGCCTGGGGTATCGGAGGTGTGCCTGGGCGTGTCAGAGGTGTACCTGGGGAGTGTCAGGTGTGTGCCTGGGTGTGTCAGAGGTGTGCTTGGGGAGTGTTAGGGGTGTAAATGGGTCTCGGAGATAACTGGGAATGTCAGAGGTGTACCAGGGATTGACAGTGGAGTGCCTGGGAGTGTCAAGGGTGTGCCTGGGGTTGTCAGAGGTGTGCCTGGGAGTGTCAGAGGTGTGCCTGGGTGTGTCAAGGTGTGCCTGGGAGTGTCAGGGTGTGCCTGGGGAGTGTCAGGGGTGTGACCTGGGTGTCAGGGCGTATCTGGGAGTGTCGGACGTGAACCTGGGAGTGTCAGAGATGTACCAGGGAATGTCAGTGGAGTGCCTGGGGTGTCAGAGGTGTGCCTGGGGTATCAGGGGTGTGCCTGGGAGTGTCAGGGTGGCACTGGGAGTGTCAGAGGGTGTGCCTGGGGAGTGTCTGAGGTGTACCTGGGAGTGTCAGAGGTGTCCTGGGGTGTCGGGTGGCCATGGGTGTCAGAGGTGTGCCTGGCAGTGTCAGCGGTGTGCCTGGGGAGTGTCAGAGGGTGTGCCTGGGGTGTCTGGGGTATGCCTGGGAGTGTCTGGTGTGCCTGGGGAGTGTCTGAGGTGTGCCTGGGTGTCGAGAGTGGGGTGTCACAGGGTGCCTGGGGTGTGAGAGGTGTGCCTGCAGGTGTGAGAGGTGTGCCTGGGAGTGTCTGGGGTGTGTGCCTGGGAGGGTCAGAGGTGTGCCTGGGGTGTCAGAGGTGTGCCTGGGAGTCTTGGAGGTGTGTGACTGGGAATGTCAGAGGGTGTGCTAGGGGTGTCAGTGGAGTGCCAGTCTCAAGGTGTGCCTGGGAGTATCAGTGGTGTACCTGGGAGATATCAGTGTGCCTTGGAATATCGGAGGTGTGCCTGGGAGTGTCAGAGGTGTGCCTGGGGTGTCGGAGGTGTGCCTCAGGTGTCACAGGAGTACCTGGTTGTCAGAGTTGAACCTGGCAGTGACAGAGGTGTGCCTGGGAGTGTCAGAGATGTGCCTGGGAGTGTCAGAGGTGTATCTGGGAGTGTCGGACGTGTGCCTGGGGAGTGTTCAGGGTGTACCAGAATGTCATGGACTGCTTGGGAGTGTCAGGGGGTGTGCCTGGGAGTGTCAGAGGTGTACCTGGGGTGTCAGTGGGTGCCTGGGAGTGTCAAGGTGTGCCTGGAGGTGTCAGAGGTGTGCAAGTGTCAGAGGTGTGCGTGGGTGTCAAGAGTAGACCTGGGAGGTCAGAGGTGTACCTGGGGAGTGTCAGAGGTGTACCTGAGTGTCAGAGATGTACCTGGGAGTATCGGAGGTTTGCACCAGGAGTGTCAAGGTTGTACTTGGAGTGTCAGAGGCGGACCTGGGGGTGTGAGAGGTGTGCCTGGGAGTGTCAGAGTGTGCCTGGGGTGTCAGAGGTGTACCTGGGAATGTCAGAGGTGTCCCAGGGAGTGTCAGTGGAGGTGCCTGGGAGTGTCAAAGGTGCCTGGGGTATCGGAGGTGTGCCTGGGGAAAATCGGAGGTGTGCCAGGGGTGTCAGAGGTGTGCCAGGGGAGTCTCAGAGGTGAACCAGGGGTGTCAGAGGAGTACCTGGGGAGTGTCAGAGGGTGTGCCTGGGAGTATCAGGTGTGCCTGGGAGTGTCAGGAGGTGTACCTGGGCGTGTCAAGTGTACCTGGGAATTGTCAGGTGTGTCCTGGGTGTGTCAGAGGTGTGCTTGGGGAGTGTTGGGGGTGTGAATGGGGTCTCGGAGGTGTAACTGGGGAATGTCAGAGGTGTGCCAGGGTTGTCAGTGGAGTACCTGGGAGTGTCAAGGTGTACTAGAGTGTCAGAGGTGTGCCTGGGAGTGTCAGAGGTGTACCTGGGTGTCAAAGGTGTGCCTGGGAGTGTCAGGGTGTGCCTGGGAGTGTCAGAGTGTGCCTGGGAGTGTCAGAGGCGTGCCTGGGAGTGTCAGCGGTGTGCCTGGGAGTGTTGGAGGTGGCGTTGTGAAAGTGTGCCTGGGAGTGTCAGGTGTGCAAGTGTCAGTGCCTGGGGTGTCAGAGTGTGCTTGGGAGTGTCAGAGTTGCCAAGTGTCAGCGGTGTGCCTGGGTGTCTGGGGAGGTGTGCCTGGGGGTGTCAGAGGGTGTGCTGGGAGTGTCAGAGGTGCTTGGGGTGTCAGAGGTGCCTGGGAGTGTCTGGGTTGGCATCTGGCAGTGTCTGAGGTGTACCTGGCAGTGTCAGCGGTGTGCCTGGGGGTGTCGGTGCCTGGAGTGTTAGAGATGTATCAGGGGTGACAGAGGTACCTGGGAGTGTCAGGGTGTGCCTGGGGTTTCGGTGTGCATGGGTGTCAGAGGTGTGCCTGGGAGTGTCAGGTTGTGCCAGTGTCAGGTGTGCCTGGCAGTGTCAGAGTTGCCAAGTGTGGGGTGTGCCAGAGATGACAGTGGGTGCCTGGGGTGTCAGAGGTGTGCCTGGGTGTGTCAGAGTGTGCCTGGGGAGTGTCAGAGGTGTGCCTGGTGCTGTCAGGTGTGCCTGGGGAGTGTCAGAGGTGGCACTGGAGTGTCAGATGTGTGCCTGGGAGTGTCAGAGGTGTGCCTGGGAGTGTCAAGGTGCTGGGAGTGTCAGAGGTGTTCCAGGGAGTGTCAGAGGTGTGCCTGGGGTGTCAGTGTAACTGGGGTGTCAGCGGTGTGCCTGGGAGTGTCGGAGGTGTGCCTGGGAGTGTGAGAGTGTGCCTGGGGGTGTCAGGTGTGCCTGGGGTGTCAGAGTGCTTGATAATGTCAGAGGTGTGCCTGGGGTGTCAGCAGTGTGCCTGGGGTCTGGGGTGTGCCTGGGGTGTCAGAGGTGTGCCTAGGCGTGTCAGAGGTGCACTTGGGAGTTTCAGAGTTGGACCTTGGGTTTCTGGGGTGTGCCTGGGGTGTCTGAGGTGTGCCTGGCAGTGTCTGAGGTGTAACTGGCAGTGTCAGCGGTGTGCCTGGGTGTGTCAGACGTGTGCAGGAATGTCAGTGGAGTGCCTGGGGAGTGTCAGATTGTGCCTGGGGAGTGTCAGAGGTGTACCTGGTGTCAGAGGTGTGCCTGGGGTGTCAAGGTGTGCTTGGAGTGTCTGTGTACCAGTGAGTGTCAGAGGTGTGCCTGGGAGTGTCAGAGGTGCTTGGGGTGTCAGGTGTGCCTTGGGTGTCTGAGGTTGTGCCTGGGGTGTCTGGTGTGCCTGGCAGTGTCTGAGGTGTGGCGTGTCAGAGGGTGTAACTGTCAGTGTCAGCGTTGTGCCTAGGAGTGTCAGGGTGTGCCTGGGAGTGTCAGAGGTGTGCCTGTGTCAGAGATGTACATGAGAGTGTCAGAGGTATCTGGGAGTATCGGACGTGTGCCTAGGAGTGTCAGAGAGGTGCAGAGAATGTCAGTGGAGTACCTAAGAGTGTCAGAGGGTGTGCCTGGGAGTGTCAGAGGTGTACCTGGGAGTGTCAGAGGTGTGCCTGGGGAGTGTCAGAGGTGTGCCTGGGAGTGTCTGAGGGTGTGCCTGGGGTTGTCAGAGGTGTCCTGGGAGTGTCAGGTGCATGGAGTGTCAGGAGGTGTGCCTGGCAGTGCAGCGTTGTACCTGGGAGTGTCAGAGGGTGTGCACCAGAGTGTCTGGGGTATGCCTGGGGTGTCTGAGGTGTGCCTGGGGAGTGTCTGGGGTGTGCTGGGTGTCTGGGGTGTGCCTGGGGTGTCAGAGAAGTGCCAGGGGAGTGTCAGGGGTACCTGGGGTGTGGAGGTGTGCCTGGGGAGTGTCAGGGGTGTGCCTGGGAGTGTCAGAGGTGTGCCTGGGGAGTGTCAGAGGTGTGCCTGGGAGTGTCAGAGGTGTGCCTGGGTGTGTCAGAGGTGTGCCTGGGGTGTCAGAGGTGTGCCTGGGGAGTCTTGGAGGTGTACCTGGGAATGTCAGAGGTGTACTAGTGAGTGTCAGGTGGAGTACCTGGAAGTGTCAAGGTGTGCCCAGGTGTCAGTGGTGTGCCTGGGAATGTCGGAGGTGTGCCTGGGAATATCAGGTGTGCACCCAGGAGTGTCAGAGGTGTGCCTGGGGTGTCAGGAGGTGTGCCTCAGGTGTCACTGGGGTCCAGGGGTTGCCAGGGGTGAACCTGGCAGTGTCAGAGGTGTGCCTGGGAGTGTGTCAGTGATGTGCCTGGGAGTGTCAGAGGTGTATCTGGGAGTGTCGGACGTGTGCCTGGGTGTTGGGGTGTTCAAGAATGTCATGGATGCTGGAGTGTCAGAGGTGTGCCTAGGGTGTCAGAGGTGTGCCAGGGAATGTCAGTGGAGTACCTGGGAGTGTCAAAGGTGTGCCTGGAATGTCAGAGGTGTACCTGGGAGTGTCAGAGGTGTACGTGGGGTGTCAAGGTGAACCTGGGGTGTCAGAGTGTGCCTGGAGTGTCAGGGGGATGCCACCTGGGAGTGTCAGGGTGTGCCTGGGGAGCGTCAGCAGTGCCTGGGAGTGTCGGAGGTGTGCCTGGGGTATCAGAGTTTACCTGGGGAGTGTCGGGAGCCTTGGAGTGTCAGAGCGGACCTGGGAGTGTCAGAGGTGTGCCTGGGAGTATCAGAGGTGTGCCTGGGGAGTGTCAGAGGGGTCCTGGGAATGTCAGAGGGTATGCCAGGGGAGTGTCAGTGGAAGTGCCTGGGAGTCTCAAGGTGCCTGGGGAGTATCGGAGGTGTGCTGGGAAAATCAGAGGTGTACCTGGGAGTGTCAGAGGGTGTACCTGGGAGTCTCAGAGGTGAACCAGGGGGTGTCAGAGAGTGCCTGGGAGTCAAGGTGTACCTGGGGTATCGGAGGTGTACCTGGGAGTATCGGAGGTGTGCCTGGGCTTGTCAGAGGTGTACCTGAGGGTATCAGGTGTGTGCCTGGGTGTGTCAGGGTGTAGAGTGTTAGGGGTGTAGTGGAGTCTCAGATGTAACTAGGAATGTCAGGGTGTGCAGGGATTGTCAGTGGGTACCTGGGAGTGTCAAGGTGTACCTGGGAGGTGTCAGAGGTGTGCCTGGGGAGTGTCAGAGGTGTGCCTGGGAGTGTCAGGAGGTGTGCCTGGGGTGTCAGAGGTGTGCCTGGGAGTGTCGGAGGTGTGTACTGGGGTGTCAGAAGTGTACCTGGGAGTGTCGGAGGGGTGTACCTGGGAGTGTCGGAGTGTGCCTGGGATTGTCAGAGGTGTGCTTGGAGTGTCAGAGGGTGTGCCTGGGGAGTGTCAGCGGTGTACCAGGGAGTGTCAGAGGTGTACCTGGGAGTGTCAGAGGTGTGCCTGGGAGTGTCAGGAGGTGTACCTGGGGTGTCAGGTGTACCTGGGTGTCAGAGGTGTGCCTGGGAGTATCAGGGGTGTGTGCCTGGGGTGTCAGAGGTGTGCCTGGGGTGTCAGGGGTGTACTGGGGTGTCAGATGTGACTGGGGAATGTTAGAGGGTGTGCCAGGGGTTGTCAGAGGTGTGCCTGGGAGTGTCAAGGTGTGCCTGGGAGTGTCAGAGGTGTACCTGGGGTGTCAGAGGTGTGCCTGGGCGTGTCAGAGGTGCTTGGGGAGTGTCAGAGGTGCACCTTGGAGTGTCTGAGGTGTGCCTGGGAGTGTCTGAGGTGTGCCTGGGAGTGTCTGAGTGTACCTGGGAGTGTCAGAGGTGTGCCTGGGAGTGTCAGGTGCACCTGGGAGTCAGTGGGGTGTCAGGGGTGTCAGAGGAGTGCCTGGGAGTGTCAGTGTGCCTGGGGTGTCGAGGGTGTACATGGGTGTCAGGGTGTGCCTGGGAGTGTCAGAGGTGGCCCAGGAGTGTCAGAGGTGTGCCTGGGGTGTCAGAGGTGTGCCTGGGAGTGTCAGACGTGTACCCAGGGAATGTCAGTGGAGTGCCTGGGAGTGTCAAAGGTGTGCCTGGGAGTGTCAGAGGTGGCACCTGGGAGGTCAGAGGTGTGCCTGGGTGTCAAGGTGTGCCGGAAGTGTCAGCAGTGTGCCTGGGGTGTCAGGTGTGCCTGGGGAAAATCAGAGGTGTCAGGGAGTGTCAGGGTGTGCCTGGGGTGTGTGCCTGGGAGTGTCAGATGTGTACCTGGGGTCTCAAGAGGTGCACCTGGGGATTATCGGAGGGGTGTGCCTGGGAAATCGGAGGTGTACCAGGGGAGTGTCAGAGGTGTGCCTGGGGAGTCTCAGAGGGTGAACCAGGGAGTGTCAGAGGTGAGACAGGGGTGTCAGAGGAGTACCTGGGAGTGTCAGAGGTGTGCCTGGGGAGTATCGGAGGTGTACTGGAGTGTCTGGGAAGTGTACCTGGGAGTGTCAGTGTGCCTAGCAGTGTCAGAGGTGCACTTGGGGAGTGTCAGAGGTGCACCTTGGAGTGTCTGAGTTGTGCCTGGGGTGTCTGAGGGGTGTGCCTGGGTGTCTGGGGTGTGCTTGGCAGTGTCTGAGGTGTGACTGTCAGTGTCAGCGGTGTACCTAGGAGTGTCAGCGGTGCACCTGGGAGTGTTAGAGGTGTATCAGGGAGTGACAGAGGGTGCCTAGGAGTGTCAGAGTGTGCCTGGGGTTGTCAGGGGTGTGCCTGGGGAGTGTCAGAGGTGCCTGGGAGTGTCAGAGGTGTGCCTGGGAGTGTCAGAGGTGTGCCTGGGGTGTCAGAGATGTGCCTGGGGAGTGTCAGAGGTGTGATCTGGGAGTGTCGGACGTGTACATAGGAGTGTCAGAGGTGTAGGGGATGTCAGTGAGTACCTGGGAGTGTCAGGGTGTACCTGGGATGTCAGAGGTGTGCCTGGGAGTGTCAGAGGTGTGCCTGGGAGTGTCAGGGTGTGCCTGGGAGTGTCAGGGGTGTGCCTGGGAGTGTCAGAGGTGTGCCTGGGGTGTCAGAGGTGTGCTGGGGTGTCAAGGTGTGCCTGGGGTGTCAGGGTGTACCTGGGGAGTGTCAGAGGTGTGCCTGGGGTGTCAGAGGTGCAGCTGGGGTGTCAGCAGTGTGCCTGGGAGTGTCGGAGGTGTGCCTGGGAGTGTGAGAAGTGTGCCTGGGATGTCGGAGGTGTGCCTGGGATGTCAGAGGTACTTGAGAATGTCAGAGGTGTGCCTGGGGTGTCAGCGTGTGCCTGGGAGTGTGAGGTGTGCCTGGGAGTGTCAGAGGTGTGCCTAGGCGTGTCAGAGGTGCATGGGATGTCAGAGGTGCCTTGGGTTTCTGAGGTGTGCCTGGGAGTGTCTGGTGTACCTGGCAGTGTCTGGTGTGGCTGCAGTGTCAGCGGTGTGCCTGGGGTGTCAGACGTGTACCAGGGAATGTCAGTGGAGTACCTGGGAGTGTCAAGGTGTGCCTGGGGAGTGTCAGAGGTGTGCCTGGGGAGTGTCAGAGGGTGTGCCTGGGGAGTGTCAAGGGGTGTACCTGGGGTGTCTGAAGTGTGCCTGGGGAGTGTCAGAGGTGTGCCTAGGAGTGTCAGAGGGTGCACTTGGGGTGTCAGAGGTGCACCTTGGGTGTCTGAGGTTGTGCCTGGGAGTGTCTGAGGTGTGCCTGGCAGTGTCTGAGGTGTGCTTGGCAGTGTCTGAGGTGTAACTGTCAGTGTGTGTGCCTGGGGTGTCAGCGGTGCCTGGGATGTTAGGGGTGTATCAGGGAGTGACAGAGGAGTACCTAGGAGTGTCAGAGGTGTGCCTGGGAGTGTCAGAGGTGTGCCTGGGGAGTGTCAGAGGTGTGCCTGGGGAGTGTCAGAGGTGTGCCTGGGGTGTCAGGATGTGCCTGGGAGTGTCAGGGGTGTGCCTGGGGAGCGTCAGCGGTGTACCTGGGAGTGTCAGAGGTGTGCGTGGGAGTGTCAAGGTGAACCTGGGAGTGTCAGAGGTGTACCAGGGAATGTCAGTGGAGTACCTGGGGTGTCAAGGTGTACTGGGAATGTCAGAGGTGTGCCTGGGGAGTGTCAGAGGTGTGCGTGGAGTGTCAAGGTGAACCTGGGGTGTCAGAGGTGTGCCTGGGGGTGTCAGAGGTGTGCCTGGGAGTGTCAGGGGTGTGCCTGGGAGCGTCAGCAGTGTGTGCCTGGGAGTGTCGGAGGTGTACCTAGGAGTATCGGAGGTTTACCTGGGGTGTCGGAGTTGTGCCTTGGAGTGTCAGAGGCGGACCTGGGAGTGTCAGGGGTGCCTGGGGAGTATCAGAGGTGTGCCTGGGGAGTTCAGAGGTGTCCCTGGGAATGTTAGAGGTATCCCAGGGAGTGTCAGTGAAGTACCTGGGAGTCTCAAGGTGCTGGAGTATCGGAGGTGTGCTGGGAAAATCAGTGTGCCAGGGAGTGTCAGAGGTGTGCCTGGGAGTCTCAGAGGTGAACGGGGAGTGTCAGAGGAGTACCTGGGGATGCAAGGTGTGCCTGGGAGTATCAGAGTGTACCTGGGAGTATCAGAGGTGTACCTGGGCTTGTCAGAGGTGTGCCTAGGAGTATCAGTGTGTACCTGGGTGTGTCAGAGGTGTGCTTGGGGAGTGTTAGGGGTGTAAATGGGAGTCTCGGAGATGTAACTGGGAATGTCAGAGGTGTGCCAGGGATTGTCAGTGGAGTACCTGGGGTGTCAAAGGTGTACCTGAGTGTCAGAGGTGTGCCTGGGAGTGTCAGAGGTGTACCTGGGAGTGTCAAGGTGTGCCTGGGAGTGTCAGACGTGTACCTGGGGTGTCAGAGGTGTGCCTGGGGTGTCAGGAGGCGTGCCTGGGAGTGTCAGCGGTGTGCCTGGGGTGTCGGAGGTGTACCTGGGGTGTGAGAGTGTGCTGTAGAATGTCAGGAGGTGTGCCTGGGGTGTCGGAGGTGTGCCTGGGGTGTCAGAGGTGTGCCTGGGGTGTCAGAGGTGTGCCGGGGTGTCTGGGTGTGCCTGGGGTGTCTGAGGTGTGCCTAGGCGTGTCAGAGGTGCCTTGGGGTGTCAGAGGTGCACCTTGGGTGTCTGATGTGTGCCTGGGGTGTCTGGGGTGTGCCTGGCAGTGTCTGAGGTGTAACTGGCAGTGTCAGCGGTGTGCCTGGGGTCTCAGCAGTGCACCTGGGAGTGTTAGAGGTGTATCAGGGAGTGACAGAGGTGTGCCTAGGAGTGTCAGAGGTGCACCTGGGATTATCAGGTGTGCCTGGGAAAATCGGAGGTGTGCCAGGGAGTGTCAGAGGGTGTACCTGGGAGTGTCAGAGGTGAGCCTGGGAGTGTCAGAGGTGTACCTGGGGTGTCAGAGGTGTGCCTGGGAGTGTCAGAGTGCTGGGAGTGTGAGGTGTGCCTGGGAGTGTCTGAAGTGTGCCTGGGGTGTCAGAGGTGTGCCTGGGGTGTCAGAGGGTGCGCCTGGGGTGTCAGAGGTGCCTTGGGTGTCTGGGTTGTGCCTGGGGTGTCTGAGGTGTACCTGGGAATGTCTGAGGGTGTGCTTGTGTCAGTGTCGTGTGCCTAGGAGTGTCAGTGCACCTGGGGTGTTGAGGTGTATCAGGGAGTGTCAGAGGGTACCTGGGGTGTCAGATTGTGCCTGGGAGTGTCAGAGGTGTACCTGGGAGTGTCAGAGGTGTACCTGGGGAGTGTCAGAGGTGTACCTGGGAGTGTCAGAGGTGTGCCTGGGAGTGTCAGAGTGGACTGGAGTGTCAGGAGGTGTACCTGGGAGTGTCGGAGGTGTGCCTGGGAGTGTCAGAGGTGTACCAGGGAATGTCAGTGTGCCTGGGAGTGTCAGAGGTGTACCTGGGGAGTGTCAGAGGTGTGCCTGGGAGTGTCAGAGTGTGCCTGGGGAGTGTCAAGGTGTACCTGGGGAGTGTCAGAGGGTGTCAAGTGTGCCTGGGGTGTCAGAGGTGTGCCTGGGGAGTGTCAAGGTGTACCTGGGAGTGTCAGAGGTGTGCCTGGGGTGTCAGAGGTGTGCCTGGGGAGTGTCAGAGGGCAACTCAGGAGTGTCATGGTGTGCCTGGGAGTGTCGGAGGTGTGCCTGGGAGTGTGAGAAGTGTACCTGGGAGTGTCGGAGGTGCTGGGGTGTCAGAGGTACTTGAGAATGTCAGAGGTGTGCCTGGGAGTGTCAGCGGTGTGCCTGGGAGTGTCTGGGGTGTGCCTGGGAGTGTCAGAGGTGTGCCTAGGCGTGTCAGAGGTGCACTTGGGGGTGTCAGAGGTGCACCTTGGGTGTCAGAGGTGTGCCTGGGAGTGTCAGGGTGTGCCTGGGGTGTCTGAGGTGTGCCTGGCAGTGTCAGCGGGGTGTGCCTGGGAGTGTCAGACGTGTACCAGGGAATGTCAGTGGAGTGCAGGGGAGTGTCAAAGGTGTGCCTGGGGAGTGTCAGAGGTGTGCCTGGGGTGTCAGAGGTGTGCCTGGGAGTGTCAAGGTGTACCTGGGAGTGTCTGGGGTGTGCCTGGGGTGTCAGAGGTGTGCCTAGGGTGTCAGAGGTGCACTTGGGAGTGTCAGAGGTGCTGCTGTGGGTGTCTGAGAGTTGTGCCTGGGAGTGTCAGGGGTGTGCCTGGCAGTGTCTAGGGTGTGCCTGGCAGTGTCTGAGGTGTAACTGTCAGTGTCAGCAGTGTGCCTGGGAGTGTCAGAGGTGCACCTGGGTGTCAGAGGTGTACCTGGGAGTGTCAGAGGTGTGCCTGGGAGTGTCAGGGTGTACCAGGGGGGTGGAGGTGTGCCTGGGGAGTGTCAAGGTGTGCCTGGGGTATCGGAGGTGTGACCTGGGAGTATCAGGAGGTGTACCTGGGCTTGTCAGAGGTGTGCCTGGGAGTGTCAGGTGCTGTGGGTGTGTGAGGTGTGCTTGGGAGTGTTAGGGGTGTAAATGGGAGTCTCAGAGATGTAACTGGGAATGTCAGGGTGTACCAGGGATTGTCAGTGGTGTGCCTGGGGTGTCAAAGGTGTACCTGGGAGTGTCAGAGGTGTGCCTGGGAGTGTCAGAGATGTGCCTGGGAGTGTCAAGGTGTGCCTGGGAGTGGGCGTGTGCCTGGGAGTGTCAGGGTGTGCCTGGGAGTGTCAGAGGCGTGCCTGGGGTGTCAGAGGTGTGCCTGGGAGTCAGGTGTGCCTGGGGAGTGTGAGAGTGTGCCTGGGAGTGTCGGAGGTGTGCCTGGGGTGTCGGAGGTGTACCTGGGGTGTCAGGGTGTGCCGGTGTCAGAGGTGTGCCTGGGGAGTGTCAGAGGTGCTGGAGTGTCAGAGGTGTGCCTGGGATGTCAGAGGGTGCCCTGGGGTGTCAGAGATGCCTGGGATGTCAGAGGTGTGCTGGGCGTCAGTGTGTACCTGAGTGTCAGAGGTGTACCTGGGAGTGTCAAAGGTGTACCTGGGAGTGTCAGAGGTGTACCAGGAGTTGTCAGTGGTGTGCCTGGGAGTGTCAGAGGTGTACCTGGGATGTCAGGGGTGTGCCTGGGAGTGTCAGAGGTGTGCAGGGGAGTGTCAAGGTGTACCTGGGGAGTGTCGGAGGTGTACCTGGGAGTGTCAGGGTGTGCCTGGGAGGTGTGAGGTGTGCCTGGGAGTGTCAGAGGTGTGCCTGGGAGTGTCTGGGGTGTGCCTGGGGAGTGTCAGAGGGTGCTGGGTGTGTCAGAAGTGCTTGGGTGTCAGGGTGCACCTTGGAGTGTCTGATGTGCCTGGGAGTGTCTGAGTGTGCCTGGGAGTGTCTGAGGTGTGCCTGGCAGTGTCAGCGGTGTGCCTGGAGTGTCAGCAGTGCACCTGGGAGTGTCAGAGGTGTATCAGGGAGTGTCAGAGAATTACCTAGGGAGTGTCAGAGGTGTGCCTGGGAGTTTCAGAGGTGTACATGGGTGTCAGGGTGTGCCTGGTGGTGTCAGAAGTGTGCCTGGGAGTGTCAGAGGTGTGCCTGGGGTGTCTGAGGTGTGCCTGGGGTGTCTGAGTGTGCCTGGGGAGTGTCAGAGGTGTGCCTGGGGTGTGAGGTGTGCCTGGGAGTGTCGGAGGGTGTGCCTGGGGAGTGTCGGAGGTGTGCCTGGGGTGTCAGGTGTGCCTGGGGTGTCGGAGGTGTGCCTGGGAGTGTCAGGAGGTGTACCTGGGAGTGTCAGAGGTGTGCCTGGGAGTGTCAGAGGTGTGCCAGGGGATGTCAGTGGAGTACCTGGGGTGTCAAGGAGGTGTGGGGGTGTCAGAGGTGTACCTGGGAGAGTCAGAGGTGCCTGGGAGTGTCAGAGGTGTGCCTGGGGTGTCGGAGTGTGCCTGGGAGAAAATCAGAGGTGTGCAGGGAGTCAGAGGTGTGCCTGGGAGTGTCAGAGGTGTGCCTGGGGAGTGTCAGATGTGTGCAGGTCTCAAGGGTGCACCTGGGAGTGTCGAGGTGTGCCTGGGGGAATCAGGTGTGCCAGGGGGTGTCAGAGGTGTGCCTGGGGTCTCAGGGGTGAACCAGGGGTGTCAGAGGTGTGCCTGGGGAGTGTCCAGAGGTGTGCCTGGGGTGTCAGGTGTGCCTGGGAGTGTCTAGAGTGTGCCTGGGGTGTCAGAGGTTTTGCTAAGCAGTGTCAGGAGTCCCATGGGAGTGTCAGAGGTGCACCTTGGGTGTCTGGAGTTGTGCCTGGGGTGTCTGGGGTGTGCCTGGCAGTGTCTGAGGTGTACTTGGCAGTGTCTGGGGTGTAGCTCTCAGTGTCAGCAGTGTGCCTGGAGTGTCAGCGGTGCACCTGGGGGTTTTTAGAGAATATCGGGGTGACAGAGTACCCTGGCCAGGGGTGTGTGATGTCAGGCACCCTTGCTGCTCCATGACCCGGTATGTGAGGGCCTGGCACCCCTCAACACCATGTACAGGGTGTGAGGACCGGGCACCCTCCAGCACCATGTTGTGACGGCCAGGCACCACTTCAGTCACCATGACAGGTGTGAGGGCCGGGGAACCCCTGTCTCTGCCATGAATCGGCGTGTGAGGCCAGGCACTTGCTCCAGCCCATGACCCGGTGTGGTCAGCCACCCCGTTTTGGTCTATAACCCAGGTCTGTGAGGGCCAGGGCATACCTTCAAGTGCCATGGCCAGAGTGTGACGCGGGCACATTCCAGTGCCATGACGGGGGTGAGGCCAGGCACCTTCCAGTGAGCATGACCCGGGGCGTCAGTGCCAGGCACCTTCCAGTGCCGTGGCAGGGGTGTGAGGGCCAGGCACCCTGGTCTCATGAGAGCAGGGTGTGAGGGCCAGGGCACCCCAACAGAGCTATGAACCGGGGTGAGGGCCGGACACCTTTTTCACATGACACGGGTGTGAGGGCCGGTCTCGTTTTCAGTGCTGCATAATCCAGGGTGTGAGGGCCGGGCACCGTTCAGTGCCATGATTCCGGGTGTGATGGCGTGGCATACCTTCAGTGCCATGACCCGGGGTTTGAGGCCAGGCTCGATTTCAGTGCCATGAATCAGGGTGTGATGTCAGGCACCCTTCTGTCCATGACCCGGTATGTGAGGCCGGGCACCCCTCCAGCACCATATGGCCAGGGGTGTGAGGACGGGCACCCCTCAGCACCATGGCCAGGGGTGTGACGGCCGGGCATCGCTTCAGTGCCATGACCCGGGGGTGTGAGACGGCGGAACCTTCAGTGCCATGAGTCGGCGTGTGAGGGCCGGGCACCCTTTCAGTGCCATGAATCAGGGTGTGAGGCCAGGCACCTTCAGCCCCTTGACCCGAGGTGTGAGGTCGGCCACCCCGTTTGGTCTATAACCAGGTCTGTGAGGGCCGGGCATGCCTTCAGTGCCATGGCCAGGGAGTGTGACGGACGGGCACCGCTTCAGTGCCATGACCCGGGGTGAGGGCCGGGGCACCTGCTCAGTGACATGACCGGGCGTCAGTGCGGGCACCTTCAGTGCCGTTGCCGGGGTGTGAGGTGGTGCCCCTTCAGTGCTATGAAACGGGGTGTGGTTGGGCACTAGCGCTATGAACCGGGGTGTGAGGGCGGGCGCCTTTTTCACATGACACGGGGTGTGAGGGCCGGTGCATTTTTCATGACATGGCAGGTGTGGAGGGCCGGGCACCCTTTCAGTGGGCCAGGGTGTGATTGCCAGGCAGCCCTTCAGTTCCATTGCCCGTGGTGTGAGGGCGGGGAACCCTTCAGTGCCATGAAAGGTGTGAGGGCCAGGCACCAACAGAACTATGAACCAGGTGTGAGGGCGGACTAGCCTTTTTTTTTTCACATGACAAACATGTGAAGACGTCTGCTGAATATGCATGATCCAGGGTGTGAGGGTTGGCACCGTTCAGTGTCATGGTTCGGGTGTGATGGCTGGGCACCCCTTCAGCTCCATGACCCTGTATGTTTGGGCTGGGCACCTCCAGCACCATGGGTCTGGTGTGAGGCGGGCACCCTCGCACCTGGGCGGGGTGTGGGGGACGGCACCTTCAGTGTCAGAACCGGGGGTGTCAGGGGCCGGACACCCTCCAGCACCTGGCCCGGGGTGTGACAGCCGGGCACCCGCCAGTGCCACTTGACCCGAGGTGTGAGGCCAGGCACCCCGCTAGTGCCATGAGAGCAGGGGTGTGAGGGCCGGGCACCCCTACAAGAATATGAATCCAGGGTGTGAGGGCCGGGCACCCCCTTCACTATGTTACAGTGTGAACCGCTCATTTTGATGCCATGACCTGGGGTGTGAGGGCCAGGGGCTCGATTTCCAGTACCATGAATCAGGGTGTGAGGCCAGGCACCCCTTCAGTGCTATCACCCGGGGAGTGAGGGCCGGGGCACCTTTCCAGTAACATGACCCAGGGTGTGAGGGCCGGGCACCCCAGATCCAACATTATGGCCAGGGTGTGAGGGCCAGGAAAACCATGTCTGCATGAACCTGGGTGTGAGGCCAGGCACCCCTTCAGTGACATGACCAGGAGGTGTGAGGCCAGCCACCCTTCAGTGACATGACCCGGGGTGTGGGCCGGGCACCCTTTCAGTGACATGACCCGGGGTGTGAGGGCCAGGGGACCCCTCAGCACCATTTGGTGTGAGGGCGGGCACCCTTTCAGTGAGCATGACCCAGGGGTGTGAGCCGGGCACCCCTCCCAGCCTCCTTGACCTGGGGTATGAGGGGCCAGGCACCCCTTGGTGCTATGACCCGGGGTGTGAGGGCCGGGCACCACTATAGGTACATGACCAGGGTTTGAGGGCAGGGCAAACCTTAGTGCCATGGCCAGGGGTGTGAGGGCCGGGCACCTTAGTGGTGCCATGACCAGGGGTGTGAGGGCTGGTCACCACTTCAGTGACATAACTTGGGGTGTGAGCGCCGGGCACCACTTTAGTGTCATGACCCAGGTCTGTCAGGGCCTGACACCCCTCCAGCACCATGGCCCGTGGTGTGAGGGCCAGGCACCCCTGCAGCACCATGAACCGGGGTGTGAGGGCCAGGCACCCCTTCCTGCCATGACCAGGGGTGTGAGGACCGGGCAGAGCTTCCAGTGCCATGACCGGGGGTGGTGACAGCAGACACCTCATCAATGCCATGACCTTGCGGTTTGAGGGCCAGGCACTTATAAGTCTCATGTTGCAGAAGTGTGGTGGCAGGCGGGCACTTGCTTTGAACTTGAAGAGGTGTGAGGGTGGGCACCCTTTGACAAGACCTGGGTTGTCAGGGTGGGAACTTTCAGCACCATGACCCGGGTGTAGGGAACCTTGCAAGTGGCATGAGCAGGTTTTTGGGATGGGCCTTAGTGACATGAAACTGGGGTGTGGGGGAAGACACGTCAGTGTTATGAACCAGGGTGTGAGGTCGGGCACCCTACATGACCAGTGTGTGGGGCCGGGCACCCTTCCTCATGACCAGGGGTGTGAGGGCCTGGCATATTGCCATGACCAGATGTGAGCTGGGCACCCTTGTAAAAATGCCCAGGTTGTGAGGGCGGTACCCTTCAGTGACGTGACTAGGGGTGTGAGGGCGGGCACCCTTCGTGCTATGACCAATTTTTTGAGGGCCAGGCACCCTGGTGTCTGAACAGTGTGAGTGCTAGGCTTATATAGTGCTAAACCAGGGTGTGTTAGGCAGACCTTGACGTGAGCCAGGGTGTGAGGCTGGGCACCTTCAGCAGCATGACCAGGGGTGTGAGGGCGGATTTCTTCAGTGCTGCCCGGGGTGTGAGGGGGCCAGTTCAGTGTGGATGTGGTGTGTGGGACTGGCACGCCTGGTATCATGGCAGGGGTGTGGGAGGGACCTGCTGTGCTGCAGGGTTGTGGCCAGGCACATGCTTATGCGTGTTGAGGGGTGTCGGGGCTGGGCACCTTCTGGTCTTATGACCCGGTGTGTGGGATGGGCCGTTTGCTGAGTGACGGGGGGTGTGGGGCTGCAGGCCTTGTGGGGTGTGAGGCCGGGCACCCTTTCAGTGTCGTGAATTGGGGGTGTGATGCCAGGCACTTAGCTGCATGGCCAGGTTTGTGTGGGCCAGGCACCACGTTCAGTGACATTACCCCGGGTGTGAGCCGGGCCTCAAGTACAATGGCCAGGGTTGTGAGGTCCAGGCACCACTTCAGTGTCATGACCCGGGGGTGTCAGGGCCTGACACCTCAGCCTCATGGCCCTGGAGTGTGAGGCGGGCACCTGCAGTGCCATGAATCCCAGGGTGTGAGGCCAGGCACCGCTGGAGTACATGACCAGGGGTGTGAGGGGCCGGGCAAGCCTCAGTGCCATGGCCAGGGTGAGGGCCAGGCACCACATGATATCATGACCCAGGGGTGAGTTCCAGGCACCCATGCAGTGCTGAACCAGGGTGTGAGGTCAGGCACCCCTTCACATGACCGGGTGTCAGGATGTGGCACCCCTCCTTTTCCTGACCGGAGTTTGGGGCAGGTGTCGAGATAAGTGGTTGAACAGGGTTTTAGGGCCGGGCAAGTTCAGTGAGATGGGGTGGGTGTGTGGGCAGGGCCCTAGTGTTATGACAGGGTGTGTGGGGGGGACCCCTAGACATGGACTGGGGTGTGTGAGGGCCAGGCACCTTAGTGTCTTGACCCAGGTGTGTGGGGCCTGGCACCCTTTCAGTCATGGCCCAGGGGTGTGAGGGCGGGCACCCTCAGTGCCATGAGGCGGTGTGTGAGGCCGGGCACCTTCTGTGCCATGTCCAGGGTGTGAGGGGCGGGCAAGCCTCAGTGCCATGTGGTCAGGTGTGAGGGCCGGGCACCTATCAATTCTGCTTTGCCTTGAGGTGTAGGGGCAGGAGCACTTGGGTGCCTGAAGCAGGGGTGTGTGGCAGGCACCTTTGCTCAGGCCAGGGTGTGAGGTGGGGCTGCGCTTCTCAAGCTCAGGGTGTCGGGGCTGGGGCCTGAGTTTCCTTGACCAGGTTTGAGGGCCGTGCACCCTTCAAGTGTTATGAACCGGGGTTTGAGTCCAGGCACCTTTGGTGCATGAAGCGGGGTGTGGGGCAGGGCGCCCCTTCAGTGTGTTTTTGGACAGGGTGTGAGGGCGGGCACCCTCACATGGCCAGGGGTGTGGGGCCAGGCACCTTTAGAACCATGAGGCAGGTGTGGGGCAGGCACCCCTTCAGTGGCCTGGGGTGTGAGAGGTGGGCCTTCAGTGTTGACCAGGGTGTGAGGCCGGGCACCCTTTGAGTGACATGAGCCTGGGTGTGGGGCCAGGCACCTTGATTATGACCGAGGTTGTCATGGACTGCCCTTATGTTGATGGGGGGTGTGAGGTCGTGCACCTGCAGTGGCATGACCAGGTGTGTGAGAGGCTGGCACCCTTCGTGGCATGCCAGGGGTGAGGGTGGTCTGCCTTTCAGTGACATACACGGGGTGTGTGGCCAGGCACCCCTACAGTGGTGTAGGCCTGGGTGTGGGGCCAGGTGACCCTTCACATGTGGGGTGTGAGTGGCCAGCTTCAATTATGAATCTGGGTGTGGGTGGGTATCATGCACCATGATCCAGGGTGTGGGGCCAGGCTCATTTAAGTGCCAGATCAGGGTGTGAGGCCGGGAACACCATCGCATGTTGATTGGTGTGAGGGCTGGGCGCTTCAGTGACATGGCCAGGGGTGTGGTGGGCAGCCCTTGTGTCCATGACCCAGGGTGTGATGGCCGGGCACCCTGAGTGTCATGACCCGGGGGTGTGAGGGGCCAGGCACCTTTAGTGAGCATGACCTGTGGTGTGAGGGCCGTGCACCCTCAGCACCATGACCTCGGGTGTGAGGGCCAGGCATCTTTCAGTGCCATGGCCTGTGGTGAGGGCCGGGCACCCCTTCAGTGACATGACCCGGGGTGTGAGGGCCGGGCACCCTTTCAGTGACATGACTGGGTGTGAGGCGGGCACCTCAGCACCATGACCCGGGTGTTGTAGGGGCCGGGCACCCTTTCCAGTGTCATGACCAGGGTGTGTAGGCCGGCTTCCCCTCAGCACCATGACCCGGGTATGAGGGCCGGGCACCCATTTAGTCTATGACCCAGGGTGTGAGGGCAGGCACCATGGGAGCATGACCAGGGGTTTGAGGCCGGGCAGGCTTCAGCCATGGCCCAGGGGTGTGAGGGCCAGGCACCTCATCAGTGCCTGATCCGGTAAGGGTGTGGGGCTTTTAGTGACATGGCCTGGGGTGTGAGGGCTGGGCACCATTTCAGTGACATGACCGGGTGGAGGGCTGGCACCATTTTAGTTACATGACCAGGGGTGTGAGGGCCGGGCAAAGCCAGTGCTGTGTCCAGGGGGTGTGAGTGCCGGTCACCTCTTCAGTGCCATGACCCGGGTGAGGGCCGGGCACCTTTGGTGTCTGGAATCGGTGTGTGGCACCTTCTGTGGTTTGAACCAGGGTGTTGAGGCGAGGCACCGTTGGCATGACCTGGGGTGTGTCAGGCTGGGCACCCTCCAGCACCATGACCCGGGGTGTGATGGCGGGCAACTCTTAAGTGACATGAACTGGGTTTTAGGGCCGGGCACCTTCAGTGACATGACGCCGGGTGTGGGGCAGGGCACCCTTTCAGTGTTATGAACCGGGTGTGAGGCTGGACACGTCATCACATGACCTGGGGTGTGAGGCCGGGCAAACCCTTAGTGCCATGAACCTGGGTTTTAGGCGGGGCAGCCGGTGACATGAATGGGGTGTGAGGGCGGGCACCTTTCAGTGTTATGAACTGGGGTGTGAGGGCCGGGCACCCTCAGCATGACCCGGGGTGGGAGGCGGGCACCTTTCAGTGACATGACCTGGGTGTGAGGGCGGGCACCCTCCAGCACCATGACCCGGGTATGATGGCCGGGCACCTTTAGTGCTATGACCAGGGGTGTGAGGGCCGGGCACCACTTCTAGGTACATGACCAGGGTTTGAGGGCCGCAAACCTTTAGTGCCATGGCCAGGTGTGAGGGCTGGCACCTCATTAGTGCCATGACCCGGGGTGTGAGGGCTGGTCACCACTTCAGTGACATGACCCGTTGGGGCTGACGAGTGACATGACCCGGGGTGTATGGGCTGGCACCTTCAGCACCATGACCTGGGGTGAGAGGGCCGGGCTCTCGCTCAGGTACCGTAGCCCAGGTTGTGAGGGCTAGGCACCCGTTCAGTGACATGACCAAGGGGTGTGAGGACCGGGCACCCGTTCAGTGCCATGAATCGGGGTGTGATGTCCGGCACCCTCCAGCACCATGGCCTGGGGTGTGAGGGCCGGGCACCCTTCAGTGACTTGACCAGGGTGTGAGGGGCCGGGCACCTCAGCACCATGGCCCGCGGTGTGAGGGCCGGGCACCCCTTCAGCGTCATGACCCGGGATGTGTCAGGGCCTGACACCCTCAATCACCATGGCCGGGGTGTGAGGCCTGGCACCCTGCAGCACCGCCATGAACCAGGGTGTGAGGCCGGCACCCCTTCAGTGCCATGACCAGGGGTGTGAGGGCCAGGCAGCTTCAGTGCCATGTGTGATGGGTGTGACAGCCTGGGCACCTCATCCAATGCCATGACCCAGGGTGTGAGGCCGGGCACTTGGTGCAGACAGAGTTGTCAGTGTACCCAACATTGCTGAACAAGGGGTGTGAGGGTGGGCACCCTTTCCTAAGATCTGGGGTGTCAGGGCTGGGCACCCTCCAGCGTCATGACCCGGGGTGTGAGGCCGCGCACCCTTTAGTGGCTAGACAGGGTTTTAGGGCTGGGCACCCCTTCAGTGACATGAAACAGGGGTGTGGGGCAGGGCACCCCTCAGTGTTATGAACCTGTGGTGTGGGGCCGGGCACCTTTCACATGACCCAGAGTGTGAGGGCCAGGCACCCTTCAGCACCATGACCCGGAGGTGTGAGGCAGGCACACCTTCAGTGCCATGACCCGGGTGTGAGCTGGGCAGCAGTGACATGACCCTGGGTGTGAAGACAGGCACCGTTCAGTGACACTGACCCAGGGTGTGAGGCCGTTGCCCCTTCAGCACCATGACCCAGATGTCATGTGTGCACCCTTCCAGTGACATGACCCTGGGTGTGAGGGGTCGTGCACCCTTTTAGTGACATAACCCGGGGTGTGAGCGGACACCCCTCCTTTCATGACGGTGGTGGGCACCTTCAGCCATGTCAGGGTGTGAAGGCCAGGCACTACAGTGCAGACCGGGGAGTGAGGCCAGTGCCCCTTCACATGACATACCAGGGGTGTGTGGGTCAGGCACCCCTTCAGTAAAATGAATCAGAGGGTGTTGGGGCTGGGCATCCTTCAGCACCGTGACCCAGGGTGTTAGGGCCGGCTCGATTTTAGTGCCAGAATCAGGGGTGTGAGGACCCGGGCACCCATCAGCACTATGACCTAGGGGTGTCATGGCCGGTACCTTCAGTGACATGACCCGGGGGTGTGAGTGGGCACCCTTTAGTGACATGACCCAGGTGTGGAGGCGGGCACCTTCCAGCACCATGAACCGGGGTATGGGCCCAGGCACCCATTTAGTGCTATGACCAGGGGTGTGGGGCGGGCACACTAGGATCATGACCAGAGGTTGAGGGCCAGCAAGCTTCACTGCCATGGCCAGGGGTGTGAGGCCGGGCACCTCAACAGTGCCATGATCCGGGGTGTGAGGCTGGCCTTTGTGACATGACCAGGGTGTGAGGGCTGGGCACCACTTCAGTCACATGACCGGGGTGTAGGCCGGGCACCCATTCAGTGACATGACCCGGGGTGTGAGGGCCGGTCACCTTCAGTGCCTGCATGACCAGGGGTGTGAGGGCCGGGCACCCCTTCAGTGTCTCTAATCGGGGTGTGAGGGCGGGCACCCCTTCTGTGACATGACCCGGGGTGTGAGACGCTGGCACCCTTGTGACATGACCTGGGGTGTGAGGCGCTGGCACCCCTCCTGCCTCATGACCCCGGGTGTGATGGCCAGGCAACTCTTCAGTGCCATGACCCAGGGGTGTGGGGCCGGGCAACCCTTCAGTGACGATGACCCGGGGGTGTGGGGCGGGCACCGTCAGCACGCATGACCCAGGTGTGAGGCCAGGCAAACCCTTCAGTGCCATGAACCTGGGTGTGAGGGCCGGGCACCCCTTCAGTGAGCATGACCCAGGGTGTGGGGCCAGGCACCTTCAGTGACATGACCTGGGGTGTGAAGGCCGTGCCCTCCAGCACCATGCCAGCCTGGGTTGTGAGGGCTGAGGCACCTCTTCAGTGCCATGACCCAGGGTGAGTCCGGGCATCGCTTCAGTGACGGCCAGGGGTGTGAGGGCAGGCACTCTTTCAGTGACATGAACCGGGTGTGAGCCGAGCACCCCTCAGCACCATGACCCGGGGTGGAGGGCCCGGCACCTTCAGTGACATGACCGGGTGTGAGGCTGGGCGCCACTTGGAGACATGACCAGGGTTTGGGGAACGGGCAGCTTCACTGCCATGGCCAGGGTGTGAGCCAGACCTCATCAGTGCCATGATCCGGGGTGTGAGGGGCGCAGGCACCGCTTTAGTGACATGGGGAGCTGGGCACCACTCAGTGATGGCCTGTGGTGTAGAGGCCGGGCACCCAGTGGTGCATGGCCTTGCAGGAGGTGTGAGCCGTGCATAGTCTCCATGACCCGGGGTGTGAGCCGGGCACCTTCAGTGTCACGAATGGGTGTTTCTGTGACATGACCCAGATTGTGAGACCTTTAGTGAGATGAGAATGACACCCTCCTCTTGACCGGGGTTGTATTGGCGCTCTTCAGTCTGACCCCCAGGCATGGTTCAGTTGCAGACCCGGTTGTGAGGGCCGGGCACCCCTTTAGCCATGGGGTGTGGGACCATCCAGCACCATGACCCGGGGTGTGAGGCCAGGCAGCCTTCAGTGCCGTGAACCTGGGTGTGAGGGCCGGGCACCCCTCCAGCACTTGCTGGCCTGGGGTGTGAGGGCGGGGCACCCCTTCAGTGACATGACCAGGGGTGTGAGGGCCGGGCACCATCAGCACCATGGCCTGGGGTGTGAGGCCAGGACCCTTCAGTGTCATGACCCGGATGTCAGGGCCTGACACCCTCCAGCACCATGGCCCGGGGTGGTGCAGGCACCTGCGCCATGAACCGGGTGAGGGCCAGGCACCCTTGGTGCCATGACCTGAGGGTGTTTGAGGGCCGGGCAAAGCTTCAGTGCCATAGCCAGGGGTGTGACGGCCGGGCGCTCATCAATGCCATGACCCGGGTGTGAGGCTGGTGCCTGACAGGTGTGAGTGCGGGCACCCCAAACAAGGGTGTGAGGGAGGGCACCCTTTCACAAGACCTGGGGTGTCAGGGCTGGGCACCTCCAACACAGCCCAGGTGTGAGGAAGGCACCCCATAAGTGACATGAACTGGGTTTTAGGGCCGGGCTTCAGTGACATGGAGCAGGGTGTGGGGCAGGGGCACCCCTACAGTGTTATGAACCGGGGTGTGAGGGCCGGGCACCCTTTCACATGACCCAGGGTGTGAGGGCGGGCACCTTCAGCACCATGACGGGGTGGCACCAGTGCTGATGTGAGGCTGGGCACCTTCAGTGACATGACCAGGTGTGGGGCGTGTCCTTTCAGTGACATGACCCGGGGGTGTGAGGGCGGGCACCCCTTCAGTGTAAGGGAATCAGGGTGTGAGGGCCGGGCACGCTTTCAGTGTCATGGAGCAGGGGTGTGAGGGCAGGCTTACAGTGCTGGAGCCGGGTGTGAGGGCCGGGCACCGCTTCAGTTGCCATGACCAGGGTGTGTGGGCCGGGCACCGTTTCCCAGTGACATGACCCGGGGTGTGAGGCTGGGCACACCTTCAGAGACATGACCAAGGACTGGGGACCAGGCCACCCCTTCAGTGCCATGGTGGGTTGTGATGTCCGGGCACCCCTTCAGCTCCATGACCCGGTATGTGAGGGCCGGGCACCCTCCAGCACCATGGCCCGGGGTGTGAGGGCCCGGCACCCTTCCGTAACATTGCAGGGTGTGAGGGCAGGGGCACCCTCAGCACAATGGCCTGGGGTGTGAGGCCAGGCACCTTCAGTTTCATGCCAGGGGTGTGGGCCTGACACCCCTCCAGCCTCATGGCAGGTGTGAGGCCTGGCACCTTGCAGTGCCATGGATCAGAGGTGTGAGTGCGGACCCCACTTTAGGTACATGACCAGGGGTGTGAGGGCCGGGCAAAGCTTCAGTGCCATGGCCAGGGGTGTGAGGCCAGGCTCATGAGTGTCATGACCAGGTGTGAGGGCAGGCACCCCTTAAGTGCCATGAAAGCAGGGTGTGAGTGCAGAGGCACCCATGCAGTGCTTTAGACAGGGTGTGAGGATGAGGCACCCCTTCACTGACCCGGAGTGTCAGGGCTGGGCACCCCTCAGCACCATGACCCGGGTGTGAGGGCAGGGCACCCATAAGTGACATGAACCGGGGTTTTGGGGCCGGGCACCTTCAGTGACATGGAAGCAGGGTGTGGGGGCAGGGACCCTTACAGTGTTATGGACCGGGGTGAGGCCGGGCACCTTCAGCACCATGACCAGGATGTCGTGGCGTGCACCCCTCAGTGACGCGGCCGGGGTGTGAGGGTCGTGCACCTTTGTGAGCATAGCCCGGGGTGTGAGGCCGGACACCTCAGCACCATGATCCAGGGTGTTGGGGCGGGCTCTGATTTCAGTGCCAAGAATCCAGGTGTGAGGGCCGGGCACCCCATCAGCACCATGACCCGGGGTGTGAGGGCCGGGCCGCTTCAACCCCATGACCCGGGTTGTGAGGCCAGGCACCACTGGAGTCCATGACCCGGGGTGTCATGGCCGTGTCACCCATCAGTGACATGACCCGGGGTGTGAGCCGGGCACCTTGGTGACATGACATGGGGTGTGAGGCCGTGCACCCTTCAGCACCATGACCTGGGGTGTGAGGGCCAGGCACCTCTTCAGTGCCATGACCGGGGGTGAGGGCCAGGCATCCTTCAGTGACATGACCAGGGTGTGAGGGCCGGGCACCCTTTCAGTGACATGAACCGGGTGTGAGGGCTGGGCACCTCCAGCACCATGACCCGGGGTGTGAGGCCGGGCATCCTTTAGTGACATGACCGGGGTGTGGGGCCGGGCACCCCTCAGCACCATGACCTGGGGTATGAGGGGCAGGGCACCCATTTAGTGCTATGACGGGGTGTGAGGGCTGGGCACCACTTAGGAACATGACCAGGGGTTTGAGGGCGGGGAAGCTTCACTGCCATGGCCAGGGGTGAGGGCCGGGTACCTCATCAGTGCCATGATCCGGGGTGTGAGGGCTGGGCACCGCTTTGGTGACATGACCCGGGGTGTGAGGGCTGGGCACCACTTCAGTAACATGACCCGGGGTGTAGAGCCGGGCACCCATTGGTGACATGACCCGGGGTGTGAGGGCAGGCACCCTTCAACACCATGACCCGGGGTGTGAGTGCGGTCACCTTCAGTGCCATGACCCGGGGTGTGAGGCCGGGCACCCCGTCAGTGTCACGAATCGGGGTGTGGGGCCGGGCACCCCTTCTGTGAAGTGACCCGGGGGTGTGAGGGCTGGGCACCTTTGGTGACATGACCTGGGGTGTGAAGGCCAGGCACCTCAGCACCATGACCCGGGGTGTGAGGGTAGGAACGCTTCAACCCCATGACCGGGGTGTGAGGCGGGCACCACTTCAGGTCCATGACCCGGGGTGTCATGGCCGTGCACCTTCAGTGACATGACCTGGGGTGTGAGGCCGGGCACCCCTTTAGTGACATGACCTGGGTTGTGAAGGCCGTGCCTCCAGCACCATGACCTGGGGTGTGAGGGCCAGGCACCTCTTCAGTGCCATGACCCGGGGTGAGGCTGGGCATCCTTCAGTGACATGACCGGGGTGTGAGGGCCGGGCACCCTCCAGCACCATGACCGGGGTGTGAGGGCCGGGCACCCTTTTTAGTGACATGACCGGGGTGTGGAGGCCGGGCACCCTCAACATGACCCGGGGTATGAGGGCCGGGCACCCATTTGTTGCTATGACCCGGGGTGAGGGCGGGCACCACTTGGAACATGTCCAGGGTTTGAGGCAGGCAAAGCTTCTGCCATGGCCAGGGTGTGAGGGCCGGGTACCTCATCAGTGCCATGATCCGGGGTGTGAGGGCTGGCACCGCTGGATGACATAACCCGGGGTGTGAGGGCTGGGCACCACTTCAGTGACATGACCCGGGGTGTAGAGCCGGGCACCCATTCAGTGACATGACCTGGGTATGAGGGCGGGCACCCCTTCAACACCATGACCCGGGGTGTGAGTGCGGTCACCCCTTCAGTGCCATGACCCGGGGTGTGAGGGCCGGGCACCTTTTAGTGTCACGAATCTGGGGGTGTGAGGCGGGGCACCCTTCTGTGAAATGACCCGGGGTGTGAGGGCCGGGCACCCCTA
>NW_024742043.1:0-9845 GCF_018991925.1 Homarus americanus | reverse complement strand
CGAGTGTAACAAATTCCCCTGATCGAGTATAACAAAGTCCACTGATCGAGTATAACAAAGACCCCTGATCAAGTATGACAAAGCCCCCTCATCGAGTATAACAAAGCCCCCTGATCGAGTATAACAAAGGTCCCTCATCAAGTACAACAAAGTCCCCTGATCGAGTATAACAAAGTCCCCTGATTGAGTATAACAAAGGCCCCTTATCGAGTATAACAAAGTCCCCTGATCGAGTGTAACAAAGGCTCCTCATCGAGTATAACAAAGTCCCCTAATCGAGTATAACAAAGTCCCCCGATCAAGTATAACAAAGGCCCTCATCGAGTATAACAAAGTCCACTGATTGAGTAATACAAAGGCCCCTAGTCGAGTATAACAAAGTCCCCTGATCAAGAATAACAAAGAACCCTGATCGAGTATAACAAAGTCCCCAGATCCAGTATAACAAAGTCATCTGATAGAGTAAAACAAAGGCCCCTGATCGAGTATAACAAAGACCACTGATCGAGTATAACAAAGTCCACTGATCGAGTATAACAAAGCCCCCTGATCGAGCATAACAAAGTCCCCTGATCGAGTATAACAAAGTCCCCTGATCAAACATAACAAAGCCCCCTCATCGAGTATTGCAAAGTCCAATGATCGAGTATATTAAAGTCCCTTGATCGAGTATAACAAAGTCCACTGATTGAGTATAACAAAGACCCCTGATCAAGTATAACAAAGCCCCCTCATCGAGTATAACAAAGCCCCCTGATCGAGTATAACAAAGGCCCCTCATCAAGTACAACAAACTCTCCTGATCGAGTATAACAAAGTCCCCTGATTGAGTATAACAAAGGCCCCTTATCGAGTATAACAAAGTCCCCTGTTCGAGTGTAACAAAGGCTCCTCATCGAGTATAACAAAGTCCCGTGATCGAGTATAACAAAGTCCCCCGATCGAGTATAACAAAGGCCCTCATCGAGTATAACAAAGTCCACTGATTGAGTAAAACAAAGGCCCCTAGTCGAGTATAACAAGTCCCCTGATCAAGAATAACAAAGAACCCTGATCGAGTATAACAAAGTCCCTAGATCCAATATCACAAAGTCATCTGATAGAGTAAAACAAAGGCCCCTCATCGAGTATAACAAAGTCCCCTGATCGAGTATAACAAAGTCCACTGATCGAGTATAACTAAGCCCCTTGATCGAGCATAACAAAGTCCCCTGATCGAGTTTAACAAAGTCCCCTGATCAAACATAACAAAGGCCCCTCATCGAGTATAACAAAGTCCCCTGATCGAGTATAACAATGGCCCCTTATCGAGAATAACAAGCCCCTCATCGAGTTCAACAAAGCCCCCTGATCGAGTACAACAAAGTCCCCTGATCGAGTATAACAAAGTCCCCTGATCGAGTATAAAAAAGGCCCCTCATCGAGTAAAACAAAGTCCCCTTATCGAGTATAATAACGTCACCTGATCGAGTATAACAAATTCCCCTGATCGAGTACAAAAAAGTCCCCTGATCGAGTGTAACAAAGTCTCCTGATCGAGTATAACAAAGGCCCCTCACCGAGTATAACAAAGTCCCCTGATCGAGTAAAATAACGTCCCCTGATCGAGTAAAGCCCCTTTCCTCGACCACACGCAAACCCTAACTATAACGTCCCGATCGAGTATAACAAAGTCACCTGAACGAATATAACAAAGCCACCTGAACGAGTATAACAAAGATACCTGATCGAGTATAACAAAGTGCCCTGATAGAGTATAACAAAGTCCCCTGATCGAGTATAACAAAGCCACTGATCGAGTATAACAAAGCCCCTGATCGAGTATATAACAAAGTCCCCTGATCGAGTATATAACAAAATCCCCTGATCGAGTGTAACAAAGTCCCCTGATCGAGTGTGTAACAAAGTCCCCCATCGAGTATAACAAAGTCCACTGATCGATATAACAAAGGCCCTCATCAAGTACCAACAGTCCCCTGATCGACTATAACAAAGTCCCTGATTGGAGTATATAACAAAGGCCCATTATCGAGTATAACAAAGTCCCCTGATCGAGCGTAACAAAGGCCTCATATCGAGTATAACAAAGTCCCCTGATCGAGTATAACAAAGTCCCCCGATCGAGTATAACAAAGGCCCTCATCGAGTATAACAAAGTCCCCTGATTGAGTAATACAAAGGCCCCTAGTTGAGTATAACAAAGTCCCCTGATCAAGAATAACAAAGAACCCTGATCGAGTATAACAAAGTCCCTAGATCCAGTATAACAAAGTCATCTGATAGAGAAAAACAAAGGCCCCTCATCGAGTATAACAAAGTCCCCTGATCGAGTATAACAAAGTCCACTGATCGAGTATAACAAAGCCCCTTGATCGAGCATAACAAAGTCCCCTGATCGAGTATAACAAAGTCTCCTGATCAAACATAACAAAGCCCCCTGATCGAGTATAACAAAGGCCCCTGATCGAGTATAACAAAGGGCCCTGATCTAGTATACCAAAGGCCCCTGATCGAGTATAACAAAGTCCCCTGATCGAGTATAACAAAGGCCCCTTAACGAGTAAAACAAAGACCCCTGATCGAGTATAACAAAGTCACCTGATCGAGTATATCAAAGTCCCCTGATCGAGTATAACAACGTCCCCTGATAGAGTATAACAAAGCCCCATGATCGAGTATAGCAAATTCCCCTGATCGAGTATATTAAAGTCCCCTGACCGAGTATAACAAAGTCCACTGATCAAGTATAAAAAGATACCTCATCGAGTATAAGAAAGTCTCCTGATCGAGAATAACAAAGTCCCCTGAACGAGTATAACAAAGTCACCTGAACGAATATAACAAAGCCCCCTGAACGAGTATAACTAAGCCCCTGAACGAGTATAAAAAGATACCTGATCGAGTATAACAAAGTGCCCTGATAGAGTATAACAAAGTCCCCTGATCGAGTATAACAAAGCCCACTGATCGAGAATAACAAAGCCCCCTGATCGAGTATAACTAAGTCCCCTGATCGAGTATAATAACGTCCCCTGATCCAGTATAATAAAGTCCCCTGATCGAGTATAACAAAATCCCATGATCGAGTGTAACAAAGTCCCCTGATCGAGTGTAACAAAGTCCCCTGATCGAGTATAACAAAGGCCCCTCATCGAATATAACAAAGTCCCCTGATCGAGTATAACAAAGTCCCCTCATCGAGTATAACAAAGGCCCCTCATCGAGTATAAAAAAGTCCCCTGATCGAGTATAATAATGTCCACTGATCGAGTATAACAAAGTCCCCTGATCGAGTATAAGAAAGGCCCCTCATCGAGTATAACAAAGTCCCCTCATCGAGTATAATAACGTCCCCTGATCGAGTATAACAAAGTCCACTCATCGAGTTTAACAAAGGCCCCTCATCGAGTATAACAAAGTCCCCTGATCGAGTATAACAACGTCCCCTGATAGAGTATAACAATGCCCGCTGATCGAGTAGAGCAAAGACCCCTGATCGAGTATATTAAAGTCCCCTGATCGAGTATAACAAAGACCACTATCGAGTATAAAAAGTCCCCTCATCGAGTATAAGAAAGTCTCCTGATCGAGAATAACAAAGTCCCCTGATCGAGTATAACAAAGTCACCTGAACGAGTATAACAAAGCCCCCTGAACGAGTATAACAAAGATACCTGATCGAGTATAAAAAAAAAAAAGCAAAGAGTCCCCTCCTCCAAGAATAATAAAGCCCCTCATCGTGTATGAAATCCTCATCAGGTATAACAAAAGGTCCCCTGATCAAATTATAACCAAAGTCCCTGATCAGGTATAACAAAGGCCCTTTTCGAGTATAATAAAGTCCCCTGATCGAGGTGTAACAAAAGGCTCCTCATCAGCGAGTATAACAAAAGGCCCTGATCGGAGTATAACAAGAGTCCCCTGATCGAGGTATAACAAAGGTCCCCTGATCAAACCTTAACCAACCCCCTCATCGAGTATTGCAAGTCAATGATCGAGGTATATTAAGAATCTGATCCAGAATACTTGAAGTCTGATCGAGTATAACAAAGACCCTGATCCTGAGTATAACAAAGCCCCTGATTGGAATATAACAAGCCCCATAATCCGGAGGTATAACAAGGCCTGCAAGTACAACCAGGATCCCCTGATCGAGAGTGTAACAAGTCCCTGTTACAGTATAGCTTTCTGGAATCCCCTCATCCGAGGTTTAACGAAGCCCTCATCGAGTATAACAAAGTCCCCTGATCGAAGTATAACAACGTCCCTGATAGAGTATAACAAGCCCGCTGATCGAGTAGAGCAAATTACCTGATCGATTATATTAAAGTCCCCTGATCGAGTATAACAAGAGGCCACTATCGAGTATAAAAAGTCCCTCATCAATTTTATAAAAGTCTCTGTTCGAGCCAACAAAAGTCCCCCTGATCAGGTATAACAAAGTCACCTATTGAACTGAGTATAGCAAAGCCCCTGAACAAGGTATAACAAAGATACCTGATCGAGTATAAAAAGTGCCTGATAGAGTGATATAACCCCAAGTTCCCTAATCGGCGAGGTATATAAAGGATCCAATAATCGGTATATTAAGGTCCCCTGATCGAGTATAACAAGATCCACTGATCGGCGGTATAACAAGAACCCAGTCAAAAATATAACTTAGCCCTGATCAGGTATAAACAAAGCACACCTCATCAAGGTATAACAAAAGCCCCTGATCGAGGCATAAAGAGGCCCCTCATCGAGTATAACAAGCCCTGATCGATATTACCAAGTCCTTCAGTCGAGTATAACAAAGCCCCCTCTCATCGAGTATAACAAAGACCCTGATCGAGTATAACAAAGCCCCTGATCGAGTATAACAACCCCCCTCATCGACTATAACAAAGCCCCCTCATCGGAGTATAATAACAAAGGCCTCTGTTCGGTATAACAAAGGCCCCTGATCAGGTGTAACAAGGCCCTGGTCGAGCATAACATTCCCTATCGAGGTATAAAAAAGTCCCTGATAGGTACAATAAATTACTATTCAGGTATAACAAAGTCCCTAATCGGGGTATAACAAAGTCCTTGGTCGAGTATAACAAAACGTAACAGTCGAGTATAACAAAATCCCTGATGGATATAACAAAGTCCCTAATCGAGTATAACAATGTCCCTTGTCAGGTATCAGCCAGATCCCGATCGAGGTATAACGGTCCCCTTATCAAGGAGACAAAGGCCCTCATCGGGTATAACGAAAGCCCCTGATCAGGTATAACCAGGTCCCCTGATCGAGGTATACTTACACCCCTGATCGAGTATAACAAACCCCCCTCATCGACTATAACAAAGCCCCCTCATCGAGTATAACAAAGGCCCCTGTTCGAGTATAACAAAGGCCCCGGTTTGAGTATAACAAAGGCCCCTGATCGAGTATAACAAAGGCCCCTGGTCGAGCAAAACAAATTCCCTTATCGAGTAAAACAAATACCCCTGATCGAGTGTAACAAAGTCCCCTGATCGAGTATAACAAAGTCCCCTGCTCGAGTATAACAAAGTCCCCTGATCAAGAATAACAAAGAACCCTGATCGAGTATAGCAAAGTCCCCAGATCCAGTATAACAAAGTGACCTCATCGAGTATAAGAAAGTCCCCTGATTGAGTAAAACAAAGGCCCCTCACCGAGTATAACATAGTCTCCTGATCGAGTAAAACAAAGTCCACTGATCGAGTATAACAAAGCCCCTTGATCGAGCATAACAAAGTCTCCTGATCGAGTATAACAAAGTCCCCTGATCAATCATAACAAAGCCCCCTCATCGAGTATAACAAAGTCCCTTTATCGAGTATAACAAAGTCCCCTGATCGAGTATAACAATGGCCCCTTATCGAGTATAACAAGGCCCCTCATCGAGTACAACAAAGCCCCTAATCGAGTACAACAAAGTCCCCTGATCGAGTATAACAAAGTCCCCTGATCGAGTATAATAAAGGCTCCTCATCGAGTATAACAAAGTCCCCTCATCGAGATAACAATGTCCCCTGATCGAGTATAAAAAGTCCCGTGATCGAGTATAACAAAGGCCCCCCATCAAGAATAACAAATTCCCCTTATCGAGTATAACAATGTCCCCTGATCGAGTATAAACAAAGTCCCTTGATCGAGTATAACAAGGTACCCTTATCGAGAATGACAAAGCCCCCTCATAGAGGATAACAAAGGCCCCTGTTCGAGTATAACAAAGGCCGCTGATCGAGTATAACAAAAGCACCTGATCGAGTATAACAAAGTCCCCTGATCGAGTATAACAAAGCCCCCTGATCGAGTATAACAAAGACCCCTGATCGATTTTAACAAAGCCCCCTCATCGAGTATAACAAAGCCCCCTCATAGAGGATAACAAAGGCCCCTGTTAGAGTATAACAAAGGCCTCTGTTCGAGTATAACAAAGGCCCCTTATCGAGTATAACAAAGTCCCCTGATTGAGTATAACAAAGTCCCCTGATCGAGTATAACATAGGCCCCTGATCGAGTATAACAAAGTCCCCTCATCGAGTATAACAAAGCCCCCTCATCGAGTATAGCAAAGGCCCCTGATCGAGTATATTAAAGTCCACTCATCGAGTATAAAAAGTCCCCTCATCGAGTATAAGAAAGTCTCCTGATCGAGTATAACAAAGTCCCCTGATCGAGTATAACAAAGTCTCCTGAACGAGTATAACAAAGACCCCTGAACGAGTATAACAAAGCTCCCTGATCGAGTATAACAAAGGCCCCTGATCGAGTATAACAAAGTCCACTGATCAAGTATAACAAAGCCCCCTCATCGAGTATAACAAAGGCCCCTTATCGAGTATGACAAACGCCCCTGATCGAGTATAACAAAGTCCCCTGATCGAGTATAACAAAGACTCGTGATCGTGTATAACAAACGCCTCTGATCGAGTATAACAAAGTCCCCTGATCGAGTATATCAAATTCCCCTGATCGAGTATAACAAAGTCCCCTCATCGAGTATAACAAAGGCCCCTTATCGAGTATAACAAAGGCCCCTCATCGAGTACAACAAAGGCCCGTGATTGAGTATAACAAAGTCCCCTGATCAAGTATAATAAAGCCCCCTCATCGAGTATAACAAAGTCCCCTGATCGAGTTTAACAAAGTCCCCTGATCGAATAAAACAAAGTCCACTGATCGGGTATAACAAAGTCCCCTGATCGAGTATAACAAAGTCCCCATATCGAGTATAACAAAGCTCCCTGATCGAAAATAACAAATTCCCCTGATCGAGTGTAAGAAAGTCCCTGATCGAGTGTATGAAAGTCCCCTGAACGAGTATAACAAAGATCCCTGATCGAGTATAACCAAGTCCCCTGATAGAGTATAAAAAAGCCCCCTCATCGAGTATAACAAAGTCACCTGACCGAGTATAACGAAGCCCCCAGAACGAGTATAACAAAGATCCCTGATCGAGTATAACAAAGTCCCCTGATAGAGTATAACAAACTTCCCTGATCGAGTATAACAAAGTCCCCTGATAGAGTATAACAAAGCCCCCTCATCGAGTATTCCAAAGTCACCTGACCGAGTATAACAAAGCCCCCTGAACGAGTATAGCAAAGATCCCTGATCGAGTATAACAAAGGCCCCTTATCCCCTTATCAAGTATAACAAAGTTCCCTGATCGAGTGTAATAAAGGCCCCAGGTCCGTATAACAAGTCATCTGATGAGAGTAAAACAAAAGGCCCCTCATCGGGTATAACAAAGGTCCCTGATCTGGTATAACAAAGCAACTTGATCGGGGTATATGAGTCCCTGATCGAGTATAACAAAGTCCCCTAATCGAGTATAACAATGTCCCTGATCGATTATAACAAAAGTCCCTTGATCGAGTATAACAAGTCCACTGATCGAGGTATAACAAAGCAGTCCCTGATCAAACGTAACAAAACCCCTCATCGAGTATTGCAAGAGTTCAATGATAGAAATTTATTAAAGTCCCCTGATCGAGTATAACAAGGATCCACTGATAGAGGTATAACAAAAGCCACTGATCCAAGTATAACAAAAGCCCCTCATCGAGTATAACAAAGCCCCTGAAGTCAGGTATAACAAGGTCCCTCATCAAGCACAACAAAAGTCCCTGATCCCGAGTATAACAAAGTCCCTGATTGGGTATAACAAAGTCCCCTGATCGAGGTATAACAAAAGGCCTCATCCCCTAGGTATAACAACGTCCCCTGATTGAGTAAACAAAGGCCCTAATCGAGGTATAACAAGTCCCCTAATCCAAGAATAACAAAAGAACCCTGATCGAGAGTATAACAAAGTCCCTAGATCGAGTATAACAAAGTCATCTGATGGCGAGAGTTAAACAAAGGCCCCTCATCCGGTATAACAAAGTCCCGTGATCGAGTAACAAAGTCCTCCTGATCGAGTATAACCAAAGCCCCTTGATCGAGCATAACAAAGTCCCCTGATCGAGTATAAAGTCAACTGATCAAACATAAAATTCCTCTAATCGTGTTTAGCAAAGTCCGCTGATCGAGTATAACAAAGTCCACTGATCGAGTATAACAAAGTCCCCTGATCGAGTATAACAAAGTCCCCTGATCGAGTATAACATATCCCCTGATCGAGCATAACAAAGCTCCCTCATCGAGAATAGCAAAGCCCCCTGATCGAGTATAACAAAGGCCCCTGATCGAGTATAACAAGGGACCCTGATCGAATATAACAAAGGCCCCTGATCGAGTATAACATAGTCCCCTAATCGAGTATAACAAAAGCCCCGTCATCGAATATAACAAAGTCCCCGGATCGAGTATAAAAAAGACCTCTTATCGAGTATATCAAAGGCCCCTGATTGAGTACAACAAAGGCCCCTCAACGAGTACAACAAAGGCCCCTAATCGAGTATAACGAAGCCCCCTGATCGAGTATAGCAAAGCCCCCTGATTGAGTAAAACAAAGCCCCCTCATCGAATATAACAAAGTCCCCTAATCGAGTATGACAAAGTCCACTGATCGAGTATGTCAAAGTTCCCCTGATCGAGTGTAACAAAGCCCCCTCATTGAGTATAATAAAGTCTTCTGATCGAGTATTTCAAAGCCCCCTCATCGAGTATTTCAAAGCCCCCTCTTCGAATATTTCTAAGCCCCCTCATCGAATATAATAAAGTCCCCTGATTGAGTATAACAAGGTCCACTGATCAAGTATAACAAATTCCCCTGATCGAGTATAACAAAGCCCCGTGATCGAGCATAACAAAGTCTCCTGATCGAGTATAACAAAGACCTGTTATCGAGTATAACAAAGGCCCCTGATCGAGTAAAACAAAGGCCCCTGATCAAGTAAAACAAAGACCCCTAATCGAGTATAACAAATTCCCCTGATCGAGTATAACAAAGTCCGCTGATCGAGTATAACAAAGTCCACTGATCGAGTATAACAAAGTCCCCTCATCGAGTATATCAAAGTCCCCTGGTCGAGTATAACAAAGTCGCCTGGTCGAGTATAACAAAGCCCCCTCATCGAGTATAACAAAGTTCCCTGATCGAGTATAACAAAGGCCCCTGATCGAGCCTCCCACAGTATAACAAAGACCCTAATCGAGTATAATCAAATTTTCCTGATCGAGTATAACAAAGTCCGCTGATCGAATATAACAAAGTCCACTCGATCGAGTATAACAAAGTCCTGATCGATATAAAGTCCCCTGGTCGAGTATAACAAAGTCGCCTGGTCGAGTATAACAAAGCCCCTCATCGAGTATAACAAAGTTCTGATCGAGTAAAACAACAGCGCCCTGATCGAGTATAAACAAAGGACCCTGATCGAATATAACAAAAGCCCTCATC
>NW_024742042.1:0-17913 GCF_018991925.1 Homarus americanus | reverse complement strand
TGTTAGCTTTGAGGAATGCCAAAAGGTTATCACTAGTTTTATTTTGCTTATAAGTGTTGGCAAGCTGTTTTACATTCTCTCCTTCTTTGGTGAGGATGGGGTCATGTGTCCACAGAGGTGGTTTAGTGCTGCCCCACTTCCTCCTTGACTTAACCCAGGTGGTATAATATGTGGTAATGACATTTACAAGATCACAGCAAAATTCATCCACTGACCCAGGTGTATATCCAGCATACCATCTGTTTAAGATTATCTGAGATATTAATTCTGAGCTTAGGATGGGGTTCACACTTGACATCAGCAACAGTGTATTCAGTAAGTATTGCATAATGATCACTGACAAGGTAGTCTGAGATGACCTTAGCCTTGACATTACTGTCTACTAGGTTATACCCAATCACATAATCAAGTCTGCCCCCCATCAGATGTGTCACTTTGTCTGTGTCGTATACAGTGATTATTGATGTAATTCACGAACACCCTCCCATTAGAGTTACACTGAACATCACCGAGGACAGTGTGACGAGAGTTAAAGTCACCCATACACAGCATAGCATTGTTACCTGATGGCTTTGGTAACACGTCCGCTCGCAGTTCATTACACCGAACATAGATGTTATACAGCGAAAATTGACTGTTTGCTGTCTTTACTGTAAATTGTTGATAGTGAATACTTTCATCATTGTGAGTTTTAATCCATTTACAGACCAGACCATTCTTTACATAAGTGA
Organism: Homarus americanus; assembly: GCF_018991925.1. Taxonomy (NCBI): domain Eukaryota; kingdom Metazoa; phylum Arthropoda; class Malacostraca; order Decapoda; family Nephropidae; genus Homarus; species Homarus americanus. The sequence continues at coordinate 17,182 of NW_024742042.1, read as the reverse complement.
GCAGGCCACTTCCTGCTCCACTATTATATGCTGTAAACCCAGCTATCCTGGGTGCAACTTTCTTCTGGGTGCTGGACGTGTAAGGTTCTTGTAAGCCAATTACATCAATGTCAAAAAGTTTAACAAACCATTGTAGATCATTAATTCTGCGATTAACACTCCGGATGTTCCATGAAATGAACCTAAGCGTTCGTGTTACTTTTCCCACCTTGAATTTAACGTAGAGAGTCGCACGCTGGCTTCATAGATCAGCCTGACCAATAAGCTGACCAATTCAATTTCTGTACCTCTGGATTTCCTGAGAATGTTCTTCACAGCCCTTATTCCAGTAGGATTTTTATACGCGGGTTGCTTCATCAGTCCCGCGAGTTCCTCCTCCGTAAACAATGGAAAACTTACAGGGTCATGAACAGTCTTCAGACCTGGGACTATTAAAGAGACCACGCTGGCAGTCTGGGACTCATTCTCCCCATCCATGCTACCATCACTATCGGTCTCGCTCTGGCTACTCACCCTCAAGTTCGCATCATTATGAGAGGAGGCACGAGCTCCTTCAGAAGCACCACTAACACTATCACTGTCATTGTACACTGGTACACTTACTTGGCAGGCTTTAACCTGACCTGCATTGGCTAACGAAGGAGAGTCACTGTGCCTGTTGACTTCAGGTGGTGGAGGCGATCCGGCCGCATTGGCATCATTGAGTGGTACTGCTATTGTGGATGGAGGCGACCTCCCAGGACAACTGGGGTGCAAGGCCGTCACACCCTCCTCCCTGGACCTGGGACACTGCCCCCTGGGTGGGGAGGTGTCGCTGTTGATTTCAGGTGCTGGAGGCGACCCCGCAGTGTTGCTGTTGGCATCACTGAGTGGGACCGCTTTTGTGGGTGGAGGCGGGCTCCCAGGGCAACCTGGATGCCAGGCCGTCACACCCTTCTTCCTGCATCTGGCACACTGCCACTCAAATGGGGAGTCCTGCTCTCTTCCGTCCTGAGAGGCACCTTCCTTGATGGGGCAGCTGCTTGTGCTATGCATTCCTGCGCAGTAGCCGCAGGTGGCTGGCTTGTTACAGTATTTCGCCACATGATTGACCCCAAAGCAGTTGTAGCACACCACAGGGGGAGGAATCCACCGACTGATGTTACTAGGGGTACCGTACGTGCTGCCAAAGAAGCTGTACTTCTCAGGAGGTGGTTCCTTCCTTTTCCAAACAATGATGATCCTACTAAGTTGTGCACCATCCTTATAGAGTCTTCTTGCACTGTGGACACCCTGGAGTGACAGAGCTCTCTTGGGAGGAATACCCTTGGGGAATTGGGTGACAAGGTATTCCTTCATTTTTTGAGGTCGAACAGGTTCATCTCGCTTAATAAGGTGTATTGAACCGACCCTACCATCAATGAAGCGTTGGATAGCTTCTGTCTCCTCTCGGCCTACATAGACAAAACGAGGGGTGTTACCTGGCACGACAACATTCAGCTTAGCCATGCCATAATCCTTATTCAGGGCAGTCAACCAATTAATCTTCATCAAATTGGTTGCGTTCTCGGGGAAGGCAAGGCGCATGTACTTAGCCCGGGGAGCAATGGGAGGGGGGGGATGCCCCTATTGGCTCTCCTCTGCTTCCTTCCCTGGGTCCTCATCTTGCGTTTCTGCTGACGTGTCTGAAACTTCTGAAAGCCAGCTTCAGTGTCGCTATGACTGTCCTCCTCATCTTCTTCATCAAGGACATAGGCAGAGCGCCGCCCAGCGATGACTCCTGCCATGGTTAGATTTAGATGGAATCTAGGTCATATACACTGGGGCACAGAGGCGACATGTGGGCCAGCGATGTCCTTGAGGCGTAAACCCTCTTCTAGGACAAGGGAAGAGAGGAGCCTGACATCAACGGTGTGAGGGTAGGAGGGCCTCCTGGGAGCGGAGGGAGTGTGGTGTAAGGTAACAGGTGTATTCTCAGTTTATTAGCACTTTTATTACACTTCACTTGTTCTTAATAGTAACTCTGTTTTTCTGACGGCACAACACCTCAGACCATCCTCATTTGGTTCGTCGAGACCCTACATTAAGTGTCCGTTACTATGGTGGAGGTGGGGGTGGGGGCGACCGCATGGGCAGCACTCTCGGCCCCATAGGGGCGATAGTCTCGGGACCACCCCTGTCAAAGCAGGCCTAACGACACTGACCTTAGCGCCGAGCCTCCTCATTATCCCACCACTGACCCAGCAATGGGTCACCACTCACTTGGAGAACGCCGGTGAACACACGGAATATTTACAATTTATGCCGTCGGGGATGAGAAGAAACCTTGGGTGGCAATGCTTAAGGTGACATCCGATATTCACGGACACATTGTCAAATTCCCGCTCCCACACAGCGAGTATGTCCCCACCAATAACACTTTAGATCGGAGAATATGTCTGGCCAACCGTGTTGACCTGACCTGACCTGACGCGCGACTGTTCAATTCTCCAACTGACAATTCTGTTGATTCGATCAACACATTGAGCCTCTCCTACAGTATCGGACCTCCCTTAGGAACCCCGAATGCTGCTGAGGGGCTTGGGGTGAAGAGAGAGTCGGCAGTGAGTTTTCAGACCTTTTTCTTCTACTCTAATCCTTCTCTTCCGTGCCGTGAAAGGACCTATTCCCCTGTCAGCTGACGTACAGGGGAGTATTCGTCTGGAAACGCCCTCTGTCCCCACACCTCGCTAGTGCGTGTTTGTGTGAAGGGTGGAGGGTCAGCACAGCCTGCCGATGCGCCTGGGGACCCCTGTGATAGTGCAGGGCCTCCCCTACGTGAGGGGCGCAGGAAATTAGGGACTGTTAGGGGAGATCTCCATAAATCTCCAATTCAAACAGTTAACATGCCTTCAATTAAAATTAAAGTGGACCGTACCATCCAACCGTGCATGGACCTCGCCTCACTTATTTTCCAGCTGACCTGTATATTTCAGATCCGTTCCTTCACCAATGACGACATTATCAAAATATTTGTACAAACTGATGAAGATGCCGACCTATTCCACTCCCCAGCAATGAACAACAGACTGAGGGACAATGGCCTAACGGTCCTCAGTTCGCCGGAATACCGCGCAAAATGCACCCTCATATGTAGAAAAGTCATCCCTCAGATCCTTGACAACCCTAACCTATTGACAGACCTCAACTCACAAAACACCCCCCAAATGACATATACAGCCCGGATGGGAACTCTCCCCATATTAAAAATCATTACGGCTACTCAAACTGACGCCATCAAATTAAAATCATACGGAATAAAAATCGGCAGCAATATCATCCCCTCAAGAGACATTGAATTCCAACACTTCATACAAGTACACCAATGTTTCAATTGCTTTCAATTCGGGCACAACACCAACCGTTGCAGTAACACAATAACTTGCTCAAAGTGTGCCAATCAAGGCCACTCATACCGAAACTGCACTGCCACGGTAACTAAATGCTGCAACTGTAAAGGCCCTCACGCTGCCATCAGCAACAAGTGCAAAATCAGACTCGACAATAGCACAACACCACTCCCTCCCCGCCGACCTTCACCTCCTACAGCACCCCCCACAGCACCACCTCCACCTCCCCACCACTCACTCCCTACTGCCACGGCCCTCCCCACCCGCACTTGCTGGACCAACAACGTGACCGCCCCCCCACCCTCCTCCGACATGGATGCAAAAATCACTACCATCATACTTCTGGCACATACCCTAAGCAACGGAAACAGGTCTCTTTTTCTGAAACTGGCAATTGATGGTTTGAGGGAGAACGGCCTCCCTACCATACACATTCCTGATTCCTTCAGAACCGGTCCCGACCTCATCTTCCCCACTGCCCCCATCCCCGACCGGACCAGCATGCCACCCCCTTCCCCCAGAGAAACCACTGCAATCTCCCTCCGCCCCTCCACTTCTGCCATGCCCACACCTGACTTATCTCACCAACCTACTATTACCTCACCCCCCGGAGTAATCAGTCCAAAACCTCCCGACCCCTCCACCTTGAGCTTGCCTACACCTGACTTTTCCCACACGACTACGATGAACTCCCGGACCACAAAAATCCGAACCAAACCCAATCTTCCCCTAACACCTCAGACTCCCAAGAATAAAATGGCTGCCCATCCCCCCACTGAACTGGTGGTCAAGACCACTAGACCTAAGAGGAAGAACACCTCCCCCCTTTCTTCCTACACACCTGACTGCAAAAGAATTATAAAATACACACATCCAACTAAATCTATAATTAAAGTAAATCTATTCGGCACTACCCCAAAGAAAACAGGAAACAACCCCGACACGAACCTAGCACACTCCACTCATCCTCCCGACTCCCCCACACACACAGTCACGTAACCGCCCATCCCTCACCTACATCCACCTCACTCAGACCTCGCTCACAGTCACTCGACAAGTTAGACCTCATCCCTGCACCCCAGAATTTCAATCTCATATAAGTAACAAATTATACAACATGATCACCATTATGCAATACAACTGTAGAGCATATCACTCAAACAGACACGCCATCTCTCTCCTCATACAAGAGCACAACCCAGACATCCTCCTCCTTAACTCAACATGCACAAACACCAAAATCAAGCACTTCGGCTACACAAGCAGACAATCACCCCACGAACTATTCGAGGGCGTTGCAATCCTCATCAGATCCTCCATGAAACACGAATTCATCACCAACTTTGCTTTCAAACACTTCATGGCCGCCAAGATCTACACTCAACACGGACAGATTATCATCTGCACAACATACTCAAGATCCTAACTCGCGTATCCCCTTCACAGACCTAAACTCCATCTTTAACAACGCACACCTACCTGTAATACTAATGGCCGACCTCAATGCACACCACACCGCATTCCAACACAACCGCATCGACCCCCTTGGCCAACAACTACACGCTTTGGTCACTCACAAAAACCTTCACCACATTGGCCCTTTCTTCCCCACATTCTACGCTGCTCACGGCAAAGGCACTCCAGACATCGTCATCACCAACACCCCTGCCCTCCAATTCCAACACTACATCACCCCCGGCCCCCTATCAGGCTCAGACCACATTCCCATCACTCTTCACCTCTCCAACAATCCCATCCTCCTCCCAACAACCTCACCTCAATACCAGTATCAACACGCAGATTGGGATGCCTTCAAAACCACACTCTCTGAACAACAATACACACTCAACCTCGAACACCAACCCACTAGGATGATTGAGGAAACCTGGACACACCTTTTCAACACTATCACCGCCATAGCAGATACCCACATTCCTAAACACCGGTTCAAGAAAAAATACTCCTTCACACCCTCCATAAGAACTCAACGCCTACTTCACTGCTACAGGACACGATTCGAACTAAACAAACTTAACCTAGCACCAGTTTACACAGACATCTCCACACTAAGAACACACATCATCCATAGCCTCCGTCAAGATCATGAGGTTCACTGGGCAAAACCCGTAGAGGCTGCCCAGGAACACAGAACACATAACCCCCGAGAATTTTGGCAAAGGATCGCCAAGCTGAAAGGAACTGCAAAACCCCCCTTTGATCACCTGCTAGTAAATGGTAGGAAAATCAATGAGCCAGCCGACGTAGCACAAACACTAAAACAACACTGGGAACACATTTTCCACCCACACCCCCCCCCACACAACAAAGGTACATCTTAAACCACATAAACAAAATCACCACACACATGCAAACACTTCACGACAGAACAACTCCTGACAACACAATAGATACCTCCACTCTCACACAGGACCACACCCTCACTGCTCCTTTCACCCCAACAGAAATCGCACAAGCACTGGACAAAACCAAAAAGAAAACACCAGGTGACAGCAATATTGGTCAAGCAATCCTGAAGCACCTGCCCCCAGAAACAGTCACAGCCATTACATACCTCTACAACACCCAACTGGCTACAGGATACTTCCCAAAACTCTTTAAGACAGCCACAGCCGTCATGATACCTAAACCAAACAAAAACCCAACAGATCCTCAAAACTACAGACCGATCAGCATACTAGAAGTCTTAGGCAAAACTTTTGAAAGACTATACAACACCCGCCTCAGATACCACCTTGAAGATGAACAACTACTGTCCTACAAGCAGTTCGGCTTCAGAGCACACCACTCAACTCAAGACGCACTCAATATAATCACAAACTACCTCCACATGAACAAAAATGCATACAAGATAGCACTCATTACAAAAGACGTACAAAAAGCCTTCGACACAGTTTGGCACGATGGATTAAAGTACAAGATATGCACCAATTTTAACCTCCCTCAAAAATCACAACAATTACTATGTAACTTCCTAACAGACAGAAAAATGAGGATAAAAGTCACACCTGCCTACTCTGACCACTTCACACTGCATGCAGGAGTCCCACAAGGATCAGTCCTGTCCCCAACACTATACATTCTTTACACAAACGACTTACCTGACCCCTTACACATCGACTCTCTGACAATACAGTACGCCGACGATGTAACCCAACTAGTCAGACACAGAACTCTTGATCACCTAACAGACAAAGCTAACAGGGAACTCGAACAAGTTACACAATGGGAACTCCGATGGCGAATACAAACCAACCCGAACAAAGCACAAATCACCTACTTCGGCACCAAAAGACGACAACCACGTCACATTTACCTAAACCCCTACATCGCCTACCCTTCACCTATAACTATCAAACGAACAAACACAATCCTAGGAGTCACATTCAACGACACCCTCACCATGACACTGTATGTATATTATGTATGCTGGATTATATATTATGTATGCTGGATTATATATTATGTATGTATATTATGTATGTGCTCCATTTATGTATTATTTATTCAGCCTAGCTAGCAGCGTATGGCAATGTTATTACCATATCCCACATGCTTAATTAATGTGCATGGCGACGTATGGAAGCTGCTAATGTCTCACTTGCCATACGTCGTCTATAGCAGTTGACAAGGAGCCTAGCTGAGGAGAGCACTACTCTCCCTTGTGTACATACTCTTATCCAGTAAACCGAACCTACAAAACTATACAGGTGTTTGTGTTCTCTCCTGTATATAGAACTTATTATTCAGAACCTAACATGGCGCAGTGCGTAGTTTTACTGGATTATTACGAGTGATAGTGCAAGTTTGTGGAAAGCCGGCTTATGGACTCCTGCCCTGTGTCAACCGCCAACCGCCACCCGTCCTCGAAGAATTTAGCAACTTTGAGCAGTGTCAGTGACAGTGATTTTCTGTGAAGTGTTTAGTGCATTGTGTGTTTCGTGCCATTCATGTGTGACCTTGTTCTAAAAGGATTCCCAAGGTATACGGCACTTTCTGGGCATTTGTAAGGAGTAGAGTTCAGTGCACCCTTCTCTGACCGCGTCCTGAGGGTAACTGGCGACTGACTGCGAGTCGCCGCGCTTCTCCCTCCCCCCCCCCCTCACAGCGCCGCCTCCACCCCCCCTCACAGCTGGGGCGAGACGCTTTGCCTGCCCGGGACACACACACACACACATACACTAACACTTGCTGACCGCGCGGCTTCCTTATATATATTTTATATATATATATAACCTACTTATCTGTGCATTTAATTAATTTTTTTGTCTGAAATCTTGTTGATACGACGGGCTGACCGGTCAACACTGATTTAAGACACAGTACACAGATGAAGTAGTTATGTCTAATGCCTTACGTAGCCGTGGACCCAGCGCCTGGATGAGTCAAGCGGATGATAGTCCCGCAGAGATGGATGACCAGGCCGGCCACGACGCTCCAGCCCCCATAACATCGCGCAGCCCTTCACCTCAATATTCAGCGTTGTCTTCAGAGATAATTGCCTTAATGAAGTTTATGAGAGATGAGAGGCGCGAGGATGTAGCTAACAGATGTGCGGCGGATGAACACAGAAGGCAAGCAGAGGCAGAACGAGACCACCAACGGAGATTGGAAGACAGTGCACAGTTTGAAGCCTTGATATCTCGCCTCACTGTTAACCAAGCCCCTGGCTCTAACACTGCCTCGGTACTGACTGGTTCAGATACCTCATCAATGCTTCCTTCACGCCCCCAGCCCCACCTAAAGCAGCTGCTCAAACACCGCCCATCTTGAAGCCTGATGTGAATTTCCAGACTTTTCGTGAATGGCGGCGACGGTGGACTGATTATTCTACAATGGTGGATCTCCAGAGTTTGTCACAGCCTAAACAACTCATCCAGCTGCGTATGTGCCTGTCCTTGGAAATTCAGCGTGGCTTAGAACATACGTTGCAGGTACCCCCAACCTCTTCGCTGTCTGTAGAGGAGGTACTGGACATTCTACAACGGCACATCAAAGGACAGCAGAATGAAGCTCTGCGCAGGAGGGAACTGTTTAGCTGCAGACAGATGGAAGGTGAGACTTTTGACGCCTTTTATGTACGTCTTAAGAGAGCCTCGGAAGAGGTAGATATATGTCTAGGCCACCACCAGCAGTGCGAGGAGACCCAGTTGAAGCAGGTGATCTTGATGGGCGTTAAGGACGAGGAACTTGTCCAACGCCTCACCTCCCTCGACTCTTCCTCTTCTCTCAAGGATGTGTTGACGATATGTCGCTCCTATGAGGCTGCCAGGTGTGCCACCTCTGCCATCCGAGCTCCCCCTACAGCTGTACGCGCTGTGTCCCGGCACAAGAAGGACAAGAAGTCTGCTCCTACGCCTTCGCCCACCACGTCCACGCCCGGTTCATTTTGTAACAACTGTGGTAAGCAGCACGGAACACAGGTGTGTCCAGCTGCTCAGTCTACCTGCAACAGTTGTGACCGTAAGGGCCACTGGTCGCTCACAGTGCGGTGCCCAGCTAAGTACGTACAGTGCAATGTGTGCGGTCGTCTGGGCCACTATGACAAGTGTTGCCCTACCCACAAACCCAAGGGACAGCGTCGGGGGAAGCTTCGGCGCCCTTCTACCAGGGAGGGCCGCCCACAGTCGCCAAATCAGAGGCACGACGACCCTGGACAAAGCCCGACCCATATTAGGAGGGTGTACTCCTCGCATCCCAGGACCAAAGTCCCCCAGTATATCAGCGTCATCGTGGCCTACGGCGGTGTGTCATCCCGTCTTCAGATGTTGCCCGACACCGGCGCTGATGCTACAGTCATCGGCCCCCAGCATTTGCAACGCTTGGGGCTCTCTCCAAGCGATCTAGGACCGCCTCCCAAGGACCTCTGCGTCACGGCAGATGGTTCACAGATGGCCCCAGCCCTGGGTTCACTCTATGCACATGTCACCTTTGGCAACAGGTCGTGTCAGGCCTGGATTGACGTGCATAATGGTGTCCCGACTCCTTTGCTGTCCTACAGACATTGCCAAGAGTTGGCCATCATCTCCCAGGACTTCCCAATACCGATTCTCGAGGTAAAATACGCCAACAGGGTGCACGAAGGGAGCAGCAACTACCCTGCTGCCGCCCTACCCCTAGCTCTGGCCAGTGACACCTCTTCTTCGTTAGTTGTCCCTGCTGCTTCACGTCCCCACGCCTTGGCTCGCCTCCACGACAGTCACTGTGGAGCCGAGGCCACCAAACGGCGTGCAAGACAGACTGTGTTCTGGCCCGGCATCAACTCCGACATCTCCAATGTTGTCCGTGCGTGTGAGCCCTGCCAAGTATTACAACCCAGCCAGCAGCAGGAACCCTTCATGAGTGACGACAACCCCACCCGCCCTTTTGAGTCTGTGTCGGCCGACTTTTTCTGCGTGTCAGGAAAGTCCTTCCTTGTTATCGTCGACCGTCTCTCTGGTTGGCCGGTTGTCATCAAGTGCGGTAATGACACGACGTCTGCCGCCACCATCAGCAAGTTCTGCCACTACTTCCGTGACGTGGGCGATCCTGTGCGCCTGCGAACCGACGGAGGGCCCCAGTTCACAAGCCGGGATTTTGCTGTGTTCCTTGACCAATGAGGAGTCCGGTATGTGTTGTCATCGTCCCATTGCCCGCAGTCCAACGGTCACGCTGAGGCTGCTGTCAAATCCCTGAAGCACCTCATCCTTAAGGTGGCCCCTTCTGGGAATATTGACTGCGAGGCCTTCGACCGGGGTCTTCTTGAACTCCGCAACACACCTAACTACACCGGACGCTCCCCTGCCCACCCTCAATCCTTCTCCAAGGAGTGGCAGGCCAAGACAAAGGATTGTGATCGCCGAGCCGCCGAACGTGTTCAGGACGTCGTCGCCCGCTACAACGACCACGCCCGTTCTCTCCCCAGGTTGAGTGTCGACACCCAAGTCTGTGTTCAGGACCCGACCTCCCTACGTTGGGACAAAGTAGGCGTAGTCATGGGTCTCGGTAGGTCACGGGACTACCAGGTGCGGTTACCCAGTGGTCGTGTGTGGTGGAGGAACCGCCATTTTCTCCGCCCTGTAACAATGCCTTCTGCTGACCCCGCCACCAGTGTTGAGTCCCATACCCTTCCCAGTGATGAAGTCCCTCGACGCTCAGAACGGATCCAAAAGAAGAGGTCCGCTCAAGACTTTGCTATGAGCGTATAGGGGGGGAGGGAGGTGTATGTATATTATGTATGCTGGATTATATATTATGTATGTATATTATGTATGTGCTCCATTTATGTATTATTTATTCAGCCTAGCTAGCAGCGTGTGGCAATGTTATTACCATATCCCACATGCTTAATTAATGTGCCTGGCGACGTATGGAAGCTGCTAATGTATCACTTGCCATACGTCGTCTATAGCAGTTGACAAGGAGCCTAGCTGAGGAGAGCACTACTCTCCCTTGTGTACATACTCTTATCCAGTAAACCGAACCTACAAAACTATACAGGTGTTTGTGTTCTCTCCTGTATATAGAACTTATTATTCAGAACCTAACAGTATCCTAGCCTGATACTGTATCCTAAGCTGATACTGTATCCTAGCCTGATGCTGTATCCTAGGCTGACACTGTATCCTAGACTGATACTGTATCCTAGCTTGACACTGTATCCTAGGCTGATGCTGAATCCTGGGCTGATACTGTATCCTAGCCCGATGCTATATCCTAGGCTGATACTGTATCCTAGACTGATACTGTATCCTAGCCTGATACTGTATCCTAAGCTGATACTGTATCCTAGCCTGATGCTGCATCCTAGGCTGACACTGTATCCTAGACTGATACTGTATCCTAGCTTGACACTGTATCCTAAGCTGATGCTGAATCCTGGGCTGATACTGTATCCTAGCCTGATACTGTATCCTAGGCTGATACTGTATCCTAGACTGATACTGTATCCTAGCCTGATACTGTATCCTAAGCTGATACTGTATCCTAGGCTGACACTGTATCCTAGGCTGACACTATATCCTAGCCTGATGCTGCATCCAAGGCTGACACTGTATCCTAGCCTGACACTGTATCCTAGGCTGACACTATATCCTAGCCTGATGCTGTATCCTAGGCTGATACTGTATCCTAGGCTGATACTGTATCCTAGGCTGACACTATCCGAGGGTGATACTGTATCCTAGCCTGACACTGTATCCTAGCCCGATGCTATATCCTAGGCTGATACTGTATCCTAGGCTGATGCTGAATCCTGGGCTGATACTGTATCCTAGCCCGATGCTATATCCTAGGCTGATACTGTATCCTAGACTGATACTGTGTCCTAGCCTGACACTGTATCCTAGGCTGACACTATATCCTAGCCTGATACTGTATCCTAGGCTGACACTATCCTAGGGTGATACTGTATCCTAGCCTGACACTGTATCCTAGCCCGATGCTATATCCTAGCCTGATACTGTATCCTAGGCTGACACTATACTAGCCTACTGTATCCTAGGCTGATACTGTATCCTAGGCTGATACTGTATTCTAGGCTGACACTATATCCTAGCCTGATACTGTATCCTAGGCTGACACTGTATCCTAGGCTGATACTGTATCCTAGGCTGACACTATATCCTAGCCTGATACTGTATCCTAGGCTGACACTATATCCTAGCCTGATACTGTATTCTAGCCCGATGCTATATCCTAGGCTGATACTGTATCCTAGACTGATACTGTATCCTAGCCTGACACTGTATCCTAGGCTGATGCTGAATCCTGGGCTGATACTGTATTCTAGCCCGATGCTATATCCTAGGCTGATACTGTATCCTAGACTGATACTGTATCCTAGCCTGACACTGTATCCTAGGCTGACACTATATCCTAGCCTGATACTGTATCCTAGGCTGACACTGTATCCTAGGCTGACACTGTATCCTAGGCTGACACTATATCCTAGCCTGATGCTGTATCCTAGGCTGATACTGCATCCTAGCCTGATACTGTATCCTAGGCTGACACTATCCTAGGGTGATACTGTATCCTAGGCTGACACTATATCCTAGCCTGATGCTGTATCCTAGGCTGACACTGTATCCTAGGCTGATGCTGTTTCCTAGGCTGATACTGTATCCCAGCCCGATGCTATATCCTAGGCTGATACTGTATCCTAGCATGACACTGTATCCTAGCTTGATGCTGTATCCAAGCGTGACACTGTATCCCAGGCTGACACTGTATCCTAGGCTGCGACTGTATCCTAGCCAGACACTGTATCCTAACCTGAAACTATATTCTAGCCTGACACTATATCCTAGCCTGACACTGTATCCTAAGCTGATGCTGTATCCTAGGCTGATATTGTATCCTAGCCCGATGCTATATCCTAGGCTGATACTGTATCCTAGCCTGACACTATATCCCAGCCTGATACTGTATCCTCAGCTGATACTGTATCCTAGGCTGATACTGTATCCTAGCCTGATACTGTATCCTAAGCTGATACTGTATCCTAGCCTGACACTATATCCCAGCCTGATACTGTATCCTCAGCTGATACTGTATCCTAGGCTGATGCTGTATCCTAGCCTGATACTGTATTCTAAGCTGATACTGTATCCTAGCCTGATGCTGCATCCTAGGCTGACACTGTGTTCTAGCCTGACACTGTATCCTAGGCTGACACTGTATCCTAAGCTCATACTGTATCCTAGCCCGATGCTATATCCTAGGCTGATACTGTATCCTAGCCTGATACTGTATCCTAGCCTGTTACTGTATCCTAGCCTGATACTGTATCCTAGCCTGTTACTGTATCCTAGCCTGATACTGTATCCTAAGCTGATACTGTATCCTAGCCTGATGCTGCATCCTAGGCTGACACTGTATCCTAGCCTGACACTGTATCCTAGGCTGACACTGTATCCTAAGCTCATACTGTATCCTAGCCCGATGCTATATCCTAGGCTGACACTGTATCCTAGCCTGACACTGTATCCTAGCCTTATACTGTATCCTAGGCTGATACTGTATCCTAGCCTGATACTGTATCCTAAGCAGATACTGTATCCTAGCCTGATGCTGCATCCTAGGCTGACACTTTATCCTAGCCTGACACTGTATCCTAGGCTGACACTGTATCCTAAGCTCATACTGTATCCTAGCCCGATGCTATATCCTAGGCTGACACTGTATCCTAGCCTGACACTGTATCCTAGCCTCATACTGTATCCTAGGCTGATACTGTATCCTAACCTGATACTGTATCCTAAGCTGATACTGTATCCTAGCCTGATGCTGCATCCTAGGCTGACACTGTATCCTAGCCTGATACTGTATCCTAGGCTGACACTGTATCCTAGGCTGACACTGTATCCTAGCCTGACACTGTATCCTAGGCTGACACTATATCCTAGGCTGACACTGTATCCTAGCCTGATACTGTTTCCTAGCCTGACACTGTATCCTAGCCTGATGCTGTATCCTAGGCTGACACTGTATCCCAGCCTGACACTATATCCTAGGCTGATGCTGTATCCTAGCCTGATGGTGTATCCTAGCCTGATGCTGTATCATAGGCTGACACTGTATCGTAGCCTGACACTGTATCCTAGCCTGACACTGTAAGCTAGGCTGACACTGTATCCTAGCCTGACCCTGTATCCTAGCCTGACCCTGTATCCTAGCCTGACACTGTATCCTAGCCCGAACCTGTATCCTAGCCTGACCCTGTATCCTAGGCTGACACTGTATCCCTAGCCTGACACTGCTGGTCTGACACTGTATCCTAGGCTGACCCTGTATCCTAGCCTGACACTGTATCCTAGCCTGACACTATCCTAGGCTGACACTGTATCCTAGCCTGACCCTGTATCCTAGCCTGACCCTGTATCCTAGCCTGACCCTGTATCCTAGCCTGACACTGTATTCTAGCCTGGCACTGTATCCTAGGCTGACACTGTATCCTAGGCTGACACTGTATCCTAGCCTGACACTGTATCCTAGCCTGATACTGTATCCTAGGCTGACACTGTATCCTAGCATGACACTGTATCCTAGCCTGACCATGTATCCTAGCCTGATACTGTATCCTAGCCTGACACTGTATCCTAGCATGACACTGTATCCTAGCCTGATACTCTATCCTAGGCTGACACTGTATCCTAGGCTGACTCTGTATCCTAGCCTGACACTGTATCCTAGCCTGATACTGTATCCTAGCCTGACACTGTATCCTAGGCTGACACTGTATCCTAACCTGATACTGTATCCTAGGCTGACACTGTATTCTAGGCTGACACTGTATCCTAGCCTGACACAGTATCCTAGGCTGACACTGTATCCTAGCCTGACACTGTATCCTGGCCTGATACTGTATCCTGGCCTGATGCTGTATCCTGGCCTGATGCTGTATCCTGGGCTGATGCTGTATCTAGCCTGACACTGTATCCTGGCCTGATGCTGTATCTGGCCTGATGCTGTGTCTGGCCTGATGCTGTATCTGGCCTGATACTAGCTGATGCTGTATCTGGCCTGATGCTGTATCCTATTTTATTTGTTATATCCTAGGCTGATACTGTATCCTAGACTGATACTGTATCCTAGCCTGATACTGTATCCTAAGTTGATACTGTATCCTAGCCTGATGCTGCATCCTAGGCTGACACTGTATCCTACCCTGACACTGTATCCTAGGCTGATACTATATCCTAGCCTGATGCTGTATCCTAGGCTGACACTGTATCCTAGGCTGATACTGTATCCTAGGCTGATGATGTATCCTAGCCTGATACTGCATCCTAGCCTGACACTGTATCCTAGGCTGACACTATATCCTAGCCTGATGCTGCATCCTAGGCTGACACTGTATCCTAGCTTGACACTGTATCCTAGGCTGACACTATATCCTAGCCTGATGCTGTATCCTAGGCTGATACTGCATCCTAGCCTGATACTGTATCCTAGGCTGATACTGTATCCTAGCCTGACACTGTATCCTAGGCTGACACTGTATCCTAGGCTGACACTGTATCTGTACTCATACTGTATCTAGGCTGATGCTGTATCCCTAGGCTGACACTGTGTCCTAGTCTGATGCTGTCTAGCCTCATACTGTATCCTAGGCTGACACTGTATCCTTGGCTGACACTGTATCCTAGCCTGACACTGTATCCTAGCCTGACACTGTATCCTAGCCTGACACTGTATCCTAGCCTGATACTGTATCCTAGCCTGACTCTGTATCCTAGCCTGACACTGTATCCTAGCCTGACACTGTATCCTAGGCTGATACTGTATCCTAGCCTGACACTGTATCCTAGGCTGATGATGTATCCTAGGCTGATACTGTATCCTAGGCTGATACTGTATCCTAGCCTGATACTGTATCCTAGGCTGATGATGTATCCTAGGCAGACACTGTATCTTAGCCTCATACTGTATCCTAGCCTGACACTGTATCCTAGCCTCATACTGTATCCTAGCCTGATACTGTATCCTAGGCTGACACTATATCCTAGCCTGACACTGTATCCTAGACTCATACTGTATCCTAGGCTGATACTGTATCCTAGGCTGACACTGTATCCTAGCCTGATACTGTATCCTAGCCTCATACTGTATCCTAGCCTGACACTGTATCCTAGCCTGACACTGTATCCTAGCCTGATACTGTATCCTAGCCTGATACTGTATCCTAGCCTGACACTGTATCCTAGCCTGATACTGTATCCTGGGCTGATGTATCCTAGCCTGACACTGTATCCTGGCCTGATACTGTATCCTAGCCTGACACTGTATCCTAGCCTGACACTGTATCCTAGCCTCATACTGTATCCTAGCCTGACACTGTATCCTAGGCTGACACTGTATCCTAGCCTGACACTGTATCCTTGCCTCATACTGTATCCTAGCCTGATACTGTATCCTAGCCTGACACTGTATCCTAGCCTCATACTGTATCCTACCCTGACACTGTATCCTAGGCTGACACTGTATCCTAGCCTGATACTGTATCCTAGCCTCATACTGTATCCTAGCCTGATACTGTATCCTAGCCTCATACTGTATCCTAGCCTGATACTGTATCCTAGGCTGACACTCTATCCTAGCCTGACACTGTACCCTAGCCTCATACTGTATCCTAGGCTGATACTGTATCCTAGGCTGACACTGTATCCTAGCCTCATACTGTATCCTAGCCTCATACTGTATCCTAGGCTGACACTGTATTCTAGCCTAACACTGTATCCTAGCCTCATACTGTATCCTAGGCTGACACTATATCCTAGCCTGACACTGTATCCTAGCCTCATACTGTATCCTAGGCTGATACTGTATCCTAGGCTGACACTGTATCCTAGCCTGACACTGTATACTAGCCTCATACTGTATCCTAGGCTGATACTTTATCCTAGCCTGACACTGTATCCTAGGCTGATACTGTATCCTAGGCTGACACTGTATCCTAGCCTGATACTGTATCCTAGGCTGATACTGTATCCTAGCCTGACACTGTATCCTAGCCTGATACTGTATCCTAGGCTGATACTGTATCCTAGCTTGACACTGTATCCTAGGCTGATACTGTATCCTAGCCTGACACTGTATCCTAGCCTGATACTGTATCCTAGTCTGATAAGGTATCCTAGCCTGACACTGTATCCTAGGCTGACACTGTATCGTAGGCTGATACTGTATCCTAGCCTGACACTGTATCCTAGGATGATACTGTATCCTTGGCTGATACTGTATCCTAGCCTCATACTGTATCCTAGGCTGACACTGTATCCTAGCCTGACACTGTATCCTGGCCTCATACTGTA
>NW_024742041.1:0-5993 GCF_018991925.1 Homarus americanus | reverse complement strand
TCCAGCACCATGACCCGGGTGTGAGCGCCGGGCACCCCACAAGTGACATGAGCCGGGGTGTGGGGGGCAGGGCACCCCTACAGTGTTATGAACTGGGTGTGAGGTCCGGGCACCCCTTCACATGACCCGGGGTGTAACGGCCAGGCACCCCATTAGCACCATGACCCGTGAGCAGGGCACCCCTTCAGTACCATGACCCGGGTGAGGGGCCAGGCACCCTTCAGTGAAATCACCGGGATGTGAGAGCTGGGCACCCCTTCATTGACAGGACCTGGATGAGGGCCGGGCACCCTCAGTGACATGACCCGGGGTGTGAGGGCGGGCACCCTCCAGAACCATGACCCGGGTGTGAGGGCTGGAACCCCTTTAGGTCCATGACCCGGGGTGTGAGGGCCGGGAACCGTTTCAACCCCTTGACCCGTGGTGTGAGGGCTGGGCACTTTAGGTCCATGACCCGGGTGTGAGGGCCGTGCACCCCTTTCAGTGCCATGACCCGGGTGAGGGCCGGGCACCCCTTCAGTGTCATGAACCGGGGTGTGAGGGCCGGCACCCTTTCAATGCAAGGAACGGGGTGAGGTCCGGCACTCCTACAGTGCTGTGAACTGGGTGTGAGGGCCGGCACCCCTTCACATGACCCGGGGTGTGAGGGTCCGCACCACTTCAGTGAAATGAATCGGGGTGTGAGGCGGGAACCCTTTGAGCACCATTACCTAGAGTGTTAGGGGCTGGAACCCCTTGAGCACCATTACCCAGAGTGTTCGGGCCGGCTCGATTTCAGTGCAAGAATCTGGGTGTGAGGGCTGGGCACCCCATCAGCACCATGAACCGGCGTGTGATGGTCGGGAACTCTTCAACCCCATGACCCGGGTGGAGGGTGGGCACCCCTCAGGCACCATGACCCGGGGTGTGAGCGCCGGGCACCCCATAAGTGACATGAGACGGGGTGTGGGGGCAGGGCACCCCTACAATGTTATGAACCAGGGTGTGAGGGCCGGGCACCTCTTCACATGACCCGGGGTGTAAGGGCCAGGCACCCCATTAGCACCATGACCCGGGGTGAGAGGGCGGGGCACCCCTTCAGTACCATGACCCTGGGTGTGAGGGCCAGGCAACCCTTCAGTGAAATCACCGGGGGTGTGAGAGCTGGGCACCCCTTCATTGACATGACCCGGGATGAGGGCCGGGCACCCTTTCAGTGACATGATCCAGGGTGTTAGGGCGGGCACCCCTCAGAACCATGACCCGGTGTGTGAGGGCCGGAACCTTCAGTGCCATGATGACCAGGGGTGTGAATGGGCACCCCTTCAGTGACATGACCCAGGGTTTGAGGGCGGGCACCTTAGTGACGCATGACCCGGGGTTTGGGGCGGACACCCTTTCAGTGACATGACCCGGGGTGTTGGGTTCAGGTACACCTCCTAACACCATGACCCGGGGTGTGAGGGCTGGGCACCCCTTTGGGTCCATGACCCGGGGTGTGAGGGCCGGGAACCGTTTCACCCCATGACCAGTGGTGTGAGGGCTGGGCACCCCTTAAGGTCAATGACCTGGGGTGTGAGGGCCGTGCACCGCTTCAGTGCCATGACCCGGGGTGTGAGGGCCGGGCACCCCTTCAGTGTCATGAATCGGGGTGTGAGGGCCCGGCACCCTTTCAGCGCCATTAAACGGGGTGTGAGGTCCGGGCACCCCTACAGTGCTGCGAACTGGGGTGTGAGGGCCGGGCATCCCTTCACATGACCCGGGGTGTGAGGGTCCGGCACCACTTCAGTGAAATGAATCGGGGTGTGAGGGCCGGGAACCCCTTGAGCACCATTACCCAGAGTGTTAGGGCCGGGAACCCCTTGAGCACCATTACCCAGAGTGTTCGGGCCGGGCTCGATTTCAGTGCCAAGAATCGGGGTGTGAGGGCCGGGCACCCCATCAGCACCATGAACCGGGGTGTGATGGTCGGGAACCTCTTCAACCCCATGACCCGGGGTGTGAGGGTCGGGCACGCCTCAGGCACCATGACCCGAGGTGTGAGGGCCGGGCACCCCTTTAGGTCCATGACCCGGGGTGTGAGGGCCGTGCACCCTTTAAATGCCATGACCCGGGATGTGAGGGCCGGGGACCTTTTCAGTGCCATGAATCAGGGTGTGAAAGCCGGGCACCCCTTCGGCACCATGACAAGGGGTGTGAGGGCCAGGCACCCCTTCAGTGCCGTGACCCGGGGTGTGAGGGCCGGGCACCCCTTCAGTGCCGTGACCCGGGGTGTGAGGGCCGGGCACCCCTCCAGCACCATGACCCGGGGGTGTGAGGGCCGCGAACCGCGTCAACCCCATGACCCGTGGTGCGAGGGCCGGGCACCCCTTTAGGTCCATGACCCGGGGTGTGAGGGCCGTGCACCATTTCAGTACCATGACCCGGTGTGTGAGGGCCGGGCACCCCTTCAGTGAACAGAAACGGGGTGTGAGGCCGGGCACCCTTTCAGTGCGATGAAACGGGGTGTGAAGGCCAGGCACCCCTACAGTGCTGTGAACCGGGGTGTGAGGGCCGGGCACCCCTTCAGTGACATGACCGGCTGGCAACCTTTAGGGTCCATGACCCGGGTGTGAGGCTGCACCCTTTAGGTCCATGACCGGGGTGTGGAGGCTGTTCACCCTTTCAGTGCCATCACCCGGGGTGTGAGGGCCAGGCACCCCTTCAGTGCCGTGACCTGGTGTGAGGGCCGGGCACCCCTTCAGTGCCGTGACCTGGGTGTGAGGGGCCGGGCACCCCTCCAGCACCATGAGCCGGGGTGTAGGGCTGGGAACCGCGTCAACCCCATGACCCGTGGTGTGAGGGCCGGGCACCCCTTTAGGTCCATGACCCGGGTGTGAGGGCTGCACCCCCTTCGTGCCATGACCGTGTGAGGGCGGCACCCCTTCAGTGTCATGAAACGGGGTGTGAGCCGGGCACCCTTTCAGTGCGATGAACGGGGTGTGAGGGCCGGGCACCCCTTCAGTGCCATGAATAGGTTGTGGAGGCCGGGCACCCCTTCAGTGACATGACCCGGGAGTCAGGGCTGGGCAACCCCTTTAGGTCCATGACCCGGGGTGTGAGGGCCGTGCACCCCTTTAGGTCCATGACCCGTGTGAGGGCTGTTCACCCTTTCAGTGCCATGACCCGGGTGTGAGGCCGGCACCCTTTCAGTGTCATGAAACGGGTGATGAGGGCCGGGCACCCTTTCAGTGCCATGAATAGGGGTGTGAGGGCTGGCACCCCTTCAGTGACATGACCGGGGCGTCAGGGTCGCAACCCTTTAGGTCCATGACCCGGTGTGAGGCCATGCACCCTTGGGTCCATGACCCGGGGTGTGAGGGCCGTGAACCCTTCAGTGACATGACCGGTGTGAGGGCTGGCACCCCTTTAGTGACATGACCCAGGGGTGTGAGGTCCGGGCACCCTCCAGCACCATGACCCGGAGTGTGAGGGCCGGGCACCCCTTCGGTGTCATGAACCGGGGTGTGAGGGCCGGGCACCTTTCAGTGCCATGAATCGCGGTGTGAAGGCGGGCACCCCTACAGTGCTATGAACCGGGGTGGGAGCTTGCCACCCTCAGTGCCATGAATAGGTGTGAGGGCCGGGCACCCCAGTGACATGACCCTGGGCGTCAGGGCCGGGCAACCCTTCAGTGCCATGAGCGGATGTGAGGGCCGGGCAACCTTTAGTGCCATGAACCGGGGTGTGAGGCCGGGCACCCCTACAGAGCTATGAACCAGAGTGTGAGGGCTGGCACCCCTTCACATGACACGGGTGTGAGGGCTGGGCACCTTTCAGTGCCATGACCCCGGGTGTGAGGGCCGGGCATTTTTCAGTGATATGACCCTGGGTGTGAGGCCGGCACCCTTCAATGATATGACCTGGGGGTGAGGGCCGGGCACTCCTTCAGTGCCATGACCCGTGAGGGCCGGTCCCCAGTGCCATGACCCCGGGAGGAAAGGGCCGGGCACTTGTTTAGCTCTATGACCAGTTGTGTGGAGGCCGGGCATACCTTCAATGCCATTACCTGGGGTGTGAGGGCCGGTCACTCCTTCAGTGCCATGACCCGGGTGTGAGGGCTGTCCCTCCTTCAGTGCCATGACCGAGGAGAGGGCGGCACCTGCTTTAGCTCATGACCAGGGATGTGAGGGACGGCACCCCTTCAGTGACATGACCCAGGGCGTCAGGGGCGGACACCTTCAGTGCCATGAGCCGGGGTGTGAGGACCGGGCACCCCTAAGTGCCATGAAACGGGGTGGAGGCCCGCACCCTGACAGAGCTATGAACCGGGGTGTGAGGACCTAGCACCTATTCAGTGCCATGACCCGGGGTGTGAGGGCCCGGCACCCTTTCAGTGCCATGAATCGGGGTGTGATGGCCGAGCACCCTTCAGCTCCATGACCGGTGGTGTTAGGACCAGGAACTGCTTCAACCCCATTACCCGGGGTGTGAGGGCGGGCACCCTTTGGGTCCATGACACTGGGTGTGAGGGCCGTGCACCCTTTCAGAGACATGACCCGGGTGTGATGGCCGGGCACCTTTTCAGTGCCATGACCCGGGGTGTGAGGGCCGAGCATCCATTCAGTGCCATGAATCGTGGTGTGATGGCCGAGCACCCCTTCAGCTCCATGACCCGTGGTGTGAAGACCAGGAACCGCTTCAACCCCATGACCCAGGGTGTTAGGGCCGGGCACCCCTTTAGGTCCATGACCCGGGGTGTGAGGGCTGTGCACCCTTTAAATGCCATGACCCGGGGTGTAAGGGCCGGGGACCCTTTCAGTGCCATGAATCCGGGGTGTGAATGCCGGGCACCCCTTCGGCACCATGACACGGGGAGTGAGGGCCAGGCACCCCTACAGTGCTGTGAACCGGGGTGTGAGGGCCGGTCACCCCTTCAGTGACATGAACCATGGCGTCAGGGCCTGACACCCTTTCAGTGCTATGACCCGGGGTGTGAGGGCTGGGCACCCCTTCAGCCCCATGACCTGGAGTGTGAGGGCCGGGCACCCCTTCAGTGTCATGACCCGGGGTGTGAAGGCCGGGCACCCCTCCAACACCATGACCCGGAGGAGGGCCTACACACCTTCACAGTGACATGACCTGGGGTGTGAGGGCCGGGCAACCTTTCAGTGTCATGCCCGGGGTGTGAAGGCCGGGCACCCCTCCAGCACCATGACCCGGAGTGTGAGGCCGGGCACCCCTTCAGTGTCATGAACCGGGGTGTGACGGCCGGGCTCCCCTTCAGTGCCATGACCCGGGGTGTGAGGGCCGGGCTCCCCTTCAGTGACATGACCTGGGGTGTGAGGGCCGGGCAACCTTTCAGTGTCATTAACCAGGTTGTGAGGGATGGGCACCCTTAAATGCCATGAAACGGGGTGTGAGTGCCGGGCACCCATAAGTGCATTGAAAAAGGGTGTGTGGTCCGGGCACCCCTTCACTTGACCCGGGGTGTCAGGGCCGGGCACCCCTTCACTTGACCAGGGGTGTCAGGGCCGGGCACCCCTCCAGCACCATGACCCGGGGTGTGAGCGCCGGGCACCCCATAAGTGACATGAGCTGGGGTGTGGGGGCAGGGCACCCCTACAGTGTTATGAACCGGGGGGTGTGAGGGCCGGGCACCTCTTCACATGACCTGGGGTGTAAGGGCCAGGCACCCCATTAGCACTATGACCCGGGGTGTGAGGGCGGGGCACTCCTTCAGTACCATGACCCGGGGTGTGAGGGCCAGGCACCCCTTCAGTGAAATCACCGGGGGTGTGAGAGCTGGGCACCCCTTAATTGACATGACCCGGGATGAGGGCCGGGCACCCCTTCAGTGTCATGAACCGGGGTGTGAGGGCCGGGTACCTTTTCAATACCATGAAACGGGGTATGAGGTCCGGGCACCCCTACAGTGCTGCGAACTGGGGTGTGAGGGCCGGGCACCCCTTCACATGACCCGGGGTGTGAGGGTCCGGCACCAATTCAGTGAAATGAATCGGGGTGTGAGGCCG
>NW_024742040.1:0-21487 GCF_018991925.1 Homarus americanus | reverse complement strand
CTTATATCTACATACTTCTCTCCGTGCATTCTTTCATCTCTCTCTCTCTCTCTCTCTCTCTCTCTCTGTTATTTTAAACATTGTTATTACAACTTGTTTACAGCCGCGTGGCCAGAGTAAAATATGAATACAATTTAGATACAGACTTATTTGCATAATTCATACCTGAAATTCAAATATTGTTTTCGCTCTGGAGTTGTGACCAGGCTTTTATTATTATTATTATTATTATTATTATTATTATTATTATTATTATTATTATTATTATTATTATTATTATTATTATTATTATTATTATTATTATTATTATTATTATTATTATTATTATTATTATTATTATTATTATTATTATTATTATTATTATTATTATTATTATTATTATCATTATTAATAGTAGTAGTAGTAGTAGTAGTAGTGGTAGTCAATGTTGTTGTTGTTATGAAATATTGGTTGTGTATAGATAATTTAGAACGAGACGATTAGTAAGAGGGAATTGATACCACATCATCAGTGAATAGATGATTCGTAAGACACGATTGTTAAAAGACGATTATTAAACCACCATTAGAAACAAATTACTGACAAAACACCATTCAAACCAGATAACAGCTACATATATTAGTGAGAGACGATTAGTAAGTTAATGGTGTGTGTGGACGATGGTGCGGGCAGCGTTAGTAACCTAGGCGTGAAACTCTTGCTCATTAGTATTGCATTTATCATAACACCGCTACTGAGGGGGGGGGGGGTGGGAGGTGCCAGATAGTCTTCGGATTTGTATTTATTCGTATAGTAATGAGATTGACACACATACACACTAGGGTGTGTCAATTTTGTCAACATGTTAAAAATCAAATTTGGTAGTCAAAATATTGTGCCTCTTTATGTCTAAACTTGAGATTAGCAAACAAAAATGAATTGAAATAACCCTCACCTACATCAATTATACCTTAAAGTTTCAAATATCAGTATTTCAACAAATTAATGAGACTTGATTAGAATTATTCACTTGATATTAACTAATCTCATGTAAGCATATGGATTATGGAGTATTTTATGGTTCTATAGCTTGTGTACAATATGCATGTCAGAACATGAACATGAACAGGCTCTCCGTGTGGGACAGTTTAATTCTTGTTTTGACTTGTACCAAGCGTGAGGATAAGGCGCCCGGCTCACTCTCCTTCTAGATATCATAGACGGTGGTTTGCTCTCATTGCACTTGCACCTACTCTACCAGACGAATTCTACATTTTAATTATTGTAAGTAGGGCATATTGATTGTCGCAGTTACTTATATCATTGTATAAAACATTATGTTCTAAGAAATTATTATGTTATTTCTGTTACAGCATTTTTGATAAACAAATTGATATTTTTGAAACAACAATTGAATTATGAAACATTGAAATATTTTTCTATTTGTCAGATAGTGTGAAGATGTCAAAATTGAAGACAAGAAGTCAGTTGTCAACCCACTTGAGCCTGCTAGTTGGTAAAGGGAAGGAGCTTCCTGTATCAGAACTTCCAACAGTGAGAGACATGCTAAGATTAGGGTTACTCCTTCGAGAAAAAAATGCAAAGGACAGAAGGAACTATACAGATAAAGAACTCATAAATGACATGATAGTCCCTCTTCTGCATCAATGGACAAAAGCTAATGCACTATTCAAACCACCTGTGATTAATCAGTGTCGAACTATTGAGCTAAAACTAACGAAATTATGGCACAAAGCAGTTGAAACATCACTTGGTAAAGGAAACTTGGCCAGGAAAAATGAATTTCTGCACACACTTGATACTCTGTTTGACATTTTGACCTGCAAGTGCTCCATACAATTATGTTCTGAATCCAACTGTTCTCACTCAATAAGAGAGAAAATAATTCCCACATTGATTGTGGTTGTCCTCGTGAAAAGAAGATCCCTGTTTTAGAGCTTGAATTTATAAAGGCACAGAGGACAAAGGCAGAAGGCCAAGGAAGTATGCAAATGGGTTCAATAGATTATTCAGAAACAAAGAAGCAGATTGCTAATGCCAAGAAGAGAGAACAAATCCGAGAGAGGGAACAAAAGAAGAAAATGAAGAGTGAAGAAGCCATCCAAAGAGAGGAAGAGCTGTGTCAAGATGTTTATCACTTCTTTGATAGTTCTTCTGATGAACAGGAAGCAACATCAGATGATAGTTCCAAAGAGCCATCTGAACCTTTACCAAAGAAAATGAAATACAACACAAGAAATATTTCAAACATTGCTTTAGCTAGTATTCGCCACCATGCTGGACTTCGTGAGGCTGCAGAAATTGCAACTGCCGCTTGGATAGATGCAGGCCTCATCAGCCGAGAGGATGTATCTTTGGTGATAGATCATAATAAAATTAGAAGAGCACAAGAAAAAATAATGAAGGAAATATCTGATCAGCATGAAAAAGATTTAAGCGAGGGAGGGCTCTCCTGTCTTTTGTTTGATGGAAGAATAGATGACACAAAAGTTTTGCTAGAAGTAGAGGGAGTGAACAGAAAGTTTCCAGGTCTCATCAAAGAAGAACACTACTCTGTCTGTTCTGAGCCTGGTGGTCGGTTTTTGTTTCACTTTGCTCCCGAAACTGAAGTAGAAGGGAAGAAACATGCAGAGGTCATTGCTGATCATATTTTATGTTGGGTTCAGGAGAGAGGACTTGGCAGTTCACTGCAGGCTGTTGGTGGAGATTCAACTGCAGTGAACACCGGATGGCAGGGGGGTGTAATGACGCATTTAGAGAAAAAAACTAGGAAGAAGACTTGTTTGGATTGTATGTGATTTACATACAGGCGAGCTACCTCTTCGTCATCTCATCCAGGAACTTGATGGTCCTACAAAGAGCAACAACAAGTGGTCAGGTCCCCTTGGCATCATGCTGGATGAAGCAACACAACTAGAAATAAATACAACCTTTCCAAAGGTCGAAGTTGGCCCTCCCCTTCCGGCGTTGTCTGAAGGAGTCATCAAAGATCTCAGCACAGATCAATCCTATGCTTATCGTATTGCCCAAGCAATAAGATCAGGAGAAGTGCCTCAGTCATTGGCTCTCTTGGAGATTGGACCTGTCAGTCACAGCCGTTGGTTAACTACAGCTCTTCGTTTCTGCAGGATTTGGATTTCCAAACACGAATTGAAGGGCAAAGTGCTGAAGAATTTGAGGTTAATTGTTGAATTTATTATTGGAGTTTATCTTCCCCAGTGGTTTAGTGTGAAACTTAATCCTATGTGGGTGGATGGGCCCAATCACCTTTTGTTTCAATTGCAGCTAGTAAGAACACAGAGGAAGGTAGTGAGGGACATCGTGTTACCTGTGGCAAGAAGGTCCGCTTGGTATGCTCGATCAGAAGCAGTTTTGCAAGCAATGCTTTGCAGTCAATGTACCAATCTCCGAACCGAGGCTGTAGAAGTCATTCTAAAGATTAGAGGAACGCTAATAGATGACGACCAGTTGGGAGACTGTTCGTTTCATTCAAGAAAAGTTCCCCCAATAAACGTCAATGCCACCAAATTGTCAGAATTGGTTGACTTGAGTTTGGAAGTCTTAGAGCCACCATTGACAACAAGTCTAACTAGCCAAGAATTGAGAAACCTTAAAGAGACTCCAATGCAGGTGCCGAAGTGGCCTTCCCACACTCAAAGTGTGGAGAGATGTGTGAAAATGGTCACAGAAGCAGCGGGCCATGTTTACAGCCACGAGAGGCGAGAAGGTTACATCAAAGCACAAATAGCAAGCAGACTACTGATGACAAGAAACCAAAGCAAAGAGAGTATGAAGGCATTGGTTACTTTCAAATAGACTACGGATAATAAAATATAATAATTTGAAACTTGAAACAGTAACATGTGTGCAAACGCTGGTTATGTTATAAATTCACAAATATGTACATTTAAAAATCCATTTGATGTAGGTAGGACTTATTATAAAAAAAAATTTATGCCAGAATATTGTTTTGCATGCTTAAAGACTACAATAAATTGCTACCAAATTACTCGATTTTCAATTTAGCCAGTTCACCCCCTAAATTGACACACCCTAGTCCCCAGCCTCCCCCAATAGCCACACCTTCGCCACCATTTCATTACCTTAAAATTAAATATCCAAATACAAAAGTAGCTACCCTAGCTGTGTTGAGTTAGTTGAGCCGCAGATCTATGAGGCATTCAGTGACTGTTGCCTCATAGTCAATATCTGCAACTGTTGTCGGGTTTGAGGCCGATGCTCTCGTTCCCCTGAGGCAGAGCAAAGCAGACCTAAGGAAAGAGAAGTACAGTCGACATCTCATCCAGGCTGTAACATAATTTCTGGGCTGTTGCTTTTGTTCGGATAGCACCTCTGCGAGTCTGGCGTAGAAGCATCTTGCACTTGGTTCCATCCCACAAGAGGTTGTGAACACCAGAGGAGTGAAGCTGCCTTGATCAACGTTCTGAATTCTCTCCTCGTATACCCATATCTTGTCGTTCTCGTTCCTCCTGTGTGCAGCATCGAGAGCTAAGTTACGGTGACATGCGGCCATGGGATCAAAAATCCTGATGTTGAAGAAGGCTCGCTGTCCCCGCGTCCGGAATCCTCGAGCACTGACGTCAACACGGGCTTTGTTGGATGTGTTTGAAGTCCTATGTTGGAAATTCTCATCATCCAATGGAAGGAGGGTCGGTTCTACCCTGATATCACGGCAGATTTCCTTCAACATATTTGCTGTGGGATCCCTTACTTCGTCATACCTCATACATATGAAGCCCCCTTTCTTGCACACCATGGCGTGATCGACGTCATAGGAAGAGCCACACATGCATTGGGAGGGCAAACCTTCTACTGGCCTACCGTACCTTAGAGCATTGGCATCTGTAAATTCTTGTTTATTGAGACAGAAACCATTTGCCCTTATCGGTAACGTAGTTAACCAGTTCGAGGCGCCCACCCCCTGCGCTATACCTACTTTTTTTCAAATTCTCTGGTACTTGCAGCAACAGCTGCTGCAACTTATCACTTTGGCCATGCTGTCGTTCTGTCATAATGGATCTTCGAAGCTTGTTTACTTCACTGGTATCCACCTCCCCTGATGCGCTCTGAGCTATTATGTGGTCCGTGAGGGCTGCAGTGAGCTTAACTGAGTTTTGATGTTCTGTGCCAGCAATCTTCTCAGGATTGGTCAATCCCTTTCCTCCCAGTCTCGGTGGTAGTGCAAGGAGTGCTCTTTCTGCTACTACTACTACTAACACACACATCTTCACTACTCCTGCGAAACTACTACTACTACACACACACGTCTACATTATTATCACGAGAATACTACTACTACTACTACTACTACACACACAGCTTCACAACTACTATGGAACTACTACTACTACAACTACTACCACACACATCTTCACTACTAGTACTACTACTACTACTACTACAACTACTACTAAAACTACTACCACACACATCTTCACTACTAGTACTACTACTACTACTACTACTTTTTTTTTTTTTTTTTTTTTTTAAACGTGGCCTCCAGCCTCCCCCAATAGCCACACCTTCGCCACCATTTATTTACCTTAATATTAAATATCCTAATACATAAGAAGCTATCCTATCTGTGTTAAATTAGTTGAGCCGCAGATCTATGCGGCATTCAGTGACTGTAGCCTCATAGTCAATATCTGCAGCAGTTGTCGGAGTAGGGGCAGAAGCTCTCGTTCCCCTGAGGCAGAGCAAAGCCGACCGAAGGAGAGAGAAGGACAGTCGACATCTCATCCAGGCTGTAACATAACTTCTGGGCTGCTGCTTCTGTTCGGAGATCAGCTCCGCTGAGTCTGGCGAGAAACATCTTTGCACTTGGGGCCCATCCCACCAGAGGTTGTAGGAACACTAGAGGAGTGAAGCCGCCTTGATCAACACTTCGAATTCTCTCCATATGTCCTTTCCCTTTCTTGTCGTTCTCGTTCCTCCTATGTGCAGCATCGAGAGCTAGGTTACGGTGACAAGTGGCCATGGGATAAAAAATCCTGATGTCGAAGAAAGCTCGCTGTCTCCGCGTCCAGAATCCTCGGGCACTGACGTCCACACGGGCTTCGTTAGATGTGTTTGAAGTCCTGTGCTGGAAGATCTCACCATCCAGTGGAAGGAGGGTCAGTTCTACCATGACGTCCCGGCAGATTTCCTTCAACATATTTGCTGTGAGATCCCTTACCTCGTCATGCCTCATGCATATGAAGCCCCCCTTCTTGCAGACCATGGCGTGATCGCCGTCATAGGAAGAGCCACACACGCATTGGGAGGGCAAACCATCCACTGGCCAACCGTACCTTAGAGCATGGCATCTGTAACTTCGTTTGTTAAGGCTGAAACCATTTGCCCTTATCGGTAACGTAGTTAACCAGTTCGAGGCGCCCACTCTGCGCTTATATAGCCACTTTTTATCAAATTCTTTGAACCTGTGCAATAGTTGCTGCGAACATGTCATTTTGCAGTGCTGCTTATCTGCTGTACTGGACCCACGGATCTTATTAACTTGCTGGTGTCCACTTCCCCTGTTGCATTCTGGGCTATTATGTGGTCAGTGAGGGCTGCCGTGAGCTTAAGTGAATTTTGATGTTCAGAGTCAGCAATCTCCTCTGGATTAGTTAGTCCCATCCCTCCCAGTCTTGGTGGAAGTACAAGAAGTGTTCTTTCTGCTCGGGTTAAGTCGTGGTGTTTCACTAGTTTGGGAATGAACTTGACACTGATTGCTTTTTCCAAAGGGTGGAGGAGGGGTCCGATCTCAGGGATGGTACGCATCAGGTAGTTCCAACGATGCTTGACTCCATGGGTGAATGCTGCAAAGGCCGCATGTGGCTCTGTGTTAGCAATCTCCGATAGAGCTTGGATTTCGCTCACCCACTCATTCACCTTTCCCGCTACGTACTGGGTCTTGCAGTCCGTAGTGCCAATTACTGCGCCTAGATGTCTTTGGCCATCCTTAGTTATTTTGACCTCACTTATGCCAAAAACCTCCATTGCCCGTTCATAAGGTTCTGGCTTCACGATGAGGAAGGACTTGCTGGCGTTTGGGTGGTACCCTATTTGTGGACCTCGCGATGTTACCAAGTCCCACCACTTTTTGATGCCCTCCACTTTTCCTGCTCCTGTAAGGTCATCAGCATATGCCACTTGTTTGACCCCAGTTGCTTCAAATTTTATTTCTTGTTGGAGCACTGATAGGCCAATTGCATACATTGCCATTGCAACAGGGTCCCCCTGTGTTGCTCCCTCGGTTGACTGCAAGATGGTATCACCTCTTAGAGCCTTGTTGTTTACTATATAGAGGTCTGATGGATTCCTATACGAATTTTCAACATACATTGCAAAGCTTGGACACTTGATCTTGATGTTGTGCAGTGCAGCCTTGCGGTTAAGTATGTTGAATGCGTTTGAAGCGTCGACCAGGAGAACGGCCTCACAATCACGCTGCTCAAATATCAATCTCATGGCGTGAATGGCGGCCTCCCCGCCAGCCTCGTGGCCAGCACACACTTGTAGGTTCCCTGCTGCTGCCCTGACATCATCCTTTACCACCTCCATTATGCATTTTCCGATGATCCGCCTCAGCACTTCCCCCACCCCTATAGGCCTACATCCTGGTTTCTTTTCCAGAGGAATAAGGCGGCAGGCCGTCAGGGCCTGGAGGTGATGGCAACAAGAGGATGCAAGCTTTCTTGCAAGGGCAGCAATGGCAGTGCAGAGATCGCTTGCTACAGGGCCAAACTTGTTTGTGCTGAGGATGACCCTCCAACCGTTTGCATCCAGACCTGAAGGGCCGGCTCCTCCTCGAGTCTTCAGTTCCTTTTTCCACACCATCTCTCCTGTTATTTTCTCAAACAGGACAGCGTTTGGTGGGATATAGACACCCTCGAACCTGATGCCTTCTTCATCACTTGCAGGGGGATATTTCTCTTTCAGTAGTTTTAATGTCTCTCTGTTTATTGGCATCACCCCACCGGAGGGTTCCTCTGTGAGAGATCATACCGCCAGACACGCATTTTGTTTCCAAATTTTCTTGCCACGTCATCGGTGTTTTGCTTTCCGTCACCCGTAATTTTTAGTCTCTCCTGCAGTGTTCTTGCTTCACATAGGAGATCATCAAGGGCCCCAGTCTGCCACATTGCCAATCTTCTCTTCATTGCTGCTATATTTTCTTTGTGCTTAGTCTTTGTGTGTGTCCTCTGACAAAATTGATGTGGTATTATTGCCAGTATTTGAAGAGCTAAAGGGGCGAGGAAGCGGTCCTGAGTGTAATCAGTCATGAGGCGAGTCATCTCCCGAATCATTTCTTTGGTGGCCGCACACTTGGGTGGTTCAAATAAGTTAGCGGGCGACCACTTGACAATTTCTGAGTAGGTTTCTTTGACCCATTTGTCTGCATTTTCCATCGACATGCCATTCCACTGAGGAGGTTGTCTCTCATTCTCCTCGTGGACATCTGCTACTAAGGGAGCAGCATTTATTAGTACTACATTTTCGGGATGAGTAGACTCACTGCTATCATTTCGGATATCATCGGGTGGTTGGGTCCCGGCGATATCCACTGTGGCCACCTGTGTCGGCTCCCTGCAACGTGGGTTCCGACACTGGTCTCGCTTCTTGCAATCCTCACATGGTCGGTTGTTTCTCGCACAAACACAATTTGTGCAGTTTTGGTTCGGGTTAGCACAGACGCAGCAATGAATGTTACCAGGCATAGTAAACAGCACCTTGGGCGACAGATACTTCCGCCTCCGACCTCTGCTATTGGGCCCATACGGACGAAGAAACTAGATCTTATGAGTATGGGGCACAGAGGTGACGGCCTGGCCTGCGGTGTCCGAGGAGTAGGGGCATGCGCGCGCGCGCGCGGTTGTGTCGGGCACCCCTCCATGTGGGCGACAATCCACACATCAGAATAATCCACTGGGAGCAAGAATTATCACACCTAACACTTGTTTATGTAACCTTGGCAGAGATAACCACTATTTCTATGGTCTCACTGATGTAACATTAGTAATAGATACTCACTTGGTCAGCCGACCACTACATGAAGTGGCCGTTACTTGAGGTGGGGAGGCGGGGGGAGGCGACCGCAAGCGCGAGGCACTTGGCCCCATAGGGGCGAGAGTCGCGATGCCACCCCTGTTAAAGTAGGCCTATCGACACACTGGCACTGACACTTGGCAACTCCAGTCACACACTATTCAAACACTCACAGGCTTACTTGAAGATCGCCGGTGAACACACGCAATATTTGCGTTTAATGCCGGAAGGGATGAGAAGAGCCGTCGGTGACGATGCTCAAGGTGACATCCAACATTTATCGACACACTGTGAAATTCTCGCTCCCACAAACTGAGTATATCCCCACCAATAACACTTTAAATCAGGGAAGGCACCCCAACACACCCACGTCGCCCGGGCCTACCTCCTCCACTACTACTACTACTACTACTTACTACTACAACTACTACCACACACACATCTTCAATTACTAGTACTACTACTACTACTACTACTACTACAACTTTTTTTTTTTTTTTTTTTTGTACGTGGCCTCCAGCCTCCCCCAATAGCCACACCTTCGCCGCCATTTATTTACCTTAATATTAAATATCCTAATACATAAGAAGCTATCTGTTAGGTGTTCTGGGTAATAAGTTCTATATACAGGAGAGAACACAAACACCTGTATAGTTGTGTAGGTTCGGTTTACTGGATAAGAGTATGTACACAGAGGGAAGTAGCACTCCCTAGCTAGGCTCCTTGTCAACTGCTATAGACGACGTATGGCAAGTGATACATTAGCAGCTTCCATACGTCGCCAGGCACATTAATTAAGCATGTGGGATATGGTAATAACATTGCCACACGCTGCTAGCTAGGCTGAATAAATATAAATGGAGCACATACATAATATACATACATAATACATAATCCAGCATACATAATATACATACACCTCCCTCCCCCCCTATACGCTCATAGCAAAGTCTTGAGCGGACCTTTTCTTCTGGATCCGTTCTGAGCGTCGAGGGACTTCATCACTGGGAAGGGTATGGGACTCAACACTGGTGGCGGGGCCAGCAGACGGCATTGTTACGGGGCGGAGAAAACGGCGGTTCCTCCACCACACACGACCACTGGGTAACCGCACCTGGTAGTCCCGTGACCTGCCGAGACCCATGACTACGCCTACTTTGTCCCAACGTAGGGAGGTCGGGTCCTGAGCACGGACTTGGGTGCCGACACTCAACCTGGGGAGAACAGGCGTGAGTCGTTGTAGCGGGCGACAGCGTCCTGAACACGTTCGGCGGCTCGGCGATCACAATCCTCTGTCTTGGCCTGCCACTCCTTGGAGAAGGATTGAGGGTGAGCAGGGACACAAGAACGAAGGGGGCGTCCATACAAAACCTGGGCAGGGGAGCGTCCGGTGTAGTTAGGTGTGTTGCGGAGTTCAAGAAGACCCCGGTCGAAGGCCTCGCAGTCAATGTTCCCAGAAGGGGCCACCTTAAGGATGAGGTGCTTCAAGGATTTGACAGCAACCTCAGCGTGGCCGTTGGACTGCGGGTAATGGGGCGATGACAACACATGCCGGACTCCCCATCGGTCAAGGAATACAGCAAAGTCCCGGCTTGTAAACTGAGGCCCTCCGTCGGTTCGCAGGCGTACAGGAACGCCCACGTCACGGAAGTAGTGGCGGAACTTGCTGATGGTGGCGGCAGACGTCGTGTCATTACCGCACTTGATGACACCCGGCCAACCAGAGAGACGGTCGACAATAACGAGGAAGGACTTTCCTGACACACAGAAAAAGTCGGCCGACACAGACTCAAAGGGGCGGGTGGGGTTGTCGTCACTCATGAAGGGTTCCTGCTGCTGGCTGGGTTGTAGTACTTGGCAGGGCTCACACGCACGGACAACGTTGGAGATGTCGGAGTTGATGCCGGGCCAGAACACAGTCTGTCGTGCACGTCGTTTGGTGGCCTCGGCTCCACGGTGACTGTCGTGAAGGCGAGCCAAGGCGTGGGGACGTGATGCAGCAGGGACAACTACACGTGCTCCGTACAGAACAAGGTCTCCGTCGCAGTAAAGTTCATCGCGGAGTTTCCAATACGGGAGCAGGGTGTTGTGAAGATCGTAGCGGTTGCTAGGAAATCCATTCCTCACACACTCGACAAGTCGGACGTAGGAAGGGTCATCTCGGGCCGCTGTTCGAAGGTCCTCCATTGCCTTGTCGTCATCTGGTGACAGGTCCGAACGAAGGGATTGGACGGCATGGAGAGTGACCACAGTCCTGACGGAGAGAGCGAGGTCGGCGTCGAGCACATGGTCTTCTGGAGTAGGGCGGCTGACAGGAGAGCGGGATAAGGCATCAGGGATGCAGAGCTCCTTACCAGCACGCCACACTGCTGTGAAGATGTACGCCGAGAGCTTCTCTTTCAGACGCTGGAGGCGAGGGTTCTCAACGGCGTCCAGCGTGTAGTGGTTGAGGATCGGGACAAGCGGGCGATGGTCGGTCACTAGGTGAAAGTGTTGCAGGCCTATGAGGTAAAACCTGCACTTGGACATCGCCCAAACCACAGCCAACAGCTCCAACTCAATAGTGGCGTAGCGCGTCTCAGTGTCAGAGAGGAAACGCGAGCCACACTGGACGAGCCGGAACTGCCCTCCACCATGATCCTGCAGTAGGGCGTATCCCACGCCATACAAGCGTGAGGCATCTGTCTGCAGAACTGTCGGCAAGGCTGGGTCAAACGTGGCGAGGACAGGTGGACGAGACAGGGCCTGTTTCACTTGCTGGAAGGCCTTGTCGTGGTCGGGGGTCCACAGGAATGTCCTCTTGGGGCTCATCAGGGGGCGAAGTGGTTGAGCAGCTGCGGAGATGTCCGACGAAAACTCTGCTAACTGGTTGACGAGACCAATGAAGGACCTCAAGTCGGTAAGGTTAGCAGGGGTGGGAAAATCCGTGATGGCGCGGACCTTTTCCGGGTCAGCTGCGATACCATTCCCTGAGAGGGTATACCCACAAAAGTCAACTGAAGAGCTGGCCAGAGCAAACTTGTCGGCATTTAGGGTAATGCCGTGCTTCCGGCACCTGTTGAGTACCTCGTAGATACGGCAGAGGTGATCCATATAATCCTCGTCGTACACGAGTATGTCGTCGACCACTTTCACACAGTTTGCCAGACCTTGTAGAGCCATGTCACCTCGAAGACAGAAAGCGTCTCCTGTAGCGGCGAATCCCATGGGGCCACGGCAATAACTGTAACGTCCATGCGGGGTGATGAAAGTTGTGAGTGGTCGGTCTTCTTCGGCAAGCTCTATCTGCCAGTATCCACACAGGGCGTCCATCGTCGTGAAGAAGCGCGCCTTCGGGTTCACACTGCGTATAGCTGCAAAGGGCGTGGGAGAAGGGTGCGCAGGACGAGACACCTGGCTGTTGAGCTTGGAGAGGTCGGTGGTGATCCGAACACCACCTTTAGGTTTTGCGACGACAACCATAGGGTGACACCATGGAGACGGGTCATCGCCGGTTGGTGCAATAATTTCTTGGGCGACCATGGAGTCCAGCTCGTTTTTGACCGCCTCGCGGAAGGCCAGGGGAACCAGTCGAGGGGTGTAAATAGCGAAGGGCTTCGCGTCGTCCCTCAGGTGGATCCTCATGGGGGGACCTGCCATCTTCTTGAGAGGCTTGGATTCCAGAGCGGACTTGGTCACCAGAACGTCGCTGAATTCCTTCAGGAAGTACTTCCGAGCATCCGAAGGAGAGGTGTCACTGGCAAGAGGCAGGGGTAGGGCGGCAGCAGGGTCGTTGCTGCTCCCTTTTTGCACCCTGTTGGCGTGTTTTACCTCAAGAATAGGTTTGGGGAAGTCCTGGGAGATGATGGCCAACTCTTGACAATGTCTGTAGGACAGCAAAGGAGTCGGGACACCATTATGCACGTCAATCCAGGCCTGACACGACCTGTTGCCAAAGGTGACATGTGCATAGAGTGAACCCAGGGCTGGGGCCATCTGTGAACCATCTGCCGTGACGCAGAGGTCCTCGGGAGGCGGTCCTAGATCGCTTGGAGAGAGCCCCAAGCATCGCAAATGCTGGGGACCGATGACTGTAGCATCAGCGCCGGTGTCGGGCAACATCTGAAGATGGGATGACACACCGCCGTAGGTCACGATTACGCTGATGTACTGGGGGACTTTGGTCCTGGGATGCGAGGAGTACACCCTCCTAAAATGGGTCGGGCTTTGTCCAGGGTCGTCGTGCCTCTGATTTGGCGACTGTGGGCGGCCCTCTCTGGTGGAAGGGCGCTGAAGCTTCCGCCGACGCTGTCCCTTGGGTTTGTGGGTAGGGCAACACTTGTCATAGTGGCCCAGACGACCGCACACATTGCACTGGACGCGTTTGGCTGGGCACCGTACTGTGAGCGACCAGTGGCCCTTACGGTCACAACTGTTGCAGGTAGACTGAGCAGCTGGACACACCTGTGTTCCGTGCTGCTTACCACAGTTGTTGCAAAATGAACCGGGCGTGGACGTGGTGGGCGAAGGCGTAGGAGCAGACTTCTTGTCCTTCTTGTACCGGGAAACAGCGCGTACAGCTGTAGGGGGAGCTCGGATGGCAGAGGTGGCACACCTGGCAGCCTCATAGGAGCGACATATCGTCAACACATCCTGAAGAGAAGAGGAAGAGTCGAGGGAGGTGAGGCGTTGGACAAGTTCCTCGTCCTTAACACCCATCAAGATCACCTGCTTCAACTGGGTCTCCTCGCACTGCTGGTGGTGGCCTAGACATATATCTACCTCTTCCGAGGCTCTCCTAAGACGTACATAAAAAGCGTCAAAAGACTCACCCTCCATCTGTCTGCAGCTAAACAATTCCCTCCTGCGCAGAGCTTCATTCTGCTGTCCTTTGATGTGCCGTTGTAGAACGTCCAGTACCTCCTCTACAGACAGCAAAGAGGTTGGGGGTACCTGCAACGTATGTTCCAAGACACGCTGAATTTCCAAGGACAGGCACATACGCAGCTGGATGAGTTGTTTAGGCTGAGACAAACTCTGGAGATCCACCATTGTAGAATAATCAGCCCATCGCCGCCGCCATTCACGAAAAGTCTGGAAATTCACATCAGGCTTCAAGATGGGCGGTGTTTGAGCTGCTGCTTTAGGTGGGGCTGGGGGGCGTGAAGGAAGCATGGATGAGGTATCTGAACCAGTCAGTACCGAGGCAGTGTTAGAGCCAGGGGCTTGGTTAACAGTGAGGCGAGATATCAAAGCTTCGAACCGTGCACTGTCTTCCATTCTCCGTTGGTGGTCTCGTTCTGCCTCTGCTTGCCTTCTGTGCTCATCCGCCAAACGTCTGTGAGCTTCATCCTCGCGTCTCTCATCTCTCATAAACTTCATTAAGGCAATTATCTCTGGGGACAACGCTGAATATCGAGGTGAAGGGCTGCGCGATGTTGTGGGAGCTGGAGCGTCGTGGCCGGCCTGGTCATCCATCTCTGGGGGACTATCATCCGCTTGACTCATCCAGGCGCTGGGTCCACGGCTACGTAAGGCGTGAGACATAACTACTTCATCTGTGTACTGTGTCTTAAATCAGTGTTGACCGGTCAGCCCGTCGTATCAACAAGATTTCAGACAAAAAATTTAATGAAATACACACAGATAAGTAGGTTATATATATAAAATATATATAATGAAGCCGCGCGGTCAGCAAGTGTTAGTACATGTATGTGTGTGTGTGTGTGTGTGTGTCCCGGGCAAAGCGTCTCGCCCCAGCTGTGAGGGGGGGTGGAGGCGGCGCTGTGAGGGAGGGGGATGGAGACAGCGAGCTCAGTCACCCTCTGTAAACGGTCAGAGAGGGGTGCGCTGAACTCTACTCCCCACAAATGCCCAGAACATGCCGTATACCTTGGAAATCCTTTCGAACAAGGTCACACATGAATGGCACGAAACACACAATGCACTAAACACTTCACAGAAAATCACCGTCACTGACACTGCTCAAAGTTGCGAAATTCTTCGAGGGATGACGCGGCGGTTGACACAAGGTGGGAGTCCATAAGCCGGCTTTCACAAACTTGCACTAATCACTCGTAATTATCCAGTAAGATTACGCACTGCGCCATGTTAGGTGTTCTGGGTAATAAGTTCTATATACAGGAGAGAACACAAACACCTGTATAGTTTTGTAGGTTCGGTTTACTGGATAAGAGTATGTACACAGAGGGAAGTAGCACTCCCTAGCTAGGCTCCTTGTCAACTGCTATAGACGACGTATGGCAAGTGATACATTAGCAGCTTCCATACGTCGCCAGGCACATTAATTAAGCATGTGGGATATGGTAATAACATTGCCACACGCTGCTAGCTAGGCTGAATAAATATAAATGGAGCACATACATAATATACATACATAATACATAATCCAGCATACATAATATACATACACTATCCTATCTGTGTTAAATTAGTACTACTACTACTACTACTACTACTACAACTTTTTTTTTTTTTTTTTTTTTTTTAAATGGCCTCCAGCCTCCCCCAATAGCCACACCTTCGCCACCATTTATTTACCTTAATATTAACTATCCTAATACATAAGCAACTATCCTATCTGTGTTAAATTAGTTGAGCCGCAGATCGATGCGGCATTCGGTGACTGTAGCCTCATAGTCGATATCTGCAGCAGTTGACGGAGTAGGGGCAGAAGCTCTCGTTCCCCTGAGGCAGAGCAAAGCCGACCGAAGGAGAGAGAAGGACAGTCGACATCTCATCCAGGCTGTGACATAACTTCTGGGCTGCTGCTTCTGTTCGGAGATCAGCTCCGCGAGTCTGGCGTAGAAACATCTTGCGCTTGGGCCCATCCCACCAGAGGTTGTGAACACTAGCGGAGTGAAGCTGCCTTGATCGACATTTTGAATTCTCTCCCCATATGCCCTTCTCTTGTCGTTCTCGTTCCTCCTATGTGCAGCATCGAGAGCTAGGTTACGGTGACAAACGGCCATGGGATCAAAAATCCTGATGTCGAAGAAGGCTCGCTGTCCCCGCGTCCAGAATCCTCGAGCACTGACGTCCACACGGGCTTCGTTAGATGTGTTTGAAGTCCTGTGTTGGAGGATCTCGCCATCCAGTGGAAGGAGGGTCGGTTCTACCATGACGTCCCGGCAGGTTTCCTTCAACATATTTGCTGTGAGATCCCTTACCTCGTCATGCCTCATGCATATGAAGCCCCCCTTCTTGCAAACCATGGCGTGATCGCCATCATAGGAATAGCCACACACGCATTGGGAGGGCAAACCATCTACTGGCCAACCGTACCTTAGAGCAATGGCATCTGTAAATTCTTGTTTGTTAAGGCTGAAACCATTTGCCCTTATCGGTAACGTAGTTAACCAGTTCGAGGCGCCCACCTCCTGCGCTATAGCTACTTTTTTTGTCAGATTTTCTGGAACCTGCAGCAATAATTGCTGCAACATGTCATTTTGGCAGTGCTGCCGATCTGTTGTAATGGATCTACGGATCTTATTAACTTCGCTGGTGTCCACTTCCCCTGTTGCATTCTGGGCTATTATGTGGTCAGTGAGGGCTGCCGTGAGCTTAAGTGAATTTTGATGTTCAGAGTCAGCAATCTCCTCTGGATTAGTTAGTCCCATCCCTCCCAGTCTTGGTGGAAGTGCAAGAAGTGTTCTTTCTACTGGGGTTAAGTCGTGGTGTTTCACTAGTTTGGGAATGAACTTGACACTGATTGCTTCTTCCAAAGGGTGGAGGAGGGGTCGGATCTCAGGGATGGTACGCATCAGGTAGTTCCAACGATGCTTGACTCCATGTGTGAATGCTGCAAAGGCCGCATGTGGCTCTGTGTTAGCAATCTCCGATAGAGCATGGATTTCGCTAACCCACTCGTTCACCTTTCCCCCTACGTACTGGGTCTTGAAGTCCGTAGTGCCAATTACTGCGCCTAGATGTCTTTGGCCGTCCTTAGTTATTTTGACCTCACTTTCGCCGAAAACCTCCACAGCCCGATCATAATGATCTGGCTTCACGATGAGGAAGGATTTGCTGGCGTTTGGGTGGTACCCTATTTGTGGACCTCGCGATGTTACCAGGTCCCACCACTTTTTGATGTCCTCCACTTTTCCTGCTCCTGTGAGGTCATCAGCATATGCCACTTGTTTGACCCCAGTTGTTTCATACTTTATTTCTTGTTGGAGCACTGATAGGCCTATTGCATACATTGCCATTGCAACGGGGTCTCCCTGTGTTGTTCCCTCGGTCGACTGTAGGATGGTATCACCTCGTAGAGCCTTGTTGTTTACTACGTAGAGGTCTGAAGGATTCCTATACGAATTTTCAACATACATCGCAAAGCTAGGACACTTGATCTTGATGTTGTGCAGTGCCGCCTTGCGGTTAAGTATGTTGAATGCGTTTGAAGCATCCACCAGGAGAACGGCCTCACAATCACGCTGCTCAAATATCAATCTCATGGCGTGAATGGCCGCCTCCCCACCAGCCTGGTGGCCAGCACACACTTGTAGGTTCCCTGCTGCTGCCCTGACATCATCCTTTACCACCTCCATTATACACTTTCCGATGATCCGCCTCAGCACTTCCCCCACCCCTATAGGTCTACATCCTGGTTTCTTTTCCAGAGGAATAAGGCGGCAGGCCGTCAGAGCCTGGAGGTGATGGCAGCAAGAGGATGCAAGCTTTCTTGCAAGGGTGGCAATGGCAGTGCAGAGATCGCTTGCTACAGGGCCAAACTTGTTTGTGCTGAGGATGACTCTCCAACCGTTTGCATCCAGACCTGAAGGGCCGGCTCCGCCTCGAGTCTTCAGTGCCTTTTTCCACACCATCTCTCCTGTTATTTTCTCGAACAGGACAGCGTTTGGTGGGATATAAGCACCCTGGAGCCTGATGCCTTCATCTTCGCTTGCAGGGGGATGTTTCTCTTTCAATAGTTTTAATGTCGCTCTGTTTATTGGCATCACTCCACCGGAGGATTCATGTGTGAGAGATCTTACCGCGAGAGACACTTTTCCCACACGCATTTTGTTTCCAAATTGTCTTGCCACGTCATCGGTGTTTTGCTTTCCGTCACCCGTAGATTTTAGTCTCTCCTGCAGTGTTCTTGCTTCACATAGGAGATCATCTAGGGCCCCAGTCTGCCACATTGTCAACCTTCTCTTCATTGCTGCCACATTTTCTTTGTGCTTAGCCTTTGTGTGTGTCCTCTGACAAAATAGATGTGGTATTAATGCCAGTATTTGAAGAGCTAGGGGGGCGAGGAAGCGGTCCTGAGTGTAATCAGTCATGAAGTGAGTCATCTCCCGAATCATTTCTTTGGTGGCCGCACATCTTCACTACTAGTACTACTACTACTACTACTACTACAACTACTACTACACACATCTTCACTACTAGTACTACTACTACTACTACTACTACTACTACTACAACTACCACACACATCTTCACTACTAGTACTACTACTACTACTACTACTACAACTACTACCACACACATCTTCACTACTAGTACTACTACTACTACTACTACTACTACTACACACATCTTCACTACTAGTACTACTACGTGGCCTCCAGCCTCCCCCAATAGCCACACCTTCGCCACCATTTATTTACCTTAATATTAAATATCCTAATACATAAGAAACTATCCTATCTGTGTTAAATTAGTTGAGCCGCAGATCCATGCGGCATTCAGTGACTGTAGCCTCATAGTCGATATCTGCAGCAGTTGTCGGAGTAGGG
Organism: Homarus americanus; assembly: GCF_018991925.1. Taxonomy (NCBI): domain Eukaryota; kingdom Metazoa; phylum Arthropoda; class Malacostraca; order Decapoda; family Nephropidae; genus Homarus; species Homarus americanus. Next base: position 2,693 of record NW_024742040.1, on the reverse strand, counting down.
GCAGAAGCTCTCGTTCCCCTGAGGCAGAGCAAAGCCGACCGAAGGAGAGAGAAGGACAGTCGACATCTCATCCAGGCTGTGACATAACTTCTGGGCTGCTGCTTCTGTTCGGAGATCAGCTCCGCGAGTCTGGCGTAGAAACATCTTGCACTTGGGCCCATCCCACCAGAGGTTGTGAACACTAGAGGAGTGAAGCTGCCTTGATCAACATTTTGAATTCTCTCCCCATATGCCCTTCTCTTGTCGTTCTCGTTCCTCCTATGCGCAGCATCGAGAGCTAGGTTACGGTGACAAACGGCCATGGGATCAAAAATCCTGATGTCGAAGAAAGCTCGCTGTCCCCGCGTCCAGAATCCTCGAGCACTGACGTCCACACGGGCTTCGTTAGATGTGTTTGAAGTCCTGTGTTGGAAGATCTCGCCATCCAGTGGAAGGAGGGTCGGTTCTACCATGACGTCCCGGCAGATTTCCTTCAACATATTTGCTGTGAGATCCCTTACCTCGTCATGCCTCATGCATATGAAGCCCCCCTTCTTGCAAACCATGGCGTGATCGCCATCATAGGAATAGCCACACACGCATTGGGAGGGCAAACCATCTACTGGCCAACCGTACCTTAGAGCAATGGCATCTGTAAATTCTTGTTTGTTAAGGCTGAAACCATTTGCCCTTATCGGTAACGTAGTTAACCAGTTCGAGGCGCCCACCTCCTGCGCTATAGCTACTTTTTTTGTCAAATTTTCTGGAACCAGCAGCAATAGTTGCTGCAACATGTCATTTTGGCAGTGCTGCCGATCTGTTGTAATGGACCTACGGATCTTATTAACTTCGCTGGTGTCCACTTCCCCTGTTGCATTCTGGGCTATTATGTGGTCAGTGAGGGCTGCCGTGAGCTTAAGTGAATTTTGATGTTCAGAGTCAGCAATCTCCTCTGGATTAGTTAGTCCCATCCCTCCCAGTCTTGGTGGAAGTGCAAGAAGTGTTCTTTCTACTAGGGTTAAGTCGTGGTGTTTCACTAGTTTGGGAATGAACTTGACACTGATTGCTTCTTCCAAAGGGTGGAGGAGGGGTCGGATCTCAGGGATGGTACGCATCAGGTAGTTCCAACGATGCTTGACTCCATGTGTGAATGCTGCAAAGGCCGCATGTGGCTCTGTGTTAGCAATCTCCGATAGAGCATGGATTTCGCTAACCCACTCATTCACCTTTCCCCCTATGTACTGGGTCTTGAAGTCCGTAGTGCCAATTACTGCGCCTAGATGTCTTTGGCCGTCCTTAGTTATTTTGACCTCACTTTCGCCGAAAACCTCCACAGCCCGATCATAATGATCTGGCTTCACGATGAGGAAGGATTTGCTGGCGTTAGGGTGGTACCCTATATGTGGACCTCGCTATGTTACCAGGTCCCACCACTTTTTGATGTCCTCCACTTTTCCTGCTCCTGTGAGGTCATCAGCATATGCCACTTGTTTGACCCCAGTTGTTTCATACTTTATTTCTTGTTGGAGCACTGATAGGCCTATTGCATACATTGCCATTGCAACGGGGTCCCCCTGTGTTGTTCCCTCGGTCGACTGTAGGATGGTATCACCTCGTAGAGCCTTGTTGTTTACTATGTAGAGGTCTGAAGGATTCCTATACGACTTTTCAACATACATCGCAAAGCTAGGACACTTGATCTTGATGTTGTGCAGTGTAGCCTTGCGGTTAAGTATGTTGAATGCGTTTGAAGCATCCACCAGAAGAACGGCCTCACAATCACGCTGCTCAAATATCAATCTCATGGCGTGAATGGCCGCCTCCCCACCAGCCTGGTGGCCAGCACACACTTGTAGGTTCCCTGCTGCTGCCCTGACATCATCCTTTACCACCTCCATTATACACTTTCCGATGATCCGCCTCAGCACTTCCCCCACCCCTATAGGTCTACATCCTGGATTCTTTTCCAGAGGAATAAGGCGGCAGGCCGTCAGGGCCTGGAGGTGATGGCAGCAAGAGGATGCAAGCTTTCTTGCAAGGGTGGCAATGGCAGTGCAGAGTTCGCTTGCTACAGGGCCACACTTGTTAGCGCTGAGGATGACTCTCCAACCGTTTGCATCCAGACCTGAAGGGCCGGCTCCTCCTCGAGTCTTCAGTGCCTTTTTCCACACCATCTCTCCTGTTATTTTCTCGAACAGGACAACATTTGGTGGAATATAGTCACCCTGGAGCCTGATGCCTTCATCTTCACTTGCAGGGGGATGTTTCTCTTTCAATAGTTTTAATGTCGCACTGTTTATTGGCATCACTCCACCGGAGGATTCCTGAGTGAGAGATCTTACCGCGAGAGACACTTTTCCCACACTCATTTTGTTTCCAAATTTTCTTGCCACGTCATCGGTGTTTTGCTTTCCGTCACCCGTAGATTTTAGTCTCTCCTGCAGTGTTCTTGCTTCACATAGGAGATCATCTAGGGCCCCAGTCCGCCACATTGTCAATCTTCTCTTCATTGCTGCCACATTTTCTTTGTGCTTAGCCTTTGTGTGTGTCCTCTGACAAAATAGATGTGGTATTATTGCCAGTATTTGAAGAGCTAGGGGGGCGAGGAAGCGGTCCTGAGTGTAATCAGTCATGAAGAAAGTCATCTCCCGAATCATTTCTTTGGTGGCCGCACACTTGGGTGGTTCAAATAAGTTAGCGGGCGACCACTTGAC
>NW_024742039.1:0-14110 GCF_018991925.1 Homarus americanus | reverse complement strand
TGAAACATTACCACCATGTTCTCATGAACACAAAATTTACATATGGGAAAGATGGAAGTAGGTGGAAAGATTCAGTGTATATGAGGTTAAGATTAGGATATAAATATTATTGGGAACTTGGAGCTGAGAGAAGTGAACAGGATAAAGAATGTAGAGTTTGTAGAACATCCAGATCCCATACCCTGCCACATTATATACTGGAATGCCCATTGCTTAATGTATATAGAAATGCCCATATAAATAATGTCCCCAAGCAAATAGAGCGGATGTTTAAAAATAGGAAAATAGATGAAATATTAAAGAAATATAGAAATTTTGCATCTAGAATATAACTATGTACTATAACTGATTATATGAAATATTAGGGATTTATGTGAGTCCTGAGAGGGACATTCCTGGACTGGGGTGGGGATGATTATGTCACTTCTAATATAAACATCTCCAGGAGTTAATGTTCTTTAAACACCTAAATAAGTGACATTTCGTGTGTTTACTTACAATTAAATAACTCAATGTTTTACCTTATTAATTTATACCTGATGTTATTCGCTCTATACCGGTACTGATTCTACCATACATCAATGCTAAATATATTTCAGTCTTATTTTATATTTTTCTGGAATAAATAATTTCTAATTTTTAATTGAGGAAGAAGTTGTGAGTATTACTTCCACGTCTTGGCCACCATTCACCTCCCTCCTCCACGTCTTGGCCACCACACACCTCCCTCCTCCACGTCTTGGCCACCACACACCTCCCTCCTCCACGTCTTGGCCACCACACACCTCCCTCTTCCACGTCGTGGCCACCACACACCTCCTCCTCCTCCACGTCTTGGCCACCACACACCTCACCTCCCTCTCCACGTCTTGGCCACCCATACCTCCTCCTCCACGTTTTGGCCACCACTCACCTCCCTCCTCCACGTCTTGGCCACCACACACCTCCCTCCTCCACGTCTTGGCCACCACATCACCTCCTCCTCCACGTCTTGGTCACCACTCACCTCCCTCCTCCACGTCTTGGCCACACTCACCTCCCTCTCCCTCTCTCCACGTCTTGGCCACCACTCACCTCCCTCCTCCACGTGTTGGCCACCACTCACCTCCCTCCTCCACGTCTTGGTCATCACTCACCTCCCTCCTCCACATCTTGGCCACACGCACTTCCCTCCTCCATGTCTTGGCCACCATTCACCTCCCTCCACCATGATTTGGCCACCATTCACTCCTCTCCTCCACGTCTTGGCCACCACATATCCCCCTCCAACACGTCTTGGCCACCACTCACCCCCCACTCACTTATGAACTTTGTCATTAACTAAAGCTCACTCCAGGAGTCTTAGCTGTAAGTCTCACAGCGTATAATCTTACATACCGAGGATAAGCCTTCAGCGTTACATAAGGAAGGTAGCTGTAGGCTTTCTTATTGACCGTTAAACATTTATTTCCTGGTAAAACCCTTTTTTTTTCATCTGTTTGACGCATATGTTAATTTTGTTAAAACCAAGGATTATGAATGAAATATACAAGTAATCCTTCTTGGAAATTGATTCGAAAAACATTATGTTACGAACCCCTCCACCCAGCACTACGAACCACGCCATCTATTGTCTTGATCTACCTACCCAGCACCACGAGCAACGCCATCTAGGGACGAGACACGAGTATGACTCGTCTTAGTTAAACACTCCGGGGTTTCCCTTCTCCATATCCTGGTTGTTGCGTCACCTCCTCAAAGTCTTCTTTGTCAGCTCCAATTCGAGGAGAGAGCACTTGGCTCTGGGAAGTGACCACAGGATCATCTATCCTCTAAACCTACGGACAGTGACTACCTACCGTCTTCTACAATACTCAGCCTTACTCGTCAGCCATCTCAGCTCCTCACTTAAGTACTTGTATCTTGTATTGCCTCCCCCACGTCCACTTGCTTCAAAATTGTTTATGTTTTATTAATATGTATATACTGTTAATGTTTAGGTTAAGTTTGGTTAAGGGTAATTTATAAGCTGAATATTTTGTTAAGGGATTTATGGTACTCTATTATACACAACGAAAACTCGCATCCTTTGTCTACCCTTTTATAGTCCGATTGTCTTTGTTTTTGTTTTTTTTGTTACCTGTTGGGATCTGGGTAGACGTTTAACTATATTATAAATCCCCAACTCGTAACAATTATCAAATATATAAATCATATTTCATTACGTGTACTCGCTCAAAATGCTGGATATAATGTTCGAAATAAACAAATAAGAATGAATTGTTTTCTACATTTTCGCTAATTACCTGAATAGATAAATTATTAAAGTAAATATATCTGTCCAGGTATGTAAGAGGGACATCTGTGCGGCACAGTGCACACACAGCAGGTGTAAGAGTGTTATGTTCATACACATTAACTCAAGCGGGAAGCAGTTTACTAACAACTGCATTACCTAAATTGAGTGAGAAGCGGGGATTTGTGTTTGCGCCTTAACTAAAATGTTCTTTATTCCTGGACTTTTTGCTACGAAAACTAAGACCTTCCTTAATAAATATATCGATCCTACAGGGGAAGTATTGTTATTTATAGTTTGTTTTGTGGAACGTTATGAAGCCCCTCTTAGTTGTGGCGACAACACAGGCCTCAGTTATCACCTTATCACCGCATTACAGTAATTGACTCCCGCATTTAAAAGATTACGTAGTTTAGTTATATCCAATATGTTTGTCAAATTAAGTGCTGGTGGTTAACTTTTGGCAAGAAGCCAAGGCATTAACTGATGGGCTGTGTACTTAGTCTTGTCTACCGTTCCCTCACCACCAAATTTATGGGTCTGTGTCCAGACAAGCTGGCGGGACACTAATGGTTTCCTTATCTTAAAGTATTACCTATAAAACTGTCGGAGGTGTGGGAAGGTAAGTGATGGGTCCTGACAAGGTGTGAAGTATATGTCGACTGACCGACCATTCGACACTGAAAAACAGACATACTGTCAGTTACGTAATGACCCCAGATAAGATGTGCAATGGTATTCATAAAGACAAGTATTTACAGTTACAATGTTCAGTACTGTGTTATGATGAAATATTATTGGAAACGGAAATGCTCTTAAACAACATAAACTGTCTTTATTCGCTTTATGGACCACAAATACAGTAAGTCGTTTGTCGCTGACTATCAAAATGGATCATAAAAACAACCCCAGATTTCTTCGTCTCTCAAATCATACACGGAGGGTTTTTTTTTTTTGTACGGGGATTAGCCCACCCGGGCACAGGTCACTGACCCACATCGGGACCTGGGGGCGAAAATATTATTATTATAATAATAATAATAATAATAATAATAATAATAATAATAATAATAATAATAATAATAATAATACAGTAATTCATAGTAAATAAAAATTTTAATCAAAAGTAAAATAAAATAATAATGATAATAATAGTAATAACAACCCTAATAATAATAATAATAATAATAATAATAAAGAAATACAAAGAAAAAAATCAATAGTGGGAAACGCTACACTACAGTATATGTATGTTGTGTTATCAAGTAAGAGAAACAATTGAGACCCTGCAATTGTGTGTAAATGAGGCAAAAAGTCAGATCAGCAACTTGGGACTTGGTCACATATGGCAGCAGGGTCTACCATTAGACAACACATTATGCTTCCAATATCTTCCCAGGCGGTAGTACCTCCCTGTTTGACAGCTGCCTACTACACTGTATATCTACTGCTCTCCTCGTATCTACTTGTCTTCTATCTGCCTCAATTATTCAGTCATCCTATTCCATTATCTCCATAATTTCAAACATCAACATAATCTCTGCTTTACTTATTCAGACATTTATCTCTCTACCAAATGATCTTTTAATATTACAGTCCTCACTCTGTCTTCTCTTGATCTTCCTCACCCGAACTTCAAGATAATTATTTCCAAGTTAGTTTGTGTCTTGTCATTCTATTATTGTAACCTCATGTTTCACACCTCAACATCAGACGCTGTATTAATCCTTCCACTATGTCCGCCCCGTTTGGTGTAATGTCATACAGATCCTGAGCTTTTACTAGACACAGCTCCAGTAACTTTAATATTTTTTCTCTGCATATGGCCCACTTTCCCCCGACAACAAACAACAGTTCATTCTTATACAGATGATTCAGCCCTTCTGACTGCCTCAGTCACTCAAAATAAAGTTTTCAGTGGTAGACAACAGACATCATCTCTTCCGGAGGATCTCGCTTGGATAGTTTAGTCACTAGTGGGATCTATCCACAGTTGTTTCCATCAACGCAACTAAAATAAAGTACATTTCAACATTGATTTTGGCATATCCATCAGGCCCAATTTTATGTCTTATTCAACCGGTAAACAGTTGGCAAGCGTTTACGTGAAACAGATGCTCACCCAGATTAATTACTGCTGTCATATGTGGGCAGGATGTGGTGTCGTGGCACTTTGTCACCACTACTTGGTGCAGAGCAGAGGAGAGCAATCAAATTAATCCACAATTATAACCCTACCCTAACACTTCCGGTACTACAGTGACATCTCCCTATTCTCTCTAGTCTATACAGTATATATTTCCAAAGTCGCTGTGTTGACGAACTACCGTCGATAGTGCCAGCATCTTGCACCATCTATCGGCATTTACCGTATCTCTCAATATCCGATATTCATATCCCGGAACAGCACTTCTTGGAACTCTCCATTTCACAATGTTTTTCCTATGTCACAGCTTCCTGGAGTTTAAAACATCTTGTTGCAAATGTATCTTCACTCTTTGGTGATGGGTCGCCTTGAAAACGATGCCTGTGTAATCTCTCCCTACACTTTCTATTTGATATTGACAGTACATATCCTGGAAGTAAACCGAATATAATCGCTATCCAACTTTTCCAACCTGGACCTCTCGAACGGACTTCACCTCCTGAATCTCTATCATATACTAACTGTAACTTGCAGCAGAGTAGTGATGTAAACAACTATTGAATAATCCTTCTATCAGTTTTATGTTATTTGCTCTACTTCCAGAACAAACTTGCTCAACCACGACAGTTTCAGAGCCCTTCTCCCTGTGTGTAGTACTATAATACATTATGTACAAAGAGGAAACCTCAAATACATTTCCGTTCTTTATACCTCAACTGCCCACACCACCACTACCATTTCCTCCACCCACACCCTTGTATTCAGATCACCAGCACCGACAAAGTATTACCTCTCTCGCTGAACAACACATTTCAGCTCGATTAATCAAAGAGCTTGTTTTTGTGTTTTGTTTCATATTTTTCGTTCAAACTTACCCAACAGTTATTCTGGTCTCGATTTAGTCTATCTTCAACCTATTCCATAATGATCGTAAGCAAATTGATTCATATATTATCACATGTCTCCCTATCTGACCAAAACATTGAAGGTTGTTCTATCCCTCTTCTCTTGTCTATACCTAATAACAGCATCTCTCTCTCTCAGTATTTCTACCTCTCTACTCCCATGTACTGTACACTACACTATCTTTCACCCTCTTATTCCGTCCAGCAAATTCGTCTCACTCACTGCCACCGTCCTGTATTGTAATGGTCGCCGTATACCATTGTAACCGATATTGCAGGAGCGTCTCTCATATTAGTCCCGAATTGCTTCTACATAGTCGATAACCTAATTTATCTAAGTATAAAACATTTTGACAAAGAAGAGTTATCTTATAAGGAAAATAAACTCATATCTTCGTGAGTAACATTCTCAATAAAAACACATCGGTAAACTTGCACCCAAACGAGGTACTAAATCAGTGAGTGGCGGCGAGTGTGTCCTCACTAGATGTGGTGTTGAGAATATCAACCTGGGATGATAAAGATTTGTTGGTATTTAAATTTACAGAAAACGAAAGAAAAGATTGATAATATATGTATATTCAGGAAAAATAGTAGTAAGTGAATCAACTATATACTGATCAAATAAATGATGACGTGCTCTAAATTCTATTATCAGTTGATAGCAACACGATAGCCAACCCACAAATAAAATGTAAATTACATACGACATAAAATTTTGGATATTCATGAAACAATTTACATGACGTCAAAAGAGTTTTTTAAATTTTTTGTTGGACTGTAAAATGTATTTTGTAATTTGGCTTAAATTTCATAGTGGATATATTTTTGTCTCTTCTGCTTCACAATATTTCCTTGTTGCTTTCCATTTCAACTTATAATTTAATTATCTAGAAGATTCTTTAGACATTTTCAGAGCTGACTCACACAAGCAGTAAGATGAAAAAAGTCTGAAAAACTTTATTACAGCTTAATTTTGTTCCTAATAGTTCTCTCAGAAAGATTTTGCCTCTTTGTTGTGTTATGTGTCGCCTCTTCTTACTCTCTCAAGTATTAACTGATCCATCATGTGTGTAGCTTCTTGATGGGTCTTCGACACATGGCGATTTACACGAGTAATATTTGCCTACACATTAAATTCTGTTCCGAGAGCAAAAAAAAAAAGAAAATTTTTCGTATTAGTATCATTTTGTATATTATTAAAACATAAATCTATTTATACAAAAGATATGTAAATTAATTGAAAAATTATATCACTAATACTGAAGCAGTAGACGATTCGACTAAAAATTCGCCCAGTGATATTCAGCTGTTGTAATAATTATGTTAAGCTGATAGAGAAGAGCTGATTCTAAAATATACTCCCACAACACCTTGCTCCCGAGTCTAGTTTTACCTAACAGCCTCGACAACATAATCCAGAGACGTCCTCTCCCTTAGCACAAGTTGACGACCCCTTTGTTAACAACATTATCTGGTCTTTTATTTATGACATTCATTACCAAGATATTATACATAACATTACATAGAAAATACATCCACTTCCTGTAATACCTCATTGAGCTGATAATTATGAGGTGAATTACTACTTTTTATTCTCAAATATCAAAACTCAGAGCTGCATTAATAAAGTATATAACACATACCATTATACGAGTTAAGGAACATCACCCAAGGGTAAAGATTGTAAAAAGCAACAACACATTAGACCCGCAGTTGTGTATCATCAATTACCAGGGGTGGTGGGGTAAAACTCTGCGGTTACCACACGCCAAGTTTCACTACCTTCCCCCCTTTTTTTTAAATATATATTTTTTACCTGTTACAATACTTTCCCGAATACACACGCCGTTGGTCTTTATATAACAACAAGAAAAATCTGAAATGTCGAGTATAAAAGCTCCTAGGATCAGTACAGTATCTCAGTAGGCAGGTATGTATATGGTTACCTTTACATGCATGTTTTTATTCACGTATCCGTACCGTATGTATAAAGTTCTCTATGTATTAATAAATTTCATCAAAGTATGTCAAAAACCAACGAGTATGTTCCAATAAATTTATGTATATTCGTGATGTAAGAGTTTCATGGGTGACCGGGATGTCACTCTCTAAGAATTGTAATATTTATTTTTTGGCACTTGAGGGATGTCCACCGTTATCTAGGCAAATATTTTCATCATAGTTTCTTATACATGTAAATAGAAAGGTATAATATTTGACCTTATCTGCCAGCCTTACAATAGCCTCGTTATGTCACCCCTTTCAGGTGCACCAGAGCTCCTTATACCACTCCATGGTGATCAATTAGTGTGCGTGTGTACTTGATCTTTATCTTTAATTTCACTACTTTTAAACTTTTTACCTAACCTAACCTAACCTAACCTAACCATTGGGTACTTTTCATATGGCTTAACTATTACTAAAGAAAATTATTGATGGTGATCTCGGCCAATATTATGATGGGACGAAATCACTAAAATGGGCTGAGGTCACCACTGAATGTGGGCCGAGGTTACCACTAGATGTGACCCGAGGTTATCACTGGATATGGGCCGAGGTCACCACTGGATGTGGGCCGAGGTTACCACTGGATGTGGGCCGAGGTTACCACTAGATGTGAACCGAGGTTATCACTGGATATGGGCCGAGGTCACCACTGGATGTGGGCCGAGGTTACCACTAGATGTGACCCGAGGTTATCACTGGATATGGGCCGAGGTCACCACTGGATGTGGGCCGAGGTTACCACTAGATGTGGGCCGAGGTTACCACTGGATGTGACCCGAGGTTATCACTGAATATGGGCCGAGGTCACCACTGGATGTGGGCCGAGGTTACCACTAGATGTGACCCGAGGTTATCACTGGATGTGGGCCGAGGTCACCACTGGATGCGGGCCGAGGTTACTTGGCCGAATTTACCATAGGCCGACGTCACTGGCACCCGAGATTGTGCTGCTGTCATCAACACAAGAAAACGCCTCAACTCTTGTGTATATGTAAACACTGCTATTATGATCTGATTTATAATTAAACCTGAAATGTTGGATTCTGTAAGTTAAAAGAGATTTGTTAAAGTATTATTTTGGGGGGAAATTTAACTTAAACAAAGAGACATCGGAAAATTTGTTCAGACTTGTACCCAGAACCAGCAGAACCTGATGGTCAGTCCCCCCGTAAGGTCACGGTGTCTCTGTTATATTAAGTTTGTAAGGTGCTTACATATTACAGCTTCACATCTCTTAATATACAGTATTGGTTAATGTATAAAAGCTATTTTATAATGAATAATTCACTCCTCTTGTATATCTTTGTCACTTATTTATTCTTATACTAATACAATAAGCAGAGCAATGAAGAATATATATACTTTATCAATAAAATGATTCCATTATAACCATACAGTAATTTAATAAGTCGGTGAATGAGGAAGTGAAATACTCTCTCAGAATTGTATCAACTTTATTAAGAAGAAGTATTTAGTAATTGTTTTATAACGCGTGGCATCTCCAAGACCATCTATGTTTTCAATCCGTCGACCCTCTAGAAAATACTTTGTGGTTCCCCAGTTGAGAAGCTCTGGTAGAGAAGTAGAGTGATAGTGTAGACACCGACACAGGCTATAAACCAGTTTAAAATAATTCAGATGGGAAGTGTACATGATGAGACTAACTTCGCGATTACTAATACATACTTAAAAAAAATCATTATGGAGAGGAACTATCCGGTACACGCAGTGAGTTTCATTTTGACTGATGTGTATGTGGGCGAACCTCCCATCACCTATAAGGCCATCAGTGACGGACACACCTGGTCTGGGCTACTAATCAAAACAGCTTCTAATTTCCATGGTTAAGGATGCCTGATATTATTTCCCATTTGAAATACACTTAAATTTGGATTAATTCAGGTCATCGGACTTAAGTAACTTTATCTTGTTAAATTATTACCATTAGCTACAACAACACGTAATGTACTGAGCATCAGGCGAGCTTCTATAGGCTTTTAACCTTATTATGCCCTCGTTAACTAGTGGGTGGAGTAAACCCGTACCCATAATAAAACACCAGTTTGATAAAGGAATAATGACCGTGTAGAGATAAATCTGTATTGTGGAGTAATCGCTTAATAGATGCTGTTTCACGTGATATTTTACTTAGACTAAAATTATCACTGCCATGAAACATCTGTACGTGTTACCAAGATTAATATACAAAGAAAAGTTCTATTAGAATATATCAAATATAATCCTCAAATTTTTTTCTATATATGTTTTAATGTAACCTAAAACTAAAGGGCTCATCAGGAAATACTAAATAACGTATAAGTATTTTTTCTTTACAAAAGCAAAAATTGAATCCCTATTTGAAAACAGATATCTTAGACTGACAAGGTGACAGTTGGCTGCCTCTATTCCGGGCTTTGAATGTTTACATTTATTTGATCCTAAAGGAGTAGAAAAAGTAAATTTACTTAAAATATGAGAGTAACATTTTTTTACCTAATCGTTATCAATTTTCTATTATATGTAACCCCCAAAAAAGAGTATTTTTATTACCTGACTGTGGCTATAGCTCTAGTGTGTTTACTTATGTGTTACCAGAGAATTAGGCTAAGGTCTGGGTGACTCCTCATACTTTACTTGAGCAAGAAATCTATTTTTTTCCCGAGATCGAGATTTTTAAAAGTTGAGATCAAGATCCTTCGCACTTTTAACATTTATGAATCATCTAAGGACTTGCCCGCCCAGGTAGCACTTGAGTGGCTAAACTTCAAATAGGATATTCTTTTGGTCGTGTTTATACAACTATGACTATTTTCAAGTTAATGGATGGCTGGAGGTTTAGTGTTATTAAAAAAAAATAGCGGAAATATTTACCAACTAGTATGGGTATATACTGTACGTACTAACTACCAACGGATTTACATTACCATGATAATAAATTAAAATTCCGGACCAAACAGACGTACAACTTGTGATACCCAGACCCACTGAGACCACCACCATGCACTCCTCTCAAACCCAGACCTCTTAAAAGATATCTACCGCCTGAATATTAAAATATTTGTGAAACCTTATTTTGATCCCATTGAAAATTATTATGACATATACTCATAAGTTTCTAAGAATTACCAAATACCAATAATTAACTGTGCGACCATTACGACATGTCTATTTCAATCAATCAATCAAACATGTCGGTACAGTGATTTCAAATGCAACTATTAATTTACTAATCATTGTACTGAATTACGTAAGATTAGTAAGAATAAATGTTTTTTTTTGTCCTAAGGCTCAACAAATGGTAACGTCAATATAGCACCATCATTAAAATACAATATAGTTCTTTATTCTAACTCTCACTCACTGTCCTACACAGAATGTTTCTCTAAAGCATACATGTTAATTGTAATTACTGTTATTACACTCTAAACTAATTGATAATAACAATAACTCCAGGTGTTACACATTACTGCTGTCTAACTAAATCTGATTCGTGGAGAAACGTAAGCTGTTCTGGGTGAGGGTTAAAACTCTGCCTCTCTCCCCGGGGGTGTTGTAGAGTCCTGAGAGTGAGTTTCACTGCCTCCCTCCCTTATAGCTCTCCCTGCAGGTGCTGGGCGGCCGGCGGCATGTGTGTGGTCTGGTCGCCCGAATAACCGCACTGAGACTAACTGCTAGAGTTTGGGCAAGTTGTGAGGTTAACGGAGAATAACATGGGCTTCCTATTCTGGTGCCAGCGAGGATACATTACATACCTGGGTTATGAAGTTATGGTGTAGTAGGGAGAGGAGGACTCCTGCCTGGTGAGGATATAAGCTAGGGAGAAGAGGTAGGTAGCCCGGGAAAAGGTATCGGTGTGGATGCTATAAGTTGTGGGCGCCAGGGTTGTGCGCCAGTGTTCGTTTGGAAACTTTTGCGATACTTTTAATTTAATTATACTCCTTGGCAGAAAGGGTTTAATTATAATTTATCATTGAAACTAATTGAATTGAAAACTATGAGGTTTGAAGTGATGAAGAATAATAGATGGTTAGATTTTAATGTCTGTAACTGCGGAAACCGACGTTCTTTTGTTTGAACACGTCAGCTGACACAGTGGAGGGTCGGACAGGGTGGAAAATCACAACGGACAGGAGAGTTAGAGCCACAGTATGTGTAAGGCAGCAGGGAAGGAGGTCTTATTTTTGTTTTTTAATTTCTGAAAGCTTAAGTTTTATGATGTGCTGTACCTACTTCATGGTGTAAAGCACTAATGCCTCAAACATAGTTAACTACATAATACACAAAGTTACAAATATGTACCTTACTCTTGCCATAAGAAAATAATAAATGCACCAGCGGATTTTTTATATTAAAAGTGTACTCATCTACACAAATTAATAATAACTTGGCGCTAATACTATCCCAGGCAAATATATAGAAAAATAACGTGTTTACAGAAGCTTTCACAATTTATGTAGATGACGCAATGTACTTATTTGGCAAAGGAATGATCAAGAATAAGGAAATAAAATATCTGATCGTATGGAAACAAACTTCAGCTTTACAGTAAAATACATTCCAGGAACAGTGATCCATTAAACTCAACACTGGTACATGGGGTTAAACACATATAACACACACACTCCATCTAGAGGCATGTAAGTGCACTGATCTACTCAATGGGTTTCAAACAAATGATTACGGTAAACTTGGTGTCCATTCAAATAAGTTTACTAGACTGTTTACTGTGTACAAATTACACTTTTAATGGCCATATGATTTAGGGTCGCTGGTGACTCGTAGCCGTCCAGGATCAACATATAAATACATTTGTTGATACAGTGTGTGGATCAAAGTCTATCATACAGTGAGTCTTAGTGAAGGCTCTTACTGGATGATGTTATTGCCCGAATGTATAGAGTAACACTACATAATCTCATGTGTTCAAATATACATGAGTGCACATGCGTAAATACATACAGGAAAATTACAGTCACACTCACACACACATACCTCCCTCCCTTGCGTCTTGACAGGTTCAAAAGTTCTTCAGTACATAAACTTCTACTTCGCTAAGCCTGTGAAATTTGATAATAACTTCCCTGATCAGAAGTATTTATACGCCTCTCGTAGAAAAAAAGTGCCCGATTAATGTTACACCAGTACCCCCATAAGTGATATATTCTGAAACTTATTCCTCGTCGCTAGAAACTTTCACAGGGACAAACTTAAAGGAGTTTGGCGATACATTTCAGGTCAGAAACTTTTATACGTTATTGTTAGACGAAGTTAGGAGACGAAAATGAGTGTAGGATGATGTACAAATAAATGAATATCTTCATACAAAATGTAACCTGACCTGACCAAACCTAACCTAACCTATTTAAAGTATAAATTAAACATCATATGGCAGTAAGCAAGGGCTGAAAAGAAATATACAAAATCTTACAATATACGAATTAATATTAAGTTGTAATAATAAAACCAAAAAGCTATCTCTATTTGACAAAAAAGATTGATGATTTGTAAAAGCTTAAACTAAACAGGGATAATTGCCTAATATCGATAACTTCTATGTATTATTTTAAGCTTCTGACTGGCCATCGGAGATCATGTACGTCATCATATTAGGTATTAATGAATTGTGAAATGGAAAACTTAAACTAACTTAACCTAACATTAACAAATATTAACTAAGTGTTATCATTTTTTTCGTTTTACATACAGGATAATCATCATGGGTGATATGATATTATGATGTATTCTGAAAAAAATGTAAAAGACGTAAGTTTCGGAGAAAAATAATTAAATCTAAAGTTACTCAAAACAACAGTAAAGATTTAAACTATACAGATGAGAGGAAAACAAATACCAGTAATAAGTGCAAGTAATAAATAACTAAATAAACCCTGGAACTAAATATATATATTTTGATGTTCTTTGTCTTTTATACTATAGACTAACTGCACTATATACTTATAACATTTACTCAAGTAATATTAATGGTTGCCCCTCGTGTACGAGGATGGGCAGGTCCAAGGCGTGAATTTGTTTAACGTGTAGAAGCTATAGTCAACACAACTACCACACCCTAAGTTAACGAGTTGCATGACCTAGTGTCAAGGAATAATCCGAGAAGACCGGACAACTCGCCAACTGCACTGGCTAACCATTATCCCGATCACAATCCACTAATCGATTAACATCCAGGTCGCTAATTACTGCTGGGTCGACAGAGACAAATGACGTAAAAAAAAAAAAACCAGTCCTACCCTGCTTGGGAATCGAATTCGGGTCGACTCGCATTAAAAGCCGAGCATGCTGACCATTACACCACGTATCACCAAAATAATTTTTTGTTTTTTTTTTCTTGCTGGTCAAGCCCCGACCAGAGGTTAGCTAGACCCCCGGACAACTCTTTCGGAGATTGACCAGCACGTGGTATTGGTATTATTATCTTGACCTAATTATATGTTACAAAGTCACTTGTGTGTTTTTCAGTGTTGTTTTGAATAATATTTACTTATTGTAATTTAATGTCAACAAATAATTGACTAAAATAATATGAAAACAAACAAATATAAACGTAATATATACTATATGTTACACTAAATATGCATAATTGACGATTAGTGATAAATTCTAGGTATTTCTCTTTTTGGGAAACTTTTCACCGGCCATAAACGATCCTGTAGATCATAAATGTACAAATAAATGAATACCTTCATACGAAATGTAACCTGACCTGACCAAACCTAACCTAACCTATTTAAAGTATAAATTAAACATCATATG
>NW_024742038.1:0-17627 GCF_018991925.1 Homarus americanus | reverse complement strand
GGGCACTTTGTTATACTCGATCATGGGACTTTGTTATACTCGACCAAAGGACTTTGTTATACTCGAAGAGGGGGCTTCTTTATACTCGATCAGGGGGTTTTGTTAAACTCGATCGAGGGTGTTTGTTTTACTCGATCAGGGGACTATGTTATTCTCGATCAGGGGACTTTGTTGTACTCGATAAGGGGCCTTTGTTATACTCGATCATGGGACTTTGTTATACTCGACAAGGGAGTTGTTATACTCGACCAGGGGGCTTTTTTATACTCGATCAGCGGGTTTTGTTAAACTCGATGAGGGGGCTTTGTTATACTCGAACAGGGGACGTTGTTTTACTCGGCCAGGGGACTTTGTTTTACTCGACCAGAGGACTTTGTTATTCTCGATCAGGGGGCTTTGTTATACTCGATCAGCGGACTTTGTTATACTCGATCGGGGGGCTTTGTTATACTCGACCTTGTGACTTTGTTATACTCGATCAGGGGACTTTAGTATGCTCGATCAGGGGACTTTGTTATTTTCGACCAGGGGCCTGTGTTATACTAGATTCGGGGACTTTGTTATACTCGACCAGGGGCCTTATTTATACTCGATGAGGGGGTTTTGTTGAACTCGATGAGGGGGCTTTGTTATACTCGATCAGGGGACTTTGTTATACACGGCCAGAGGACTGTGTTATACTCGACCAGGGGGGCTTTTTTATACTAGATGATGGGGCTTTGTTATACTCGATCATAGGGCTTTGTTGTACTCGATCAGGGGACTTTGTTATGGACGACCAGGGGACTTTGTTATACTCGTTCAGGGGACTTTGTTATAACCGATCAGGTGATTTTGTTGTAATCGATCAGCGGACTTTGTTATACTCGATCTGGGGGGGCTGGTTAAATCAAGAGGTGGCCTTTTATAATCAATCAGGGGACTTTGTTAAAGACGACCAGGGACTTTGTTATACCCGGATCAGGGACTTTGCTATACTCGTTCAGGGGACTTTGCTATAACCGGATCAGGTGACTTGTTGTAATCGATCAGCGGAATTTGCTATACCTGTTCAGGGACTCTTTGTTATAACCGATCAGTGATTTTGTTGTAATCGATCGAAGGCCGACTTGTTATACTCGATCAGGGGACTTTGTTAAACTCGATCAGGGGGCTTTCTTATACTCAATCATGGGACTTTGTTATAGACGACCAAGGGACTTTGTTATACTCGATCAGGGGACTTTGTTATACTCGTTCAGGGGACTTTGTTATAACCGATCAGGTGATTTTGTTGTAATCGATCAGCGGACTTTGTTATACTCGATGTGGGGGCTTTGTTATACTCGATCTTGGGACTTTCTTATACTCGATCAGGGGACTTTATTATACTCGATCAGGGGACATTGTTATTTTCGACCAGTGGCCTTTGTTATACTCGATTCGGGGCCTTTGAAATACTCGATCTTGGGACTTTGTTATACTCGACCAGGGGATTTTGTTATGCTCGATAAGGGGGGCTTTGTTCTACTCGATGAGAGGCTTTGTTATACTTGATAAGGACTTTGTTATACTAAACTTCAGGGGCTTTTTTTTATACTCGATGATGGGGCATTGTTATACTCGATGAGGGGACTTTGTTATACTCGATCTGGGGACTTTGTTATACTCGATCAGGGGACTTTGTACATACTCGACTAGGAACATTGTTATATTCGATCAGGTGCCTTTCTTATACTCGATCAGGGGGCTTTCTTATACTCGATGACGGGACTTTGTTATACTCGATCTGGGGACTTTGTTATACTCGATCAGGGGACTTTGTTATACTCGACCAGGGGACTTTGTTATTCTCCATTAGGGTCCTTTATTATACTCGATCAGGGACTTTGTTATACTCGATCTTGGGACTTTGTTATACGGCATTAGGGTCCTCTGTTATATCGATTAGGGACACTTAGTTATACTCGATCAGGGGACTTTGTTATACTCGATTAGGGGGCTTTGTTATACTCGACCAGGGGGCTTTTTCATACTCGATCAGGGGGTTTTGTTAAACTCGACCAGGGGCCTTTGTTATATTCGATAAGGGGCCTTTGTTATACTCGGTTATGGGACTTTGTTACACTCGACCAAAGGACTTTGTTATACTCGACCAGGGGGCTTTTTCATACTCGATCAGGGGGTTTTGCTAAACTCGATCAGGGGTGTTTGTTTTAACTCGATCAGGGGACTTTGTTATATTCGATCAGGGGATTTTGTTATACTCGACCAGGGGCCTTTGTTATATTCGATAAGGGGCCTTTGTTATACTCGATTATGGGACTTTGTTATATCGACCAAAGGACTTTGTTATACTCGACCAGGGGCCTTTGTTATACTGATAAGGGGCCTGTGTTATACTCGATCATTGGACTTTGTTATACTCGACCTGGAGACTTTGTTATACTCGACCAGGGGCCATATTTATACTCGATCAGGGGGTTTTGTAAAACTCGATGAGGGGGCTTTGTTATACTCGATCAGGGGACTTTGTTATACTCGGCCAGGGGACTTTGTTTTACTCGACCAGGGGACTTTAGTATTCTCGATCAGGGGACTTTGTTTTACTCGATCAGGGGCCTTTGTTATACTCGATAATGGGACTTTGTTATACTCGATCAGGGGACTTTGTTATACTAGATAAGGGGCTTTATTGTACTTGATAAGGGGACTTTGTTAAACTCGATCAGGGGACTTTGTTATTCTCGATCAGGGCACTTTGTTATACTCAATCAGGGTACTTTGTTATACTCGATCAGAGGCCTTTGTTATACTCGATCATGGGACTTTATTATACTCGACCAGGGGACTTTGTTATACTAGATTCGGGGCCTTTGTTATACTCGATCATGGGACTTTGTTATACTCGACCAGGGGACTTTGTTACACTCGACCAGGGGGGTTTTTTATACTCGATCAGGGGGTTTTGTTAAACTCGATGAGGGGGCTTTGTTATACTCGATGAGGGGATTTTGTTATACTCGGCCAGGGAACTGTGTTATACTCGACCAGGGGGCTGTTTTTTACTCGATGATGGGGCTTTGTTATACTCGATAAAATGGCTTTCTTGTACTCGATCAGAGACTTTGTTATACTCGAGCAGGGGGCTTTTATTGACTCGATGAGGGGGCTTTTTTATACTCGATCAGGGGGTTTTGTTAAACTCGATCAGGGGGTTTTGTTAAACTCGATCAGGGGGCTTTCTTATACTCAATCAGGGGACTTTGTTATAGACGACCAGGGGACTTTGTTATACTCGACCAGGGAACTTTGTTATTCTCGTTCAGGGGACTTTGTTATAACCGATCAGGTGACTTTGTTGTAATCGATCAGAGGACTTTGTTATACTCGACCAGGGGAGTTTGTTATACTCGACCAGGGGACTTTGTTATACTCCATTATGGTCCTTTGTTATACTCGATCAGGGGACTTTGTTATACTCGACCAGGGGCCTTATTTATACTCGATCAGGGGGTTTTGTTAAACTCGATGTGGGGGCTTTGTTATACTCGGCCAGGGGACTTTGTTTTACTCGACCAGGGGACTTTACTATACTCGATCAGGGGACTTTGTTATACTCGATCAGGGGCCTTTGTTATCCTCGATCAGGGGCTTTATTGTACTCGATAAGGGGACTTTGTTAAACTCGATCAGGGGACTTTGTTATTCCCGATCAGGGCACTTTGTTATACTCGATCATGGGACTTTGTTATACTCGACCAAAGGACTTTGTTATACTCGAAGACGGGGCTTCTTTATACTCGATGAGGGGGTTTTGTTAAACTTGATCGAGGGTATTTGTTTTACTCGATCAGGGGACTATGTTATTCTCGATAAGGGGACTTTGTTATACTCGATAATTGGCCTTTGTTATACTCGATCATGGGACTTTGTCATACTCGACCAGGGGAGTTGTTATACTCGGCGGGGGGGCTTTTTTATACTCGATCAGCGGGTTTTGTTAAACTCGATGAGGGGGCTTTGTTATACTCGAACAGGGGACGTTGTTTTACTCGGCCAGGGGACTTTGTTTTACTCGACCAGGGGACTTTGTTATTCTCGATCAGGGGGCTTTGTTATACTCGATCAGCGGACTTTGTTATACTCGATCGGGGGGCTTTGTTATACTCGACCTTGTGACTTTGTTATACTCGATCAGGGGACTTTTGTATACTCGATCAGGGGACTTTATAATTTTCGACCAGGGGCCTTTGTTATACTAGATTCGGTGCCTTTGTTATACTCGATCATGGGACTTTGTTATACTCGACCAGTGGGCTTTTTTATACTCGATCAGGGGGTTTTGTTGAACTCGATGAGGGGGCTTTGTTATACTCGATCAGGGGACTTTGTTATACACGGCCAGGGGACTGTGTTATACTCGACCAGGGGGCTTTTTTATACTAGATGATGGGGCTTTGTTATACTCGATCATAGGGCTTTGTTGTACTCGATCAGGGGACTTTGTTATGGACGACCAGGGGACTTTGTTATGCTCGATCAGGGGACTTTGTTATACTCGTTCAGGGGACTTTGTTATAACCGATCAGGTGATTTTGTTGTAATCGATCAGCGGACTTTGTTATACTCGATCTGGGGGTTTTGTTATACTCGATCTTGGGACTTTGTTATACTCGATCAGGGGACTTTATTATACTCGATCAGGGGACATTGTTATTTTCGACCAGTGGCCTTTCTTATACTCGATTCGGGGCCTTTGAAATACTCGATCTTGGGACTTTGTTATACTCGACCAGGGGATTTTATTATACTCGACCAGGGGGCTTTTTTATACTCGATGAGGGGGCTTTGTTCTACTCGATCAGAGGGCTTTGTTATACTTGATAAGGGACTTTGTTATACGCGACCACGGGGCTTTTTTATACTCGATGAGGGGGGATTGTTATACTCGATGTGGGGACTTTGTTATACTCGATCTGGGGACTTTGTTATACTCGATCAGGGGTCTTTGTATATACTCGACTAGGAACATTGTTATATTCGATCAGGTGCCTTTCTTATACGCGATCAGGGGGCTTTGGTATACTCGATGACGGGACTTTGTTATACTCGATCAGGGGACTTTGTTATACTCGATCAGAGGACTTTGTTATACTCGACCAGGGGAGTTTGTTATACTCGACCAGGGGACTTTGTTATACTCCATTAAGGTCCTTTGTTATACTCGATCAGGGGACTTTGTTATACTCGATCTTGGGACTTTGTTATACGGCATTAGGGTCCTTTGTTATATCGATTAGGGCACTTAGTTATACTCGATCAGGGGACTTTGTTATACTCGATCAGGGGGCTTTGTTATACTCGACCATTGGGCTTTTTCATACTCGATCAGGGGGTTTTGTTAAACTCGATGAGAGGAATTTGTTATACTCGATCAGGGGATTTTGTTATACTCGACCAGGGGCCTTTGTTATACTCGATAAGAGGCCTGTGTTATACTCGATCATGGGGCTTTGTTATACTCGACCAGGGGACTTTGTTATACTCGACCAGGGGCCTTATTTATACTCGATCAGGGGGTTTTGTTAAACGTAATGAGGGGGCTTTGTTATACTCGGCCAGGGGACTTTGTTTTACTCGACCAGGGGACTTTAGTATACTCGATCAGGGGACTTTGTTATACTCGATCAGGGGCCTTTGTTATACTCGATAAGGGGACTTTGTTATACTCGATCAGGGGACTTTGTTATACTCGATCAAGGGCTTTAATGTACTCGATAAGGGGACTTTGTTAAACTTGATCAGGGGACTTTGTTATTATCGATCAGAGCACTTTGTTATACCCGATCAGGGTATTTTGTTATAGTCGATCAGGGGACTTTTTTATACTCGATCAGGAGACTTTGTTATACGCGATCTTGGGACTTTGTTATACGCCATCAGGGTCCTTTGTTATACTCGATCAGGGGACTTTGTTATACTCGATCTGGGGACTTTGTATATACTCGACTAGGGACAGTGTTATATTCGATCAGGTGCCTTTCTTATACTCGATCAGGGGGCTTTTTTATACTCGATGACGGGTTCTCTGTTATGTTCGATCAGGGGACTTTGTTATACTCGATCAGATGACTTTGTTATACTCAATCTTGAGACTTTGTTATACTCCATTAGGGTCCTTTGTTATACTCGATCAGGGGACTTAGTTATGCTCGATTAGGGCGCTTATTTATACTCGAACAGGGGACTTTGTCATACTCGATCAGGGGATTTTGTTATACTCGACCAGGGGCTTTTGTTATACTCGATAAGGGGCCTTTGTTATACTCGATTATGGGACTTTGTTATACTCGACCAGGGGACTTTGTTATACTCGACCAGGGGGCTTTTTTATACTCGATCAGGTTTTTTTTTTAAACTCGATGAGGGGGCTTTGTTATACTCGACCAGGGGCCTTTGTTATACTCGATAAGAGGCCTTTGTTATACTCGATCATGGGACTTTGTTATACTCGACCAAAGGACTATGTTATACTCGAAGAGGGGGCTTCTTTATACTCGGACAGGGGGTTTTGTTAAACTCGTTCAAGGGTGTTTGTTTTACTCGATCAGGGGACTTTGTTATACAAGATGACGGGACTTTGTTATACTCGATAAGGGGCCTTTGTTATACTCGATCATGGGACTTTGTTATACTCGACCTGGGGAGTTGTTAGACTCGGGCAGGGGGCTTTTTTATACTCGATCAGGGGGTTTTGTTAAACTCGATGAGGGGGCTTTGTTATACTCGACCAGGGGACTTTGTTATTGTCGATCAGGGGGCTTTGTTATACTCGATCAGCGGACTTTGTTATACTCGATCCGGGGGCTTTGTTATACTCGATCTTGTGACTTTGTTATACTCGATCAGGGGACTTTAGTGTACTCGATCAGGGGGGCTTTTTTATACTCGATCAGGGGGTTTTGTTAAACTCGATGAGGGGGCTTTGTTATACTTGATCAGGGGACTTTGTGATACTCGGCCAGGGGACTGTGTTATACTCGACCAGGGGGCTTTTTTATACTCGATGATGGGGCTTTGTTATACTCGATCAAAGGGCTTTGTTGTACTCGATCATAGACTTTGCTATACTCAACGAGGGGGCTTTTTTATACTCGATGAGGGGGCTTTGTTATACTCGATCAGGGGACTTTGTTAAACTCGATCAGGGGGCTTTCTTATACTCAATCAGGGGACTTTGTTATACTCG
The DNA here is from genome assembly GCF_018991925.1 of Homarus americanus. NCBI lineage: Eukaryota > Metazoa > Arthropoda > Malacostraca > Decapoda > Nephropidae > Homarus > Homarus americanus. The sequence goes on along the minus strand of NW_024742038.1, from coordinate 10,396 downwards.
ATGACGGGACTTTGTTATACTCGATCTGGGGACTTTGTTATACTCGATCAGAGGACTTTGCTATACTCGACCAGGGGAGTTTGTTATACTCGACCAGGGGACTTTGTTATACTCCATTAGGGTCCTTTGTTATACTCGATCATGGGACTTTGTTATACTCGATCTAGGGACTTTGTTATACGGCATTAGGGTCCATTGTTATATCGATTAGGGCACTTAGATATACTCGATCAGGCGACTTTGTTATACTCGATTAGGGGGCTTTATTATATTCGACAAGGGGGCTTTCTCATACTCGATCAGGGGGTTTTGTTATTCTCGACCAGGGGCCTTTGTTATATTCGATAAGGGGCCTTTGTTATACTCGATTATGGGACTTTATTATACTCGACCAAAGGACTTTGTTATACTCGATCAGGGGTGTTTGTTTTATTCGATCAGGGGACTTTGTTATTCTCGATCAGGGGACCTTGTTATACTAGATCAGGGGATTTTGTTATCCTCGACCAGGGGCCTTTGTTATATTCGATAAGGGGCCTGTTGTTATATTCGATTATGGGACTTTGTTATACTCGAGCAAAGACTTTGTTATACTCGACCAGGAGCCTTTGTTACACTCGATAAGGGGCCTGTGTTATACTCGATCATGGGACTTTGTTATACTCGACCAGGGGACTTTGTTATACTCGACCAGGGGCCTTATTTATACGCGATCAGGGGGTTTTGTTAAACTCGATGAGGGGGCTTTGTTATACTCGATCAGGGGACTTTGTTATACTCGGCCAGGGGACTTTGTTTACTCGACCAGGGGACTTTAGTATACTCGATCAGGGGACTTTGTTATACTCGATGAGGGGCCTTTGTTATACTCGATAATGGGACTTTGTTATACTCGATCAGGGGACTTTGTTATACTCGATCAGGGGCTTTATTGTACTCGATAAGGGGACTTTGTTAAACTCGATCAGGGGACTTTGTTATTCTCGATCAGGGCACTCTGTTATACTCGATCAGGATACTTTGTTATACTCGATCAGGGGACTTTGTTATACTCGATCAGGAGACTTTGTTATACGCGATCTTGGGACCTTGTTATACGCCATTAGGGTCCTTTGTTATACTCGATCAGGGGACTTAGTTATACTCGATCAGGGGCCTTTGTTATACTCGATCATGGGACTTTATTATACTCGACCAGGGGACTTTGTTATACTAGATTCGGGGCCTTTGTTATACTCGATCATGGGACTTTTTTATACTCGACCAGGTGTCTTTGTTATACTCGACCAAGGGGCTTTTTTATACTCGATAAGGGAGTTTTGTTAAACTCGATGAGGAGGCTTTGTTATACTCGATTAGGGGACTTTGTTATACTCGGCCAGGGGACTGTGTTATACTCGACCAGGGGGCTTTTTTATACTCGATGACGGGGCTTTGTTATACTCGATCAAAGGGCTTTGTTGTACTCGACCAGAGACTTTCTTATACTCGACCAGGGGGCTTTTTTATTCTCGATGAGGGGGCTTTGTTGTACTCGATCAGGGGACTTTGTTATACTCGATCAGGGGTGTTTGTCTTACTCGATGAGGAGATTTTGTTATACTCGACCAGGGGCCTTTGTTATACTCGATAAGGGACCTTCGTTATACTCGATCATAGGACTTTGTTATACTCGACCAGGGGACTTTGTTATACTCGACCAGGGGCCTTTGTTATACTCGATAAGGGGCCTGTGTTATACTCGATCATTGGACTTTGTTATACTCGACCTGGGGACTTTGTTATACTCGACCAGGGGCCTTATTTATACTCGATCAGGGGGTTTTGTTAAACTCGATGAGGGGGCTTTGTTATACTCGATCAGGGGACTTTGTTATACTCGGCCAGGGGACTTTGTTTTACTCGACCAGGGGACTTTAGTATTCTCGATCAGGGGACTTTGTTTTACTCGATCAGGGGCCTTTGTTATACTCGATAATGGGACTTTGTTATACTCGATCAGGGGACTTTGTTATACTAGATAAGGGGCTTTATTGTACTCGATAAGGGGACTTTGTTAAACTCGATCAGGGGACTTTGTTATTCTCGATCAGGGCACTTTGTTATACTCAATCACTTTGTTATACTCGATACTTTGTTATACTCGATCAGAGGCCTTTGTTATACTCGATCATGGGACTTTATTATACTCGAGGGGACTTTGTTATACTAGATTCGGGGCCTTTGTTATACTCATGGGACTTTGTTATACTCAGGGGACTTTGTTATACTCTTTTTTATACTCGATCAGGGGGTTTTGTTAAACTCGATGAGGGGGCTTTGTTATACTCGATGAGGGGACTTTGTTATACTCGGCCAGGGAACTGTGTTATACTCGACCAGGGGGCTTTTTTATACTCGATGATGGGGCTTTGTTATACTCGATAAAATTGCTTTCTTGTACTCGATCAGAGACTTTGTTATACTCGAGCAGGGGGCTTTTATTGACTCGATGAGGGGGCTTTTTTATACTCGATCAGGGGGTTTTGTTAAACTCGATCAGGGGGTTTTGTTAAACTAGATTAAGGGGCTTTCTTATACTCAATCAGGGGACCTTGTTATAGACGACCAGGGGACTTTGTTATACTCGACCAGGGAACTTTGTTATACTCGTTCAGGGGACTTTGTTATAACCGATCAGGTGACTTTGATGTAATCGATCAGAGGACTTTGTTATACTCGACCAGGGGAGTTTGTTATACTCGACCAGGGGACTTTGTTATACTCCATTATGGTCCTTTGTTATACTCGATTAGGGGACTTTGTTATACTCGACCAGGGGCCTTATTTACACTCGATCAGGGGGTTTTGTTAAACTCGATGAGGGGGCTTTGTTATACTCGGCCAGGGGACTTTGTTTTACTCGACCAGGGGACTTTACTATACTCGATCAGGGGACTTTGTTATACTCGATCAGGGGCCTTTGTTATACTCGATAATGGGACTTTGTTATACTCGATCAGGGAACTTTGTTATACTCGATCAGGGGCTTTATTGTACTCGATAAGGGGACTTTGTTAAACTCGATCAGGGGACTTTGTTATTCCCGATCAGGGCACTTTGTTATACTCGATCATGGGACTTTGTTATACTCGACCAAAGGACTTTGTTATACTCGAAGACGGGGCTTCTTTATACTCGATCAGGGGGTTTTGTTAAACTTGATCGAGGGTGTTTGTTTTACTCGATCAGGGGACTATGTTATTCTCGATAAGGGGACTTTGTTATACTCGATAAGGGGCCTTTGTTATACTCGATCATGGGACTTTGTCATACTCGACCAGGGGAGTTGTTATACTCGGCCAGGGGGCTTTTTTATACTCGATCAGCGGGTTTTGTTAAACTCGATGAGGGGGCTTTGTTATACTCGAACAGGGGACGTTGTTTTACTCGGCCAGGGGACTTTGTTTTACTCGACCAGGGGACTTTGTTATTCTCGATCAGGGGGCTTTGTTATACTCGATCAGCGGACTTTGTTATACTCGATCGGGGGGCTTTGTTATACTCGACCTTGTGACTTTGTTATACTCGATCAGGGGACTTTAGTATACTCGATCAGGGGACTTTATTATTTTCGACCAGGGGCCTTTGTTATACTAGATTCGGTGCCTTTGTTATACTCGATCATGGGACTTTGTTATACTCGACCAGTGGGCTTTTTTATACTCGATCAGGGGGTTTTGTTGAACTCGATGAGGGGGCTTTGTTATACTCGATCAGGGGACTTTGTTATACACGGCCAGGGGACTGTGTTATACTCGACCAGGGGGCTTTTTTATACTAGATGATGGGGCTTTGTTATACTCGATCATAGGGCTTTGTTGTACTCGATCAGGGGACTTTGTTATGGACGACCAGGGGACTTTGTTATGCTCGATCAGGGGACTTTGTTATACTCGTTCAGGGGACTTTGTTATAACCGATCAGGTGATTTTGTTGTAATCGATCAGCGGACTTTGTTATACTCGATCTGGGGGTTTTGTTATACTCGATCTTGGGACTTTGTTATACTCGATCAGGGGACTTTATTATACTCGATCAGGGGACATTGTTATTTTCGACCAGTGGCCTTTCTTATACTCGATTCGGGGCCTTTGAAATACTCGATCTTGGGACTTTGTTATACTCGACCAGGGGATTTTATTATACTCGACCAGGGGGCTTTTTTATACTCGATGAGGGGGCTTTGTTCTACTCGATCAGAGGGCTTTGTTATACTTGATAAGGGACTTTGTTATACGCGACCACGGGGCTTTTTTATACTCGATGAGGGGGGATTGTTATACTCGATGTGGGGACTTTGTTATACTCGATCTGGGGACTTTGTTATACTCGATCAGTGGTCTTTGTATATACTCGACTAGGAACATTGTTATATTCGATGAGGTGCCTTTCTTATACGCGATCAGGGGGCTTTGGTATACTCGATGACGGGACTTTGTTATACTCGATCAGGGGACTTTGTTATACTCGATCAGAGGACTTTGTTATACTCGACCAGGGGAGTTTGTTATACTCGACCAGGGGACTTTGTTATACTCCATTAAGGTCCATTGTTATACTCGATCATGGGACTTTGTTATACTCGATCTTGGGACTTTGTTATACGGCATTAGGGTCCTTTGTTATATCGATTAGGGCACTTAGTTATACTCGATCAGGGGACTTTGTTATACTCGATCAGGGGGCTTTGTTATACTCGACCATTGGGCTTTTTCATACTCGATCAGGGGGTTTTGTTAAACTCGATGAGAGGAATTTGTTATACTCGATCAGGGGATTTTGTTATACTCGACCAGGGGCCTTTGTTATACTGGATAAGAGGCCTGTGTTATACTCGATCATGGGGCTTTGTTATACTCGACCAGGGGACTTTGTTATACTCGACCAGGGGCCTTATTTATACTCGATCAGGGGGTTTTGTTAAACGTAATGAGGGGGCTTTGTTATACTCGGCCAGGGGACTTTGTTTTACTCGACCAGGGGACTTTAGTATACTCGATCAGGGGACTTTGTTATACTCGATCAGGGGCCTTTGTTATACTCGATAAGGGGACTTTGTTATATTTGATTAGGGGACTGTGTTATACGCGATCAAGGGCTTTATTGTACTCGATAAGGGGACTTTGTTAAACTTGATCAGGGGACTTTGTTATTCTCGATCAGAGCACTTTGTTATACTCGATCAGGGTATTTTGTTATAGTCGATCAGGGGACTTTGTTATACTCGATCAGGAGACTTTGTTATACGCGATCTTGGGACTTTGTTATACGCCATCAGGGTCCTTTGTTATACTCGATCAGGGGACTTTGTTATACTCGATCTGGGGACTTTGTATATACTCGACTAGGGACAGTGTTATATTCGATCAGGTGCCTTTCTTATACTCGATCAGGGGCCTTTTTTATACTCGATGACGGGTTCTCTGTTATGTTCGATTAGGGGACTTTGTTATACTCGATCAGATGACTTTGTTATACTCAATCTTGAGACTTTGTTATACTCCATTAGGGTCCTTTGTTATACTCGATCAGGGGACTTAGTTATGCTCGATTAGGGCGCTTATTTATACTCGAACAGGGGACTTTGTCATACTCGATCAGGGGATTTTGTTATACTCGACCAGGGGCTTTTGTTATACTCGATAAGGGGCCTTTGTTATACTTGATTATGGGACTTTGTTATACTCGACCAGGGGACTTTGTTATACTCGACCAGGGGGCTTTTTTATACTCGATCAGGTTTTTTTTTTAAACTCGATGAGGGGGCTTTGTTTTACTCGACCAGGGGCCTTTGTTATACTCGATAAGAGGCCTTTGTTATACTCGATCATGGGACTTTGTTATACTCGACCAAAGGACTATGTTATACTCGAAGAGGGGGCTTCTTTATACTCGGACAGGGGGTTTTGTTAAACTCGTTCAAGGGTGTTTGTTTTACTCGATCAGGGGACTTTGTTATACAAGATGACGGGACTTTGTTATACTCGATAAGGGGCCTTTGTTATACTCGATCATGGGACTTTGTTATACTCGACCTGGGGAGTTGTTAGACTCGGGCAGGGGGCTTTTTTATACTCGATCAGGGGGTTTTGTTAAACTCGATGAGGGGGCTTTGTTATACTCGACCAGGGGAATTTGTTATTGTCGATCAGGGGGCTTTGTTATACTCGATCAGCGGACTTTGTTATACTCGATCCGGGGGCTTTGTTATACTCGATCTTGTGACTTTGTCATACTCGATCAGGGGACTTTAGTGTACTCGATCAGGGGGGCTTTTTTATACTCGATCAGGGGGTTTTGTTAAACTCGATGAGGGGGCTTTGTTATACTCGATCAGGGGACTTTGTTATACTCGGCCAGGGGACTGTGTTATACTCGACCAGGGGGCTTTTTTATACTCGATGATGGGGCTTTGTTATACTCGATCAAAGGGCTTTGTTGTACTCGATCAGAGACTTTGCTATACTCAACCAGGAGGCTTTTTTATACTCGATGAGGGGGCTTTGTTATACTCGATCAGGGGACTTTGTTAAACTCGATCAGGGGGCTGTCTTATACTCAATCAGGGGACTTTGTTATACTCGATGACGGGACTTTGTTATACTCTGTCTGGGAAATTTGTTATACTCGATCAGAGGACTTTGCTATACTCGACCAGGGGAGTTTGTTATACTCGACCAGGGGACTTTGTTATACTCCATTAGGGTCCTTTGTTATACTCGATCATGGGACTTTGTTATACTCGATCTAGGGACTTTGTTATACGGCATTAGGGTCCATTGTTATATCGATTAGGGCACTTAGTTATACTCGATCAGGCGACTTTGTTATACTCGATCAGGGGGCTTTATTATATTCGACAAGGGGGTTTTTCATACTCGATCAGGGGGTTTTGTTATACTCGACCAGGGGCCTTTGTTATATTCGATAAGGGGCCTTTGTTATACTCGATTATGGGACTTTATTATACTCGACCAAAGGACTTTGTTATACTCGACCAAGGGGCTTTTTTATACTCGATCAGGGGGTTTTGTTAAACTCGATCAGGGGTGTTTGTTTTATTCGTTCAGGGGACTTTGTTATACTCGATCAGGGGACCTTGTTATACTCGATCAGGGGATTTTGTTATCCTCGACCAGGAGCCTTTGTTATATTCGATAAGGGGCCTGTTGTTATATTCGATTATGGGACTTTGTTATACTCGAGCAAAGGACTTTGTTATACTCGACCAGGAGCCTTTGTTACACTCGATAAGGGGCCTGTGTTATACTCGATCATGGGACTTTGTTATACTCGACCAGGGGACTTTGTTATACTCGACCAGGGGCCTTATTTATACGCGATCAGGGGGTTTTGTTAAACTCGATGAGGGGGCTTTGTTATACTCGATCAGGGGACTTTGTTATACTCGGCCAGGGGACTTTGTCTTACTCGACCAGGGGACTTTAGTATACTCGATCAGGGGACTTTGTTATACTCGATGAGGGGCCTTTGTTATACTCGATAATGGGACTTTGTTATACTCGATCAGGGGACTTTGTTATACTCGATCAGGGGCTTTATTGTACTCGATAAGGGGACTTTGTTAAACTCGATCAGGGGACTTTGTTATTCTCGATCAGGGCACTCTGTTATACTCGATCAGGATACTTTGTTATACTCGATCAGGGGACTTTGTTATACTCGATCAGGAGACTTTGTTATACGCGATCTTGGGACCTTGTTATACGCCATTAGGGTCCTTTGTTATACTCGATCAGGGGACTTAGTTATACTCGATCAGGGGCCTTTGTTATACTCGATCATGGGACTTTATTATACTCGACCAGGGAACTTTGTTATACTAGATTCGGGGCCTTTGTTATACTCGATCATGGGACTTTGTTATACTCGACCAGGTGTCTTTGTTATACTCGACCAGGGGGCTTTTTTATACTCGATAAGGGGGTTTTGTTAAACTCAATGAGGAGGCTTTGTTATACTCGATCAGGGGACTTTGTTATACTCGGCCAGGGGACTGTGTTATACTCGACCAGGGGGCTTTTTAATATTCGATGACGGGGCTTTGTTATACTCGATCAAAGGGCTTTGTTGTACTCGATCAGAGACTTTCTTATACTCGACCAGGGGGCTTTTTTATACTCGATGAGGGGTCTTTGTTGTACTCGATCAGGTGACTTTGTTATACTCGATCAGGGGTGTTTGTCTTACTCGATCAGGAGATTTTGTTATACTCGACCAGGGGCCTTTGTTATACTCGATAAGGGACCTTTGTTATACTCGATCATAGGACTTTGTTATACTCGACCAGGGGGCTTTGTTATACTCGACCAGGGGGCTTTCTTATACTCAATCAGGGGACTTTGTTATAGACGACCAGGGGACTTTCTTATACTCGATCAGGGGACTTTGTTATACTCGTTCAGGATACTTTGTTATAACCGATCAGGTGACTTTGTTGTAATCGATCAGCGGACTTTGTTATACTCGATCGGGGGGCTTTGTTATACTCGATCTTGTGACTTTGTTATACTCGATCAGGGGACTTTTGTTTACTCGATCAGGGGAGTTTTTTATACTCGATCAGGGGGTTTTGTTAAACTCGATGAGGGGTCTTTCTTATACTCAATCAGGGGACTTTTTTATAGATGACCAGGGGACTTTGTTATACTCGATCAGGGGACTTTGTTATACTCGTTCAGGGGACTTTGTTATACTCGATCAGAGGACTTTGTTATACTCGATAAGGGGACTTTGTTATACTCGATCAGAGGACTTTGTTGTTGCTCGACCAGGGGAGTTTGTTATATTCGACCAGGGGACATTGTTATACTCCATTAGGGTCCTTTGTTATATTCGATCAGGGGACTTTGTTATACTCGATCTTGGGACTTTGTTATACGGCATTAAGGTCCTTTGTTATATCGATTAGGGAACTTAGTTATACTCGATCAGGGGACTTTGTTATACTCGATGAGGGGGCTTTCTTATACTCGACCTGGGGGCTTTTTCATACTCGATCAGGGGGTTTTGTTAAACTCGATGGGAGGAATTTGTTATACTCGATTAGGGGATTTTGTTATACTTGACCAGGGGTCTTTGTTATATTCGATAAGGGGCCTTTGTTATACTCGATTATGGGACTTTGTTATACTCGACCAAAAGACATTGTTATACTCGACCTGGGGGCTTTTTCATACTCGATCAGGGGGTTTTGTTAAACTCGATTGGAGGAATTTGTTATACTCGATCAGGGGGTTTTGTTATACTCCACCAGGGGCCTTTGTTATACTCGATCAGGGGACTTTGTTATACTCGGCCAGGGGACTTTGTTTCACTCGACCAGGGGACTTTAGTGTACTCGATCAGGGGACTTTGTTATACTCGATCAGGGGCCTTTGTTATACTCGATAATGGGACTTTGTTATACTCGATCAGGGGAGTTGTTATACTCGATCAGGGGCTTTATTATACTCGATAATGGGACTTTGTTAAACTCGATCAGGGGACTTTGTTATTCTCAATCAGGGCAGGGCACTTTGTTATACTCGATCATGGTACTTTGTTATACTCGATCAGAGGACTTTGTTATACTCGATCAGGAGACTTTGTTATACGCGATCTTGGGACTTTGTTATACGCCATGAGGGTCTTTTGTTATACTCGATCAGGGGACTTAGTTATGCTCGATCAGGGGCCTTTGTTATACTCGATCATGGGACTTTATTATCCTCGACCAGGGGACTTTGTTATACTGGACCAGGGGACTTTTTTATACTCGATCATGGGCTTTGGTATACCCGATCAGGGGCCTTTGTTATACTCGACCAGGGGACTTTGTTATTCTCGATAAGGTGACTTTTTTGAACTCGATCTGCGGACTTTGTTATACTTGACCAGGGGGCTTTTTTATACTCGATGAGGGGGTTTGTTATACTCGATCAGGGGACTTTGTTATACTCGATCTGGGGACTTTGTTATACTCGATCTGGGGACGTTGTATATACTCGACTAGGGACATTGTTATATTCAATCAGGTGCCTTTCTTATACTCGATCAAGGGGCTTTGTTATACTCGATGACGGGACATTGTTATGTTCGATCAGGGGACTTTGTTATACTCGATCAGAGGACTTTGTTATACTCGATCTTGGGACTATGTTATACTCCATTAGGGTCCTTTGTTATACTCGATCAGGAGACTTAGTTATGCTCGATTAGGGCACTTAGTTATGCTCGATCAGGGGACTTTGTTATACTCGATCAGGGGGCTTTGTTATACTCGATCAGGGGACTTCGTTATACTTGACCAGGGGTGTATGTTTTACTCGATCAGGGGACTTTGTTATATTCG